>NC_056729.1:1215163065-1215350565 GCF_019279795.1 Protopterus annectens
GTAGAATACAAAAGTTTTGTACTTGCCATCATGATAGATCTTTCATTCCAGTCCTTCCTATATGACTACATACCCTTCTTCCACCTTCCATGTTGAAATGACCTGAGGGATCTTCCTGAAATAGCTTATGTGGTCCTTATTTGCTCAGATGTATATGTCTAGGTTCTTTGGCATCAAACAGATCTTAAGTAAACAGACCAGGGAATTATGGGAAGAGAAATTCTTAGAGGCTGAAGGTTGGAGCACTAAAACTGTCTGGTCAAATCTGACAAGTGGCTCAAGAGCCCATATTTCGTATTGGACGGACTGGAATGAAAGGATCTGTCATTTTGGTAAGTACATAACTTCTACTTTTCTAATCCTAAAGCAGACTCTTCATTGATTTCCCTGTAAAAAACTGCTTCTGCTAGACAAATTGCTAATGATGCTCTCATTCCCTCTGACAAGAATGGGAAAGCTTTTCGACAAATTTGGGAAGAAAATTTTATTCTTTTTCCTCTTTGATATTCAGAATTTTGAACTGACAGTCTCATATGTTAAAGTTTTTACTTGTGTCTTTTGAGAACATGAAAGTTAACTGTTAACCTTCCCCCTACAGAGGTGAAAATTATTTGAATACTACTTTAATGTGTTTCATTTTGTTAAACGTCCTTTAAAGTGTTGTTACAATGCTGCTCATACTGTGTCCAGGGCTGCTGCTTCTGGGTCAGTCATGAAAAGATTTGTTAGGTTTTGTTCTCAGAATCTTTTTGAAGCTATTAAAACTTAGCTTTTAAGTTCTTCCCTAGACAGCAAAATTCTTTTTGCCCTTCTGCTGCTGAGGTACTTAAAAGATTTAATGAGAGGTGAAATATGATTCAAGGGCTGACCCAAATCTTTCAACCTTTTTTTTTTTTTTTTTTTTTTTTTTTAAGGCAAAAGAGTTCCTTCCACCTCAGCTCCCTTTTTCAGAAAGCAGTTCAAAAAACAAGGTTCCTCCAAATAGGATTTTAATAAGCAGAAAGGAAGGAAAGCCTCTGAAAAGTCAAGGACTGTCCAGAAATTCAGAATGACTTTTGTAACTTTCGTATCTCCCATCCCCCACCCTGCCACTTGCTCCCTCTTTCTGAGTCTCCATCTTCCTGTGTGGCACCAGATTGTTTCAAACTAATGGATTCACAAAGTCATTCAACAGGAGTACACTGGAAATGGGGTTTCCTCCTTGCCCAGTAAACCAATTATCTCTGCTTCATCTGATTTTGGAACAGATGTCATCTCATGGAGTCATAAAACCAGTGCTTGCCTGCCAAATGGACAAAGGGTTTTATGCATTGATATTTCTGGTGCAAAAGAAAGAAGAAACTTGGAGGCTTGTGATAGGCTGTTCTTTCTCAGTCTTTTTGTCAACTTCCCAACATTAGACATATTATCCCTTCAAACCCTGTTACTTTTTGTCCCCTTTCCAACTGGTCTTAAATGGTGCTGATCACTTTCTTGTTGGTTAGAATTTTAGATGCTTAAGATGTTCTGTAGCTGGCATGCATTATCGTTTCTCTGTCTTACTCTTTAGACTCTCTTCTTCTCCAAAGGTATTTGCAAAGTTTGTGGTTCCAGTAATTGCTTATTGCAGATTTCAAGACATTCACATTTTTCAGTACTTGCATGGTTGTCTTATACTTGCAGACTCTTTTTCCAGTTGTCAAACATCCTTAACTAGTATTCAGAATCTTCTATTCAGTCTGGGTGTTCAAGTGAACTTAGATCTTCTTTTCCACCTTCTCATTTTTTTTCCTAGAATGTTAAGCTTTTCTCAGAGCAGAATCTCTCTCCCTCCAAACAAAAAGAGAGAGAGAGTCCAAAAATTCTTCCTGAAATTTTCCATTCAAAATCGGGTATCTGCCAGGGAATGTCTTGGGAGTCCTGGGGTTACATGGCTTCTAAGATTCTTATGATTCCCTGGGCCAGACTTCACATAAATGAAATCCAGTGATACCTCTGGTTAGTCTGAACTCAGCATCTACACCCCTTTTTACCGATCACTTTGTTGGTGTTTGTAAGGAGGGAGGTGCTTTGGTGGATAGACCAGATGTTCTTCATGTTTCACTGTTGCAGTCCTGACTTGAGCGATTTCCTGCTGTGGAAGCCCTTGGTTGGCCCGACTACCAGAGTAAAAATTTCCCTCCTCCTAAGGTTGGCTGATGCCCTACCCTGATGTCAGTATACTGGGTATAAAGAAAGCCAGCCTACGCATTGACATCAGTCTTTTCTTGCCGTCAGAGCCCAAAGCAGTGTTTCGGTGCATTGGTCGGTCCATACCAGAAAGATATCTTCTAAAGCTAAGTACCCCATTGGGGAACTCTTTCTTGCTTTAATTAATGGCAGATAAGGTTAGTAATTGTATCCGCTGTGATAAGCAAATCCCACACCGAGACTTTCATACTCTGTGTGCCACCTGTTTAGGCCCAGATCATTGTGTACCTAGTTGCCGTTTTTGTGCCTTTTTCAGTTCTAGGACTATCCAGGTGCAGTGCTGAAATCTTAGCTGGTCTTAGTCTGCAGTCATCTTTGCATTGTTCGATGGCATCCATCGGTTGTCCTAAGATTGAGCTCCCTATGCATAAGAAGAACAAGGGGAAAAAAAAATCCTAAGCTTAGGGCCTCTGACGACAGCCATTCATGGTCTCCCAGTCCCCCAAGGCTCGTTATTGCTAAGGAAGGTGAGGTGCTTTCATAGCCTTCTTCTCCGAGTGAGGTGGTGGCATAGGCCTCTGTCCTGACCCTTATGGAGTCCTATCTTCTGTCAGGTCCCTCAGCTTCTACACAGTCCTTGGCTTTCAGTTCATCGATCAGGCCTGGAGTCACTCAGCAGACCTGGGCTTCCAACGAGCGATTTTGTACCGGCGATATTCCTCCAAGGTGTCAACCTGCATTGGTTCTACCTTACAAAGAGACTGGCATCAGGATGACAGACGTACCGATGCCCAAGGCCAAGGCTACTTCTAAGAAGGGTTTTGCCTGTGCCTAGGCCTACTTGATCCCACTTGGCAGGTTTTGTCAGCTAGACCTGGTCAGGTTAGCTAAGGACCTCATCTCCTTTGTCAGAGCAAGGCAACCCCTTTGTAGTCTTCCCTAGGCAACCCCTTTGTAGTCTTCCCCAGGGAAAAGGAAGAGGGATCCTACCCCTGATGTTTTCTCTGAACCTCTTGATTCATTTGGGGATTTTGACCAGGAGGAGTCTGTCTTTGAGGCAGGATCCTTCCTTACTTCTTTTAAATTGTCAGATTCTGAGGGGAATCTGCCTTCAGTTTCACCTCCTGAAGACATCACTTTTGGGGAAACACTCCCTGCCATGAGCGAACGTTTCCAGTGGGAAGCACAGGAATACCCACAATGTAAAAAAATGGTAAGGGAGTTCCTTGATCACCTAGAACACAAACCTTTGGCTATTTCTCCTGTATTGGAGATGGTAGGGGATGCTTTTATAGACTCTTTATGAACCCAGACACTCTACCTCCAGCCCTTTGAAAATCGGACAGGTTTTGCAGGGTGTTGGACTCACATAAATACCTCTTCAGAAACCCCTCTGCTGACGCAGAGATTGTCAATCCACATCCCAAGATAGCAAGAGCCAGCTCTTCAAAGAACCCTTTACCTACTGACAAAGAAAGTAAGGGCCCTTGATAGCTTTGGTAAAAAAAAAAAAGTCTACACTTTGCTACCCTAGCCATGAGGGCCCTTAACTGCCAGTTTCATATGATAAAATACCAACAAAGTATTTTAGATGAAAAGATATCCTCCCTGGAGGACAAGAACATTTGTAAAGAATTGTTGGACCTTTACCATTCTAGGTCCCAGGTGGCTAGACCCTGTTTACACTGCGGCTGTTATACTATTGACGCCTCTAGATGAGCTGCTGTATCTGGCTCTGTAATTAAAAGGCATGCTTGGCTTAGGGAACAGACCCTACCAGACCATGTCAAATCCAAACATCTAGACACACCCCTGGATAAGGACTTCCTTTTTGGGCCAAAGACTGAGGCTGTGCTAAAAAGACAGAAGATAAAGCAAAATATATGATAACTGTAAAGGACTTCCTCCAAGTTCAGCCTCCTGGGTTTAATAAGAATTTTCCCACTAAACAGTTGTCCTTTCTCCCTCAATCAAAAGGCGGCCAGAGGAAGCCTCAAAGGCAGCAGCAATCACAAAGGCCCAGGCTTTGGTCCTCAGGAACCCCTAGCCAGGGGAGTTCTAGGCCACAGGGCTCTGGCAGAGTCCCTTTTTTCCCCTACCTGCCTCCCAACCCTCTCCAGAAAAGATAGGAAGTATACTAGGAGGAAGGCTAACCCTGTTCAAGGAAAACTGTTCCCTCATTTTTTTTCAGAGAAGTGAGTTCTGAAAGTTATCTCAGGCTGTTACAAGCTGACTTTCAAAGAGCCATTAAGATACTCTGGTTACCCAGATGCTCCACAAAATTAAAGAGCAGAGGCTCTTTCTCAGATTCATAACCTGTGCTCACACGGCTCAGTGGAACTAGTACCAGATCATCAAACAAAGAAAGGGTTCTACTCCAGGCTATTCCTCATTCTCAGAAAGGTAGGCTCTTGGTGCCTTATTGTAGACCTGTCCACCCTCAGTCAGTTTCTGCTGGTACCAAAATTCAAAATGTTTACTTTTCAAAAACAACTTCCCAGGATGGCAACTCAGACCTTAATGGTCACTTTAGACTTAAAAGATGCTTACTTGCACATTCCTATAGACAAATCTTGCAGAAGTTTTCTTCACTTCAGAGGAGGTACCAGTCACTTTAAATACTCTGCTTTGCACTTTGGCTTGTCTACTGCTCCCAGAGTCTTGTCAAAGTGTTTAGCACCTGTGATCGCCTTCTACAGGACAAGAGGGATCCAAATTTACCCCTGTCTGGACAACTGCCTCATTCAAGCCATGAGTCAGTCAAAGCTTCTCGAGGAGGCTCTGGCCTTTACTCAGGCCCTCCTCTCCTTGACTTCACCATAAAGTTTTACAACTTAACACAGACCCATCCAGCAGAATAGTTTTCCCGGAGAGCTCTTCTGGATTCCTCCCTTCAGAGGGCTTTCCTCCCCCAAGAAAATTCTCCTTCTTAACTCATTACTTCATAAACAATATGCAGAGACAATGCCTGTCAGACAGGGAATTCCTCAGAGCATTAGGTTAAATGGCATCTTCTATCCTCATGATCGCTCTGGCCAGGCTACACATGAGGATGCTCCAGTGCTACCTCAGGAATTTGTGGTGCCAGCATCAGGAATTTGTGGCGCAAGCAGTCTCAGTCCCTGGAGACAGGATTTCTACTGTTCCCTTACCTCAGAAGAATTTGCATGGTGGACATGGGCGTGCACCCAGAACCTGAGTCACCCCTTCAGGTTCACCCTCAGAGCCAGACTTTAACCATAGAAGCTTCAGCAACAGCCTGAGGGGCTCATTTACAACACTGTCAATCCCAGGACAGATGGGAAGATCAGTTCAGACATAGGCACATTAATTGGAAAGAACTGATGGCAGTGCAAATGGATTTAGTGGCTTTCAAAAATCAGTGGAAACCAGGGGTCCTGCTTGTCAAAACAGACAACACCACAGTCGTGTGGTAAATAAACAAGAGGACACCCGCTCTTACCCTCTTTGTCGATTACCGATGCAAGTCTGGGAGACAGCTCACACTCTGGGGTTGCACATCATGGCACACAGTACCTCCCAGGGACTCAAAACACTCAAGGAGATAATCTCAGCAGGAACTTGATGGCTCCACATGAGTGACATCTGCATCGGTAAACATTTCTCACCATAGTCCAGAAATGGGGATCTCTTTTTGCCACCAAAGAAATGCTCACCTGAAAATGATTCTGTTCCAGGAGCAAACTACTGACATCCTGGAGGGCAGATGCTTTCTTCTTCCTTTGGATCCACCTGTTCCTTTTTGCATTTCCTCCCCTGCCTGTTTTTTCAAGGATCCTCTTAAAAATCAGGGAAGAAGGCCCAAGGATCTTTCTGATAGCCCCAGACTGGCCTAGGCAGCACAGGTGTCCTCTGCTACTCAGTTTAACTAACAGAAACCTGTGGCAGTTACCTCTGAGAGTGGGCCTTCTGACTCAGGACAAGGAAGGTTTGCACATCCCAACCTACAGACTCTCAAACTCTCAGTCTGGATAATTCCCCAAAATGCTACTGTAAGCACACCCTAAGCAGACAAATTCAAGACATTTTCAGAGGCTAGAAGGCCTAGTACTAGGAAAAACATAGTCAGCCAAGTGGAAAAGATTCTCCATTTGGTATCAGCAGCAAGGCCTCAGTCTCAACTCAGCCAGTGTCTCTGCCATTGTAGATTACCTGGCTACCCTGGTGGACAGAGGCTTATCCTTTTCTTCCATCAGGATTCACGCCTCTGCCATTTCAGCCCACATCCCTACTCTTCTTCTCATCTTTTTCCACCCCCTGACGAAACAATTCCTTAGGGGAGTGATTCACATCAGACCTCCTAGGAGACAACCCCCACCTCCATGGGACCTCAATTTTGTTCTGGAACAATTGACGCTACCCCCCGTTTGAATTGGCAGCTTCTGCTGATTTAAAACTAAATCTTTTAGAAATTCAGACCAACTCTGTGTCCTTTGCCATTGCTCTGAAGGGAAATCGGTCTTTGCTTCTTGATTGTTTGTGAGTTACTCTTCTCTGTTTTTTCTTTCTCTTCTATCAAGGCCCATCTTTCTACCTGTCCTGTCAAGTCAAGCAGCTTTTGAAAGGAAAAAAAAAAAACATTTATACCAAAAAACATTGATCTGATGATGTCAGTCTTCACTTTATCCTTGACTGTGGGTTCGGATGTTCATCGTGCATACAGCTGCAGTCCTTACATATGGGTTTTCCTGCCGTCAGGCAGGTCCTCGGTCGGCCGAATTCCAAAGTCTAGGGCCGGCGTCGGTTGTTGTCGCCTTCTTCCCTGACGTCAGCGCGACAGGGGTATATAAGACACGGCCAACGCCATTTTCTTCAGTCTTTCTTGCCCCAGATGTCAGGTGCCCCCAGAAGGAAGGCAACACATAATTTATATATCTATGTATAGTCATGGAATGCAATATAATCAAAATTCAGTAGTTGCAAGCAAATACACCATAGAAGGATAACCCAAACAGGTTGTTTGTGGAGGAGTTAGTCACTAGGCCTGTACCAAGAGGGGAAGGAGGGAGGGAAACCTGGACTGCAGCTGTATTAGCACTCGAACATCTACATTTATGGTAGGTACAAAACTGTACTATGTTCATCGTGCATACAGCTGCAGTCCTTACATATGGGTAGAATCCCAAAGTTACGCACAGGGTGGTAGGCACTAGATGGAATTAGGAGGAGCCAGAATGCCCTGCAACACAGCAGTGGCAAAGCCTGCTCTTGTTTTGGAGTATAAAGGTAGGTGGTAGTGTTTAGTGAAGGTATGCACTGAACTCCAAGTGGCTGCCTCTAAAATATCTTTGGTAGGAACTCCTCTGAGGAAGGCTGTAGAGGTAGCTGTGGCCCTTGTGGAGTGGGATCGGATGCCTGTAGGCACAGATTTACCATGAAAGGAGTAACAAAAATGTATGCAGTGGCCGATCCATTTTGAAATTGTCTGTTTGGAAATTGGCTTCCCTTGAGCTCCTACAGCATAGGACACAAAGAGTTGTTCTGATTTCCTGAACGGCTTTGTTCTGTCCAAATAGTAACGCAGCTGTCTATGGATGTCTAAGGAATGTAGCAGCCTTTCCCCTTTGTTTTGAGGATTGGGGTAAAAGGTAGGTAAGTGTATGGCCTGATTTAAAGCTACCCTGGATACTACCTTAGGCATAAATGACGGGTTGGTTCGTAGGGAAACCCTGTCCTGATGGAAGATGAGAAAGGGCTGCACAGCCATGAAGGCTTGTAATTCCGAGATCCTACGAGCTGAGGTAATAGCCAGCAGGAAAGCTGTTTTCCAGGACAAATATTGTAAGTCTGTTGAGGCAGCTGGTTCAAAGGGAGGCAATGTAAATTTTTCCAGTATGTAATTAAGATCCCAGGCTGGGATTGGTTGTTTCCTTGGAGGTCTTATATTCTTAGCCCCTCTGAGGAACTGTCTTAAGAGTGGGTGAGAGAATAAGGGTGGATCAGTGTTGTATTCTGCAGAAATGGCTGAGGCATGGATGCCTTTGGAATTTGGCCGACCGAGGACCCGCCTGACGGCAGGAGAACCCATATGTAAGGACTGCAGCTGTATTAGCACTTGAACATCTACATTTATGGTAGGTACAAAACTGTACTTTCTGTATCTCGGAACCAACTCGGCTGTTATTCCAGCTCGTGGCTTCCAAAACCTCTCAAGCTTAGCTTTACCCATAATGCTCCTCTCAGGATTAACTCAGATCTCGTTTGCCACTTTTAGTGCCAGATGCGCTTTTCCTGTCAGCTCTCAAGCAAACTTGTTTCTTCAAAACTGTAAGTGTTCTTTCTTTAAAAAAAAAAAAACTTTTGCTAGTCTTTCCACGTCTGTATTTCACTTACCCCGCTCCTCTATTAGCTCTTTCCTTTACACGAGTAGTATTTTTTCTGCTAAATACCATTGTTGGTAGTTGCCCTCTCTTTTGCTTTCTCTTCTGCCTCTTTACATTTACTGTAAACTGTTAGTACCATTGTTGGTACTTTTCCTCTGTACCTTTTCTCTGTAATTACTGTTACTGTAAATCTTTTGTACCATTGTTGGTACGTTTTTTCCTCATTATCTTTAAACAAAAACTTAAACTGTAATCTAACCTTCCCTTCTTTCAGACTGTGTGTTTGTGTCTCTTCTGACATGGCTGAGAAGGCTAAAGGTACTTCTGGTTTCAAAAGATGACAGAAGTGTGATCAGAAATTGCCAGACTCTGATGGGCATTCCTTATGTGTCTGCTGACTGGGCATGGTGCACGTTCATGAAGACTGTGCTACCTGTCATGGCTTCAGTCCCCAGGCCCTTGTAGAAAAAAAAAATCATCTTAAAGAGCTTATTAAATCTAGCTTTGATGAGGCCATATCTGTATCTACCAAATCTAAAATTGATGTTAGCTCCCCTTCTTCTTTTTCATCCAAACATGAAGGTTCTAAAAAGAGGAGCTGGTTGGTTCTGACAGTCTTGTCGGCATCGCCAATTAAAATGGCAAAAACTTCTCCAATTCCCACAGTTTCAGTGGAACCGATTGGGAAACTGCTTCCACCATCAGTGCTGTTGGTGCCTATTTCTGCACTGGTAATTTTGGCACCTGTTACTGTTTTGGACAAAACCATTTTGGTTCCTCCTCTCTCCTCAGTTCCAGTTGTTTCAGACCCCAAGAAGTTTTCATTTAAAGACAGGCCCCGCACAAGGTTCTCACCAACATCAGACCTCTTTCCAGACCAACCTCAAAGCCCCTTCTTGGAGAAACCCTGGTCCCTGTGAGTCTCTCTGATCCATTGCACCAAGACCCTCATGGAGTCTGTTGTTTTGAGGCTGGTGGACCAGCTCCTGGCGGCAAAAGGATTAGCCACTTTGTTGGTTCCTAGCCTCCCTGGCTCTGGAACCTTGTCTGCCTCTACACCGTTTTTTGTTTCTCCTCTGACTCCAGCTGAGACTTCAGAGTTCTCAGCTCCGACAGTCCCGGTGTCGACTGTATTGGTGCCAGTTAGGTATTCATCTCCAGCACCGGTAACTACCCTGAGCTCTTCGGTTCTGTCAGAACTGGAGACCTCTTGGGGTCAGAGCTTCGTTGTCAGTTCCAGGGAGAGTGAATCTACTCCACTGTTGTCAGAGCTGTTCATACTCCTCGGGGTGTCAGCACAGGTGAGTTTGACTCCGGCTTTGGAGGCTGCTGCTTTGGTGCGAGATGGGACCACATTTCCAAGGGAGTCTATCTCTGTTCCGGGATCCCATTCTTCTATTGGGGGAGGTCTGCTTTCAAGGCCATGGAGAAGGCCTTGTCTACTGTGGGCTCACAGTCGATACCTTTCTCTTTGGATCAGCATTCTTGGCTTTCTCCTTGCCCAAGGCTACCTCCCGCCTCCACCCTGGGACAGCAGACACACAAACCTCAGGATTCAACCACAGGGGCCATGTAATCTTCAGACACCTCTCCGGCTCATCCCACTGAGGAGGTACCCCTGAAGAGAAAGTGCAAGAAGAAGCACTTGGACTCCACTTTAGAATCTTGCACAGGAGATACTGATTTCGATGAAGGGGAAGATTCCCCAAAGTCATCCATGGAAGATGTCTCTTGGAGATGTATTGGATATCCTGAAGCAGAGGGGTGACTGGACTTCCTTCAGTCTTCCACAGAGGAATCTGTATACCTGGAGGCTTTCCTTGCATGGCCATCTACATCTTGGATCTTTCTGACCACTGACGATCTAATTAAATTGATTGGAATAGGGTATCCTCCAAGCCTGCTGCACATCTAGCCAGTCTCCAAGAGACCAGACTGCATTTTGTCAGCTCCTCAAGATCAGCAGCATTGGGTTAAATGGATACCAGTAGATGCAGTGGTAGTTGCAGCAACCGCTAAAAAGGAATTTGCTGATGAAAGTCCTGCTATCCATCCTCCTGATATAGAGTCTAGGATAATAGATAGATTCAGGAAGCGCGTGTACATTTTATTGACCTTCATGCTCGGGTCCTTGAACTTCATGGTATATTTCACAAGACTTCATTGAGGTCTGATAAAGAAGCTACCAGATACTCTGACAGGAGCAGTAGCTGAGGGGGTTCAGGACAAAGTAGCTTCCCAGCTGGCAGCCCTTGAGACAATATGCAGTTTGTCCATGAGGCTCATTGTGCATGCAGCCAAAGGGACAACTAGGGCAGCGAGTTCAGGTGTAACCTTGAGGAGACATGCCTGGATGTGCTTATGTGATTTTTCTGGAGGCATTCAACATCCCTTTTTTGCCCATAAAGTTAGAGACCCTTGCCAGATGTGAGAAGGATGGAAAGACCCTTTCTGCCATGGGCATACAGTTTTCCACTCCGCAGTGATCTTACTCCAGGAACCAGAGAAGTGGGAAGCTATGGTTCAAAAAGTCCCAAGGACCTTTCCATGACTCACGTGGCAGTGACCCCCCCCCCCCCCCCCGGGGCAGAGGGGGCATTACAATGGAAGATTCCATGCTCAAGGCAGAGGTGGCCCACAAAAATCACAATTCCAAGGATTCTTTCCTTGGTAATTCCTATCAGTGTCCTGAATGGAGGCTTGATTGCTGTCCTCTGGAGGCAGTCGGGGGGCAGTTATCCCTGCACCTGTCTGCCTGGCTAAATATAACAATGGACAACTGGGTGCAGAGGATTATAACAAGAGGTTACAATATCCCATTTTCAAAAACAGACAGTCAAAAAGAATCCCAGATGTCCCATCAGACCAATTAGGATCCGGAGTTTACTCCAGATTCTTTTTAATGCCAAAGAAAACAGGGGACTGGAGACCTCTTTTGAATCTCAGTGTATTGAACAAGTCAGTTCAACAAACCAAATTCCAGATGGTTACTGTTCAGTGTGTACTTCTGTTCTTAGGAAAAGATGATTGGATGTGCACAGTAGATCTTTGGGATGCATATTATCACATAAAAATGAACAAGCGCTCCAGAAGTTTCCTGCGCTTCCAGCTGGGAGCCAGTCATCAGTTCAGAGCCCTGCCCTTTGGTCTCACCACATTCCCCAGGGTGTTCACCAAATGCATAGCAGTGGTAACAGCTCATTTCAGACTGCAAGGATACTGCATGTTTCCATACTTGGACAACTGGCGTATTACCGCACCCACATGGCATCTACTGTTGCGGCAAGGAACTACATCCTTTAAACTTGTTCCTCGCTGGGGATCACGGTAAACTACAAAAAAATCCCATCTAGAGCCAACACAGCAGTTAGAATACATAGGAGCAGTACTAAACATAAACACTTGCATAGTGTCGCTTCCCTTAGAAAGACTTCAGAGAATAAAATTGCAAGTCATTCAGGTTATTCGCAGCAAAAAGGTGACTGCAAGACTGTTGTTGCAAACTCTTGGCTCAATGTCAGCCGCCATCACCTTAGTTCCCCTTGCAAGATTTCACATCCTACAATGGCTCTTGGCATCACAATGGTCATTACTGAGACAGCCAATGTCCCATCAGGTACTGATCACCAATCTATGCAAGAAAGACCTGAGTTGGTGACTTCACTCCAACAAAATTTTGTTGGGTAGACTTTGTTCTTCCTCCACCCCAAGCCATAGGGACCACGGACACATCCCAGATAGGGTGTGGGGGGGGGGGGGTATTATCTGGAAAAGACATTCCAAAGTACTTGGTGCCAGTTAGAGGTCAATCTGCACAGCATTGCCCTAGCGATGAGGGCAGTGCTTCTTCTGTTGCAAGCATTCCAAGAAACCCTCCCCTTGGGAACGATTGCTATTCAAACATGCAACATGTGGGTTGTTTGGTACATCAACAAGCAAGAGGGAACCAGATCTTACTCTCTTTGTCGAGAAGCACTCATGGTGTGGCAATGGGTAATTTCATCCAACAGCTTTCTAATTGCAATGCATATTCCTGGGAGCTCCAATGTGATTGTGGACAAATTGAGCAGGAGCATCCTAATGCCTCACTAGTGGTCTCTCAGTCCTTTGGTGGTGGAAAGGATCTTTCACCAATGGGACCAGCCCTGCTGCGATCTCTTGGTATCCCCCCTGAACAAGTGCAGCAGCTACTTTGCCCTGATCCTCCTCCAGGAGAGTCACCGAGAGATGCTCTCCTTCATGACTGGCCCCCCAGTCTAGTGTATGCTTTTCCCTCCAATACCTCTCATTTCCCAGTTTCTGAAGAAAGCCAACAGGTTGAAGAACAGGATAAGTCCCATTGCCCCTTTCTGGCCTTGACAAATACGTTTTCCCTTTCTTTGGCGTTACCTAATTCAGAAACATTGGACTCTGGACCCAGCTCCAGATCTCTGTACCCATCCAGAGGGACTTGTACATCTGAATCTTCAAAATCTCAAGCTCACTGCATGACTTTTCCAGTTGTTCTTCGTGTTTCACTGTTGCAGTCCTCACATATGTGCTGTCCGGCTCCTGGTAGCCCTCAGTCGGCCCAAATACCAGAGTCCTTGGTATATGACATCGGCTGCCACCGGTTGTAAAACTGATGTCAGAACGTCAGGTATAAAGGGAGGCAGCCAACACCATTTCCCCAGTCTTCCTTGCCATGGAGTCCGAAGCAGATGCAATTCGCACCAATGCCGGTCAGCCGTTTACCTTCGTTTTGCTTTCCGGCTACCAAGTTGAAGACGCCTTCAGATAAGTACTCCGTTGGGGATCTTCTTTTCTTGCTTTAACGAATGTCAGATAAAGGTAATAACTGTCTTGCCTGTGGAAAACAGATTTTGCACCGTGATTTCCATTCCTATTGTATAACTTGTTTGGGCCTTGAGCACGACGTCCCTAACTGCGATCTCTGTGCTTCCTTTAACCCGCGCACTGTAGACCGTAGAGCTAAGATTTTGTATAAGCATTTCGGAGTCTGGCCTAAGTTCGTCGGTATGGCGTCTTCTAGTCTCCCGACTTCGGATATACCTAGGAAATGTAAAGACAAGGACCACAGGCCTAGGGTGAAATCTACAGGGGATGGTGAAATTGGTCGTCAGCACAGCGGTAGTCAGTGAAGGCACTTTCGCAGCCCCTTCAGTCCGCAGATTTTCAGCCGCAAGCCCCTGCCAAGACCTTTACGGAGTCTTCCATGTTGCACGCTGCTATTTCATCTTCAGACCCTCCACCTGTTGCTGCCTCAGATTGGTCTGGAGCCGCTTTGCAGGCACCGTCTTCTGACGCCGCTTCTTCTCGACATGAGACCAAAACGAGACCGACTACCTTAGCTCAGACTTCTACAGTTTCTAGGCCTCCCGAGTCCCTCCGGATTGCTAGTAAACCTTCCAGCAGCAAGCCTACTCACAAGCAGGCATTGGCATCCCCTCCTGTGCCTCAGTCCCAGTTGGTAAAGATGGCTGGTGAGCTTCTTTCCCTGATTAGGGGCTCTCATATCCCCCCCCCCCAAGAGGGCTAGGGAATTATCTCCTGATGTTTTGCCTGTCTCAGATTCTGAGTTTCCAGTATGTCTGCTGGTGAAGAAGTAAATTCTCAACTTTTTTCTGGCTTTGAGGATTCTGATGCTGAGGACTCTATCCCTTCTGCCTCCTCTCCAGAAGATTTTTCCTTTGGGGATACTTTGAATACTCTTAAGGGAGCATTTTAAATGGGAATGTCAGGATTATCCACAGTCTAAGAAAAGAATCAGGGAATTTTTGGATTTGCCACAGTGTAAACCTCTGGCTATCCCTCCAGTTGTGGAAGTTGTGGATGATGTTTTCATGGAAAATTCTTTAACTCCTGATTCTGTTCCTCCTGCCCCCAGAAAACCGGATCGGAATTATACGGTTCCTGAATCTCATAGATTCCTTTTTTAAAAGCCCTACTGCTGATCCAGAAATTATTTCTCAAGGCCTCAAGGGTGTTAAGACTACTATTGCTAAAAACCCTGTGCCTTCTGATAAGGAGTCTAGGGCCTTGGACAGGTGGATTAAAAAAGTCTATACCTCCACAACTCTTGCCATTAGATCTGTGAATTGTCTTTTTGACATGCTTAAGCATCAGCAGCATACTTTGGAGGCTGTTAAGGCTAAACTTGGGGATATTCCTTCCATGACAGAGAACAAAGATGTACAAGACTTCACTGAATTCGGCCACTTTAGTTAATAAGCATTCACTTCATTGTGGTTTTGACACTTTGGAGGCTTCCTGCAGAGCAGCAGCCACTGGTTCTGTAATTAGAAGGCATGCTTGGCTCAGGGAGCAGCCTCTTTCTGAACCTGTTGAATCTAAATTGCTGGATGTTCCTTTGCACAAGACAATCTTTTTGGTAATAAGGCTGAGGAGGTACTGAAGAAGTTGGAGGATAAGGCAAAATCTATGCAAACTGTAAAAGATTTCCTTCAGGTTCAGCCTCCTCGGTTTAGTAGGCATTATCCTTCCAAGAATTGGTCTTTCCCTGATCCTGGCAAGCAGGGTCGCTCTAGGCCTAGGGGTTTCAGATCTTCCAGAGGGCAGGCTTCTGCCCCTCAAAGGGCTAAACAGTGGCATTCTTCTTCTGCTAAATCGGGGAGTTCTAAGCCAGCTTCTCACAGCAAACATTCTCAATGACTCTGGCCTTCTTGTGCCTAAATGTGCGGGCCCTGAGTTTCCTTTGGGGGGAAGGTTAGCCAGGTTCACAGAGGTATGGTCTACCATCACAGACAAATGGGTGCTCAATATAGTAAACCAAGGTTACAAGTTTTACTTTCACACCTTCCCTGTTTTGCAAGGGTACCCAGACATGCCGCGAACTCTCAGGGCACAGGTAGAAACTCAAATTTCTTCTCTACTGACTATGAGGGCTATAGAGCCAGTTCCTGCAAATCAGGCAGGCCTAGGTTTTTATTCAAGACTTTTTCTGGTACCCAAAAAAGGGGGCACCTGGCAACCTATTCTGGATCTGTCTATTCTGAACACTTTTCTGGTGATTCCCAAATTCAAGATGCTCACTCTTCAACATTTGCTACCCATGCCGGGCAAGGATTCATGGCTGGTAACTTTGGATCTCAAGGAGGCTTATCTGCACATTACCAATAAGGGAAAGTTGCAGGCAGTTCCTTCGCTTCAGGGCTGGGGAGCAACACTTTCAATTCTCTGCATTGCCCTTTGGCTTATCCACTGCTCTCAGAGTTTTTACGAAGTGCCTGGCTCCAGCCATTGCTTTTTGCAGGCAGAGAAACATTCAAATTTATCCTTACCTGAACGACTGTCTCAATCAAGCAAACTCCCCAGAACAACTAGAAAAGGATTTGGATTTCGTGAAGAACATTCTCTCCTCTTTGGGTTTACACCCTCAACGAAAAGAAGTCAAAGTTGGCTCCTACAAGGGAGATTGTTTTCCTGGGAGCGAGTCTGAATACAGCCACCCAGATGGTATTCCTCCCTCAACAGAAGCAAGAAGATCTTTCGGCTTATTTCATGAACTTGGCAAGCATGACCCAGCTCTCTGCAAGGCAATTCCTGCAAGCACTGGGGGTTCATGGCTTTATGTATTTTGATGATCCTATATGCAAGGCTGCATATGAGAACTTCAATGGTACCTCAAGAATCTTTGGTGTCAACACACACAGGACTTAGACTGGATTCTTCCCCTGATTCCCTCTCTACAAATTGAGTTCCTCTGGTGGGCGACAGCCTGTTCTCAGAACAAGGGTCTGCCTTTCCGCCCACCGCCTGCTAGCCAGACTCTCACCATAGATGCCTCAAATGTTGCATGGGGGGCTCGTGGAGGGTAGGAGCATACAGGGGACTTGGAGCACCCAGCAGATTCATCTGCACATAAACCTAAAAGAATTGATGGCAGTGCAGCAGGCCTTGCTGGCTTTCAAAGACCTACTCTACCCTGGGACTCTGCCGATCAGGACAGACAATACCACAGTCATGTGGTACATCAACAAGCAAGGGAGGACTTACTCTTACCCCTTGTGCAGACAAAGCATGAGACTATGGTCCATAGCAGCATCCATGGGTTTACATCTAATAGCCCAGTATCTTCCATAGAGGCTAAACTCCTCATGTTCTGGATCCTCACGAGTGGCAACTGAACAAGGACATTTTCCATCGCATCACTCATCGTTGTGGCACCCCACAAGTGGATCTTTTCTCCTCTCACATCAATCATCTCCTCCAACCTTCTACACCAGGGAGTTTCACAACAAAGCTTGGAGGGTGGACGTGCTGTCCTTCCCATGGACTCATCTCTCAGTTTATGCATTCCTTCCTCTGCCTCTTCTTCCCAGAGTGCTGCTAAAGATAAGGGACAAAAAACCAAAGGCTATTCTGATAGCACCAGATTGACCCAGGCAGCCTTGGTATCTCCTCCTTCGCAGCCTTTCACAGGCTCAGCCTTGGCATCTTCCCCTGGTACCAGATCTGTTATTTCAGGGAGGGGGAAAGTTCCTTCATCCTCATCTTCAAACTCTGCATTTAACTGCCTGGCTAATACTTTAAATCTTTCCAAACAGGTGGTTGAAGTTCTACATGAGGCCAGGAGGCCTAACACAAGAAAATCCTATATAGATAAATGGAAGAGATTTTGCTCTTGGATGCTGGCTAAAGGAGAAGACTCTTCTCATCCTTCTCTCCCCTCATTCTTGACTACTTAGCAGGACTGCTTAATGGTGGACTTTCCTTTTTCTTCGATCAAAATTCACACTTCAGCAATTTCGGCTAATTGTTCTTTTGAGCAACCCATTTTCTCTCATCCCTTGATGAAACAGTTCTGAGGGAAGCTAGTAATCTTAGACCTCCCAGAAGAGCTCCTACTCCTGCTTGGAATCTTAATTTTGTCCTGGAAAAACTTGCTCTGCCTCCCTTTGAACCAGCTGCCTCTCCAGATTTGAAGTTTCTATCCTGGAAGACCGCTTTCCTTTCAGCTATTACTTCAGCTAGAGGGGTTTCTGAGCTGCAAGCCTTAATGGCAGTAGAACCTTTCATTATTTTTCACTCAGATCGGGTTTCTCTGAAAACTAATCCCTCCTTTATGCCTAAGGTAGTTTCCAATTTAACCCTTAACCAGTCTATTCACCTGCCTACATTTTTCAACAATCCCCAAAATTAAGGGGAAAGTATTCTGCACTCTCTTGATGTGCATAGACAGCTGAGATTTTACTTAGGACTAAATCCTTTCAAAAATCTGAACAGCTGTTGGTTAGTTTTGGTCCCTGGGGCTCAGGGTAAAGCTATTTCAAAACAAACCATCTCAAAATGGATTGCTCATTGTATTCACATTTGTTACCTACAGCATGGGAAGGTTCCCCCTCAGGGTATTAGGACCCATTCTAATAGAGCAGCCTCTACCTCTACAGCCTTTTTGAGAGGTGTGCCTACTAAGGATACTCCAGAGGCAGCTACTTGGTCTTCTGTCCATACTTTCACAAAGCATTACAAATCTACCTTTGTTTTCTAAATGCAGGGCTGGTTTTGCCTTTGCAGTTTTGCAGGGCCTTCTTACCAACCCTTAATCTGTGATCCTTCCTCCACCCTTTGCATTTTTCCTGGGGTTTTGGAATCAACCCATATGTGAAGACTGCAACAGTGAAACACGAAGAACATAGTACAGTTGTGTACAAGATGTTTGAGTGTATTCACTGTTGCTGTCCTGGTTTCCCACCCTCGATTCCCCTTTTTTCCCCTAAGGCACAAACTATATACATTTTTATTTTTTGTATGACATGTCCAGGGTCCTACCTTCCTGGGTTAGCCTTCTTTTGGGGGCTCCTGACAGTTAAGGCAAGAAAAACTGAGGAAATGGCGTTGACTGCCTCCCTTTTAAATCTGACATTCTGACATTAGTTTTACAACCGGCGGCAGCTGACGTCATATACCAAGGACTCTGGTATTCGGGCCAACTGAAGGCTACCGGGAGCCAGATAACCCATATGCGAGGACTGCAACAGTGAATACACTCGAACATCTACATTTATGGTAAGTGTACAGAACTGTACTTTCCAGTGATTGCTAGGCATACTAATTCCCCAGTTCAGTGAATTTTTCTAGCCTCCCATAAACCTTCAACTAGAAATTATACATCAGCAAGTGGTAAAAAGTTTCAAAATGGGCTACAGAGAGTAACCTCAACCTATATTCTGCACCAGCGGATAGGGTGTCGGAGTTTTTAGCATCGCTTTTCAGTGCAGGAGTGTCGTCCTCAACTATACAAGTGCATCTAGCTGCAATTTCAAACTTTGATAATGGCCTAAATAATACAGCTCTAATGTTCCACAAAATTGTAAAGCTTTTCTGAAAGGAACCTTAATGCTCTAACCTCTCTATACAAGGACCCTTCTACACCTAGGGAATAGAATCTGCTGCTACAGTCTGTAATTAATTCCCCACTTGAGCCATCCAGTTAATTGTGATTTGAAGTATTTATCTTGGAAGACCTTATTTTTGATTGCTATTACTTTTGCCAGGAGAATATCTGAGCTACAAGCCTTGTCTTGCAAGCCTCCTTACCTAATCTCTCATAAGGTTGAGGTGTCCTTGTGAACAAATCCATCCTTTTTACTAAAAATAGTGTCTGAGACTAATATCAACCAGACAATACAACCTTCTGTATTTTTTCCCAAATTTTCAAACAAGGGTGAATATTGTCTACGTGATGTTCATAGACTATTACGTTTTTACCTCCAAAGAACAAAAGAATTTAGACAATCTGATCAGTTGTTTGTCTCTTTCTCTTTTACTACTCTAGGCAATCCAGCCTTTAATGTTACTCTGGCTAAATGGCTCAAGGACTGTGCAACTACCAGGAACTGTAAAGGCACATTCTAGGAGGATAATAGCTGCTTCTGCACTCTTACATTCCAGAGCTTCTGTAGACAATGTATGTGCAGCAGCTACTTGGGCATCCCCCCCATACTGTTTTTTTTTTTTTTTTTTACTCCTCACAAGCCGGATCTGGTCTCTGGAGGACGAACATCATTTGGTTCGATGGTGCTCAGGAGTATACTTCCGTGAGACCTCCCAAAACTCCAGTAGCTGGGGGCTCTGTCCCACAGTTAAGGATAAAGTGAAGATTGACAACATCAGATAAAAAAGTTATGTCTTACCATAACGGTCCATCTGTGGTGTTGATCTTCACTTATCCTTGACATCCCCCCTCTCCTCCTTCCACATGCCTTTTGGGCTTCATGGTGGAATGGATCTGTCCCAATAGATTGGCTACTCCTTTATGAATACGGATATGGTTTGTGGTCTGTTATTTATTCTCTGTCACTATCTTGTGCAAACTCAATCTGAGGTAATCCTGAGAGGAGCGTTATGGGTAAAGCTAAGCCCGAGAGTTTTTGGAAGGTGAGAGCTGGAATAACGGCGGAGTCGGTTCCAAGATACGGAACTAAACCCACTGTCAAGGATAAGCAGATGGAACATTGTGGTAAAACATAACTTCTTTTTTTCATTTGATTATTAGTTTTTGAAAGGGGTTTTGTGTATCCATCCACCAGAACATAGGTGGCTTCTCCTTAGGATCTTAGCTTTGTGCTTGAAAAGCGTACTCTTTTTTTTCCCCCCTCATTTGAACCACCTTATTAGGCAGATTTGTTGTTTGTAACATGGAAGACTGTTTTACTCATTGCTGTGACTTTAGCTAGAAAAGTGTCTGAGTTGCAAGCTTTTATGGTGAGTCAGCCTTGCCTCACTTTCCACAAGGACAGGGTTTCTTTCAAAACTAAGCCTTCTTTTATGCCTAAAGTGTTCTCAGAGTTTACCTTGTGCAAGTCAATTATTTTTCTTTATCTTTTTACCCGAACCCCAAAACAAGGGGAAAATACCTTTATATGTCCACAGGTAGCTCAGATACTACCCATACAAAACTCTGTCCTTCAGTAAAGCCAATTAGCTGTTTGTCTCTAATGAAGAGAAGAGGGAAAGGGCAACCAATGCCTAAGCTAACAATTTCAAGATGGTTGGCTCATTCTGTTTCTTTTTCCATTTCTCAACATAGCAAGCCACTTTCAGTATTAGGGCTCATTTCACTTGGGCTTTGGCTTATCTAGTGGCATTCTAGAAAGGGATTGACTCTAGAAATATTCTACAGACAACAACTTGGTCTTCTGTGCTTACTTTTATAAAATACTGTAAACTGGATTCCTTTTCCAAGTTCAGAACAGGCTTTGTAGGACCATTTTGCAGGGCCTTCTGGATTCTTAATTGACTTCTCCCTTCCTTTTTGGCTTCTAAGGTATGGTAATTTACCCGTATACTTTAGGCTACTGCAGAAATGATCTAATTTTGACTATAGTACAGTTATGTAAGTAAATGTACCGTAACAGTAGGTATTCTAATAGATCACTGTTGTGGTAAGCTTATCGATGTTCTTCATCTCACATTGCTGCAGTCCTTACACTTGGGTAGTCCGCTGTCCTCGGTCGGCCCGAATATCAAAGTATTAGGCTGACGTCGGTCAAGGCGCTTAAGACTGACATCAGGACGTCAGGGTACAAATGCGCATGACCGACATCATATCCTCAGTCTTTTTTGCCGCATGGTCCGATGCAGAAGCAGCGTTGCAAGTGCCGTTCGGCGTTCTGAAATTTTTCGAATTCGGAGTTTCAGACCGAGTCAAAGTTGGCTAAGTACCCGTTGGGAATATTTTAGTTTTTTCTTGCCTCAGTGGTTTACCGGATGTCAGAAAAGTGAATAACTGTATTTCTTGTGGGAAACAGATACCGCATAGAGATTATCATACTTTGTGTATTCCTTGTTTGGGGCCTGAGCACGACGTTGTTGGGTGTCGCTGTTGTGCTAGGTTCAATAAGCGCACTATTAAGCGAAGGTTAGATTGTGCCAGGTTGGTCTTTGGGAAGCGGTGCAATTATAAGATGCCATCGGACGCTCCGACGCCCGCTTTTTCGAAGAAGCGCAAAGACAAGGCAGCTAAACCCAGGCAAGAAGAGTCGTCCGCACGGACGCCGGTTCTTTAGAGGCGTCAGTGGAACCGGTGGTTCCGCCGGAGGCTTCTCTGGAGTCCCAGGGGGAGACTTTGTTATTGCAGGATGTGGCCTCTCAGGAGGCAGGTCAGGCTGAAGGGGCTTCTCAGGTTACTGTACTCCCTCCCTTCCTAGGGTGGTTAGGCCCTCTCCTTCTGTTTCTAAGGCTTCTCCCAGAGGCAGGCCAGGTTTAGCTTCTGTTGGTGTCACTCCTAGTTCTTCAGGATCTGTGCCCAAGAAGCACATGCTTAAAATGGCAGAAGATTTAATTACTTTGATTAGAGGTTCTTTGCCCCCTCCAGATAAGAGGCCTAGGGTGGAACCAGAGTTGGGGAGTTTTGAGCAGCTTTCAGATGTTTCAGAGTCTTCGGCTGAAGACTTGCAGGAGTACTCTCCTTATTCTGATTCTGATGCAGATGATTCGACCCCTTCTGCTTCTCCTCCAGAGGATTTTTCTTTTCAGAGACTCTTCATTCCATGAGGGAACATTTTAAGTGGGAAGGTCAGGACTTCTCTGATTCCAGGAAAAGGCTTAGGGAGTTTTTGCTTTTACCCCAGCATAGGCCTTTGGCTATACCTCCTGTTCTGGATGTTGTGGAAGATGTGTTTGCGGAGGCTTCACTTAATCCTGATTCTTTGCCTCCTGCTCCTGTTAAACCGGATAGGTATTATAGGGTGCCTGAGGCTCATAAATATCTTTATAAGAGTCCTAGGGCTGACCCAGAAACTGTTAGTCAGGGACCTAAGGGTGTCAAGGCCTCTGTTGTAAAAAAATCCGGTTCCTCCAGATAAAGAGGCCAGAGCTTTGGATAGATGGGGAAAGAAAGTCTATACTTCTTCCACCTTAGCTATGAGGGCTTTGAATTGCCAGTTTCACATGTTGAAATATCAGAACTATCTTCTTTCTCAACTGAAGTCTAAGGTAGATGCTCTGGCGGAAGGCATTGAGTGTAAGGAATTACAAGATTTAGTACATGTCTCTGAACAGGTGGGTAAGCATTCTTTACAATGTGGTTTTGATGCTGTACAGGCCTCGTCTAGGGTGGCTGCCACTGGGTCAGTTCTTCGCAGGCATGCCTGGCTGAGGGATCAGAATTTATCTGAACATGTTAAGACAAGGATTTTGGATGCTCCTTTACAGTCTGATGTGTTGTTTGGTTCACCTGTTGAGTCAGTCTTGAAGAAAATGGAAGACAAGGCTAAGTCTATGCAGACTGTTAAAGATTTTTTGCAAGTCCAGCCTCCGAAGTTTAGTAGGAATTGGCCTGCTAAGGGGTGGACATACCCTTCTTATGATTCACAGTCTAGGGGTAGATCTAGACGTGGTAGGGGCAGAGCTCAGAGCTCCTTCAGACCTAGAACAGGGAGTTCTCCTGCATAATCTTCAGGTGAGGGCAGGGGCCAGTACTTTCGTAAACAGGCCCAATGACCTACCTTTTCAGCTGCCAGATCCTTCTTGCCTGGCAGCACCTTTGGGAGGAAGGTTGGCACTCTTCAGAGAAAATTGGAGTTTGATTACCCAAGACAGATGGGTATTGGATATCATACACCAAGGTTACAGGTTTTATTTCCATACCTTGCCTCCTTTCAAAGGCATGCCAGACGTTCCTCCTCAGCAAAGACTAGAGGCTCACAAGCAAATTTCTCTGCTGCTCCAAATAGGGGCCATACAACCGGTCCCTCTGCCAGAAGTGGGCCTAGGATTTTATTCTCGCCTGTTCCTAGTACCAAAGAAGGGGAACACGTGGAGACCAATTTTGGATTTATCTATCCTCAACACTTATCTGGACATTCCCAAGTTCAAAATGTTGACGTTACAACAGCTTTTACCTCTGCTGGGCAAAGATCACTGGATGGTGACTCTGGATCTCAAGGAGGCTTACCTTCATGTTCCTATCAGGCTAAGTTGCAGGAAGTATCTGCGTTTCGAGCTGGGACTTCTCATTATCAGTTCTCTGCATTGCCCTTTGGCTTATCTACTGCCCAGAGTGTTCACGAAGGTTCTGGCTCCAGTGATAGCTTTCTTCAGGCTAAGAGGAATACAGATCTATCCTTATTTGGACGATTGCCTGATTCTAGCCCAAGGAAAGGACAAACTTCTTCATCATTTGCAATATGTGATAGCAGTGCTAAGATGCCTGGGGTATTCTGTGAACGAAATAAAGTCCAGTCTAGTACCCTCTCAGGACATGTGCTTTCTGGGTGTGAGACTGAATACAGCATCCCAGATGGCCTTTTTGACCCCGGACAAACAAAAGAATCTTTCTCTTTACTTCCATCAATTGTCTCATCAGTCCAGGCTGATTGCAAGGACAGTCCTTCAAGCCTTGGGGTTCATGGCATCTTGTATTCTGGTGCTTCCCAATGCCAAACTGCATATGAGGAAGCTACAATGGTATCTCAAAAATGTATGGACACAGCACTGCCAAGATATGGACACTGTCATTCAAATAATACCTTGCATTCAAAAGGAATTTTTGTGGTGGGCTCAGGAATGTCACCTAAACAAGGGACTCTCTGTGACCTGGCCAGAGGCGAGTCAGATTCTAACGACAGATGCCTCAGACAAAGCTTGGAGAGCTCATCTAAATGGAAAGTGGGTACAAGACACGTGGCCTGCCAGACTTCAACATCTACATATCAACTTGAAGGAGATGTTAGCAGTCCAATTTGCATTAATAGCTTTCAAGGATTTACTTCTTCCAGGGCAGGTGTTGATTCTAACAGACAACACAACTGTCATGTGGTACATCAACAAGCAAGGGGAACACATTCTTATCCTCTATGCAGACAAGCAATGATTTTGTGGGAGACTGCTCTCAGTTTACAGCTAAATCTTCAGGCAAGGTTTCTGCCGGAGCACAGAACTCCTTAGCAGATGTGTTGAGCAGGCAAATTATGGATCCCCACGAGTGGAAATTGGATCCTCATGTATTTCAGAAATTGACAGTGTTATGGGGAACTCCAGACATAGATCTGTTCGCTTCTCCACTAAACTACCAGCTGCCAAAGTTTTGCACAAAAAGGTTTCATCCCACAGCTTGGAAAGTGGATGCTCTTTCATTCAATTGGAACAATCTTCATGTGTATGCCTTTCCACCTCTGCCTCTCCTCCCAAAGGTACTCCTGAAGGTCAGACAGGACAAGCCAAAGATGATTTTAATAGCTCCAGATTGGCCTCGACAGCACTGGTACCCATTACTGAGAAGTCTGGTGCGGAGCCTCCATGGCCTTTGCCTTCGATTCCACACCTGTTGTCTCAGGAGAACAGTCATTTACTCAATGTCAAACTTCACTCTCTTCACCTGACAGCCTGGCATATTCTGTTTTAAACCCTGGAGGGTCTCAGCTTCCACAGCAAGTTTTGAATGTTATTTTGGAGGCCAGAAGGCCTAGTACAAGGAAAGTGTACGCAGATAAATGGAAGAGATTTTTATTTTGGAGTACAGCAAAGGAATTTGATGTTTCTAAGCCTAATTTAAGTGTGGCTCTTCAATATCTTACTGAGTTACTGGACAAAGGTTTGTCCTTCTCTTCTATTAAGGTTCATGCTGCAGCAATTTCTGCTCACTATGAATGTGACCCACCATTGTTTTCTCATCCTTTATTTAAGCAATTCCTTAGAGGGGCAAAGAATATAAGACCCCCACGGAGAGCTCCTACTCCTGCTTGGGATCTCAATTTTGTGTTGGAGAAACTCACTCTACAACCTTTTGAGCCTGCAGCTACTGCTGAGTTGAAATATTTATCATGGAAGACTGCTTTTTTGTTGGCCATTACCTCTGCGAGAAGGGTTTCTGAATTACAGGCCCTTATGGCAGTTGAGCCTTTCTTAATTTTCCATAAGGATAGGGTATCTTTGCACTAATCCTTCCTTTATGCCTAAAGTGGTTTCTAGTGTGGCTTTAAACCAAACTATTCATTTGCCTACTTTTTATGCAAACCCCCAAAATAAAGGGGAAAAGATTTTGCACACTTTGGATATACACAGGCAGTTGCGATATTATTTGAGCAGAACTAAAGGGTTCAGGCAGTCTCAGCAGTTATTTGTTTCTTTTGCTTTGGGTTCTCAGGGCAAGCCTGTGTCAAAACAAACTATTTCTAAGTGGATTGGGTTTTGTATTGCTTTCTGTTATTCCCATCATGGCAAGGAGATTCCAGCTGGGATTAGGCCTCATTCCACTAGGGCTACTGCCACTTCTACAGCTTTTTTAAGGGGGGTGGCAACTAAAGATATTTTGGAGGCAGCTACTTGGAGTTCAGTGCATACTTTCTCTAAGCATTATCACCTTCCACTTTACTCTAAATTGAGGGCTGGTTTTGCCACTGCAATTTTACAGGGCATTTTGGCAGCTCCTACTGCTTTATAGTTTTGCCATCCTCCCTTATCTCTGCTTTGGGATTCTACCCAAGTGTAAGGACTGCAGCAATGTGAGATGAAGAACATAGTACAGTTTTGTACCTACCATAAATGTAGATGTTCAAGATCCACATTGCTGCAGTCCAATTTACCTCCCTCCTTCCCTCTGTAGTTAGAGGCGGTTGTGTGGTTTGGGTTGTACATATTGTGAATATTGTATATATTGTACATATGGTTAGTACAAGGGTGGTTGGTTGGTTTTTGCTGTCTTTTGGTTTTGACCTTTCTGTTTAGGGTCTGCATTTATAAGCCTAGCCCAAATTATTGTGGCTTACGCACCCTTATATGCATGTCCTATTTATATCCGTGCTAGGTTTAAGTTCGCTTGCTCTAGTGGTTTTGGTGGATTTGGATTTTTTTGAGGTGGAGCATGTCCAATAATTCGGGTTGGACATGGCCTTCAGGCAAGTGTCAGACTGAATAGAGCTGGAGTTTCTTCAATCTGGCAGCATATGACAGATTTTGAGTCCCCTTTATCCTTTGTGAGGTGAGATACATCCCATGGGGGGGGTACCGATCATTATCATTGGTCTGATAAGAAGAGAGTACAGGGGAACAATGACCTCACTGGATGGTAGCTTGGGGTTACCTTGTTTTTTCCCGAAAGGGTATGACATTTTTTTTTTTAACTTCAGGCCATGGCCTGTACTTCTGAAGTAGATGCCAAACAATAGGGGGCCAAGGACTCCTGTGGGACATCCTCTCCATAGCTTTGCAGACTAGACTTGTTAAGCTTATGGATACCAGGACACCAGGGCGTGGGCGCACCTGGAGGGACCACATGGGACGTGACGCCACCCCTCCTTGGGATCCTGTGATAAGTTGATGGAGATTGAGGCGCCTAAGCTGCCTTAATATTTGAGGCGGGGTTTAATTAGCACACAGTCGGGGCTTTTTGGCGGGGGACACCATCGTTTTTAGGTTATTTAGAGAGAGCAGCTTTCAGAGCAGCTTTCACCTGCGCGTTTGAACACTGGGCTGGGAGCTACACTTTCGGGGGGGAGGGGGGTCTCTCTTAGGGGAGAGGGGTGAAGTTTGCATGTATGTTGGTGTATGGGTTCAGTGATTTTGTATCATTTTGGATAATTCTGGAGCATATATTGAGTTTCCACCCAGGTTCTCTAACATAGCTGAAAAGGGGCCTGATTGTCCTTTGAATCCATGGCAATTTTTTTCTCTCAAAATTGGCATTGATTTTTATTTTAGTGCTTTTTTATTTTTATAATGATCAGGGGTTATGGATTTTTTTCTATGGATTTTGTTCTATCATAATAGCTTTCTCCTCTTATTGTAAGTTGTTTAATGGCTGGGGCACTGGGGGCGGAGACTTGCCCTTTGCCCTTTGTGGTTTTATTTGGGATTGCATTTGGGATTGCTGATGGATGTTCAGGCATTTGTATGGCCTGGAGCTTTTTGTAAGGTTTCCTCTGACTCAGGAGCCTCTACGCCAGGAAGGATGTTTCACACACCAGTGAAGTGTGTGAGAGGTTTTTTAGAGAAGTTCTTCCTTTGTTTGGGTTTTTGTTTGATGGTGGGGGTGGTAGATTAGTTTGAGATTAGATTATGATCCAGATCTCACCAATGAGGATGCTACTTCATTTTTGTCCCATGTTTTTGACATGTGAGTTCTAGATCTAGTATATTTTCTCTCCTCGTGGGAACAGTAACTAGCTGTTCCATGGCATTTTATTTATGAACTCCAGGAACTTGGGTTGGGCTAGAAAGTTAGGAGAATGTTAGGGCTCCCAATTATTATTGGTGGTTGAAGTCCCCAATATGATGGTGTTTGGAGATACATTTATACTCCATCCTGTGTTCAGGCTGTGTGGGGTTTTGAGAGGGTGGCCTGTAGCATGCTACAATTTGTAGAGCAGTTTTGCCTATGGTTAGTTTGGTATGGTGGATTATTTCAAGGCATGCGTTGTTACCAACCTATCCTTGGTGTGATAGATCATTTATAATATGGATACACTTGGTCCTGTTGAGTGGTCCGGCGGTGGGGCGCATGAGATGATATGAGCCTAACCTAATAGTGCCAGGGGTGCTCTCCAGGATTTTGAACAGAGTTCAGTTACAGCACGAACACATCGTGTTCTGAGGCTGAGAAGGGTCGCCTCCAGGCGTGCATTTTGAGATTTAGACTTCAGCATTGAGCAGCATTCTTCCTCAATTTCTTCCCATTTTTGTTTGGTAGGTGGTAGGGTTGGAGCCTAAAAGCTGCCTCTAAAAGGGAAGCCTGGCAATTGGCAAGAGCCTCCAGGGGGTCCAGGGCGTGCAAGGTGCAAGCTTGCAGTCAGCTTGGTGTCAGCGTGGCTTTGAATGAGCAGACACGGGATCCTCCTTTGAACAATGACACATTTCTATATTGTGGCATCATTCTTGGTGAAGGAAGGATACTGCTCAGGGTTAGGGTTCATACCCTGCTGGGGCCACATAAATCAGAGTCTCCTCTGTCTCTTTTCATGTAGTCCAGGGAGGCACTGCGTCGTTCACAAGCACCAGCATGGACAATGACTGTGTCATATTTGTACTTGCCGTGGGTGACAGTGCTTGTGTTTGTGGGTGTGGTCTAAGCGCCCGATGGGCAGCACTGTGACCCTCTCCTTCTCCCTATTCCAGCCTGGGGGTGGAGTGTGTGTGTGACTATGGAGTCACCCTATGATTTATATGTTTGGTGTTGTGTTGTATTTGGCCTTAGCAACTGGACTGCTTTGTGGCTTTTGTGGTTTATGTGTTGTGTGTTGCTTGTGAGTAGCAGTTGTTTGGGTGTGTGCTGTTTGGCTTTGGAGGCCTCTGCTGTTTAGGTTTACTTTACTCAGAGTTTGTGTCTTTATGTGTGTGTTGTTTGATTGTGTGTGGTAGTAGCATTATGTGAGGCTGGTTGTGGTGTGTGTGTGTGCCTTCTCCTCCTCTCCTCCTGGTCTTCTCCTCCTGTGAGAAAGAGCAGTCTCCAGTTCCAGTTTGGCTACTGCATCTCTAACTGCGTTGTTATTTGTAGTATGGAGAGGGAGGTTCTGTGTCTGTGAGGCAGAGGCAGTTTGCCTCAGTCAATAAGATTTCCAGCACCAAGGAGGAGAGAGGGAATGACCTTTGGACATGCTAGTGGAGTGACCAGTGCTATTAGTGAAAACAAGGGCCAGTGGGGGAGCAGCTACTGTGCTTGCTTTTAATTTTTTCAGCCTGGTGAGTGGGGCGTCAGTTTAGTGAGCAAGTAGCAAGGTCGTGACAAACAATGTTTGGTGTGTTGTATTGAAAAAAGGAAACAGTGACTTTCTTTCACAACAACATTGTGGTTTATGTGTTGCTTATTGGGAGATCTTGAGAGTGCTCCCACAGAAGCTTCTGCTTTGGAGGCCTCTGCTCCAGGATTTAGAATTTTTAATCACAGCAAAGTAGGCCTGGATCTAGTCTATGCTAGAGCAAACAAGGTGAACCAATTTCAGTAAGATACAGTTCAAATATTCAGGCACTATAAACCTTTAACCAGAAAATTCCCAGCTCAGAAGGGCAGAGTCCAGCCTCTTCTCCCACAAGAGTGCAGACCACGAACCTTCTTAATGTAAAATAACTGGCCTGAAGTCCAAGTGCCTAAACCAGAACTATTGGACACTGGGCTCTCAATCAGCAGTTCCCAACTTAGAAGGATGAAAGCTACCTGTCCTGCCACCACAGTGCTTGCCACAAACCTTCCTAATGTAAAACAACTGGTCTGAAGCCCAAGTGCTTAATCCAAAAGACTTGAATGATAGCTACACTTTAATCAAGTTACAACCAAGCAGTAATAAATACCATTGAATACTTTAGAGAATGTCTGGATTAGTGCTCAGACATCTGGGGCAAGAAAAGACTGAGGATATGACGTCGGTCATGCACATTTGTACCCTGACGTCCTGATGTCAGTCTTAAGCGCCTTGACCGATGTCAGCCTAATACTTTGATATTCGGGCCGACCGAGGACAGCGGACTACCCAAGTGTAAGGACTGCAGCAATGTGGATCTTCGAACATCTACATTTATGGTAGGAACAAAACTGTACTTTCCTCCAACCCGCTGTTTTAGTTCTGTATTGCCAAGGTGTGGATGTATATATCTCTTTCTGTATTGTAATTATTGTGTTATGTTTCCTAGTGCTTGTTTTCTTTTTTCCCCTTTAAGGGCTGTTTTCTCCATTATTGAGGCAATAAAGTTGTGAAACTTTTGGTGTTCTGTCTTGATACATGGAGCCCTCTTCTAGCTCCTGATTAGATTGTGTGGAAGGTTCCTTTAAACTTTAAAAAGCTGTTCAGTTGATGGGGGATGGAACCCAAAGTATTTAGGCTACTGCAACAGTACAATAACATCTACTGTTATGGTCAATTTCCTAAAACGACTGTACCTTCTTTATAGTATAGCCAAGAGGGCATGCATGACGGTCTGAGCATTCCCAAAGACTCATTACATTTTATCTTTATAGACTCTCAGTACTGGTGACTTGACTCCACATAAAGATGGTATAAGTAGTACCTCAGTAAGCTGTTGTAATAGCACTACCAGCACCCTTTTGAGATGATTTTGGCACTGAAACTCTTTGTAATGAAATAATAATGACAGTGGCCCTAGAGGGTGTTGGGTAATCCAGATATGCCTTGTATGATCCCATAGAGTATGGAAGCAAAAACTTATGCCTCAGACCTAACCTGCTGGGAAGGGGTACCTTGTAACTACCTCCATAAAAATGCAAGGAATTTGCAAGGTCTCAGTGGTGCAGGGATGCATCATTTTAAAAGAAATTATGCCCTTAATTTTAGCTATGCAAGCATTGTGAATGTTATAGCACACAGGGCATTGATGTTGGTTACCGTCAACAGTGTGGTACATGAATAGACAGATGATACCTGTCCATCTCATCTATTTAAGCCAGCAGTGATAGCTCTGGATCTTGGCCTCCGTTTAAGACCTTCCTCTCCAGACTACATATATTTTTTTTAGATCTAAATTCAGTAGCATACAAACTCAGCAGATCTTACTGCAGCCTTCATGAATGGAGACTGGACAGGTAAATGTGTCCATCTTTACAGAAAACTATGACAGTCTTAGAATTAAATCTGTTTGCATGATAGGAAAATTGCAAGCTGAGGAATTTCTGGGACAAGTTCCCTTGCAGTGGGGTCTGGCCAGTGAATGTCTTCTTTCCTAGTGCACCTTTCAAAACCTGTCACCACCCTCCTAGGGTATTACAGTTGGTATGAAATGAGAAAATGTGCTGCAGCTGTGTGCTGTAGAGGGATAAAGCCATGACTTTGGCAAAGGCACCCAGTGATTAACTGCTTAGAACACCTGAAAGACCTGGCCAGGGAGAATATAAATGAGTGGCCACTGCTGGCTCACCCATCCTGAGAGAGGAGGGCGGCAGATCTAAAGAGTTGGTGGTAGCTGAAGTGAATGTAAAAATCCCATGGCATCTATCAAAAAGAGTAGTGGAAATTCTCAGATGCTCTGGCCAACCCCCCCCCCCCCCCGGTATAAACACTACCTCAGTTCTTCCCTAAAAAGAGTAGTATGTGCCGCATCAGTGGAATACAGGCATAGAAAGCATGGAATGCCATTATGCAGTTGCACAGACTGGAGAATTCAGCATACAGAGACAAGTTCCTCAGTGAAGCAGCATGGGCAAGGGCAAATAAGATAAGGAGTAAAGAATTTCAGGCAGTATTACAAACATTTCATATCCTTGCTTCACAAACAAGTCTTGGCCTATACCCAAGCAAATCCTGTGAAAGTGGCTGGTTAATTGCATTGCTTTTGTTAAACGAATGATGAAAAAATGTAGAAGGATGGATATAGGCTTAGTGTACAAGGACAACAGTCTTCATTATGAACATCTAATGCAAAGTATTTGAGAGATAGCCACTTGGACTACCGAATGGGTATTCAGTCTAAGAACAGGGCAAGCTTCACTACTGCTGTTTAACAGGGCATGCTGTGACATACTTTGAGGTAAATTGTATTAGTACTCTTCACGTGCATGCATTTGTTTTTAAACACTTTGGTACTTGAGTGGGCTGCCATTACATAAATTTGATTTTAAAAAAGCAGTTCCATATTTATTTGTACTACTGAGTAGTATAAGATTGTATTGGGAAGCTCCTTCTCATAGACTAAAGTTAAATTACTTTCCCTTTTATTTTTTCTCACCCCTTAGCTGTACTCATCAGCTTACTTCTAAATCTGTGATCTAATTACTGGTACTATCCTACAAAAATATTAGCGGAGGTCTAGCTAGGTGCAAACAAACACACATGCAAATAAGTAAGCTAAGATGCAAGTCTGTACATTTCCTACCTGCATTTAATATTTTGAAGGTGTTGCCAATGAGGTCTTGAACAGGTGAAGAATATAATTTCACCTATACCTTTTTAACACACCTCAATCTGTCCATCTTAATTCTACACATAGCCGGCCTTAGGCATAGGCCAACTAGGCGGCTGCCCAGGGCGCCGCTCTAGCAGGGGTGCTTTTCCAGTATTTATTTGGTGTAGGCAGACAAGGATGGGGGCACCAGGTAGTGTGGTGGGGGGCGCCGTGGAGCCCTTTAGCCTAGGGCACCAGTTAACCTAAGGCCGCTCCTGATTCTACAGAGCCAGCATCTAGATCAGAACATGCAGAGAACACCTGAACCCTAAACTCTCGATCTCCAACCTTTGTTGCACATGTATACGTTGAGTAGTACCTAAATTGCTTAATGCTTACTGACCATTTCTTTTTATTGGGGGGGACAGTGATTCCATGTAGAAGAGATGCAGGTAAGTCTTAATGGTAAGTGAACACCCGAGACATTACACTGCACATACAGTAATCCGGCACCAGTCACAAGGAAGGAGGTTAAGGACTCTGTTAATAGCCATCATTAGAACAAAACATACTTGAAATGTTTTCAGCGAATAAAAGAACTGTAGTGTAGAGATACCAGCTACATTGTTTAATAAAATTTAGTGCTTTCGTCCACACTATTAGAAGACTTCATCAGAACAAACGTCATTAATCTAATTATTTAAATATTTCCTCACAACCATGTGATATCAAATCTGATTGGTCCAGCAAAGATAAATGAACAATGCACCCTTAAAGTACAAAATATCTCCATATATTAATACTTGCAGTAGTATGCAATAAAATAATACAATGCATACACTTTACCCCCAATTCTATGCTTATTTATAAAAAATAAATAAACACAGTAAAATTCCACCAAAGTCTGGACTAACTTAAGTAACGCATATAAAAATAAAATTGTACAGATGACAATAATAAAGAATCTGAATTAGTGAAACACAAAAACAAAGGTAAGAGAATGCCCCCACCTCCACTTTAAACCTTAAAATACCTGAGCCTTATGAAACTTCAAATTGAAAGGCATATTAAAGCTAGGGAAATTGTTCACGATTAACCTAAGCTGCCATTTCAGCTCTTACACCTCCAACTTTTCTTTCCAGGGTCCCATAATATCAGTTTCCACTTTATTCAGTATCCAAAATCTGAAAAAAAAATAGCCCTTATGACCATTAGCATGTTTAAAAAGTGCACTGTGTACACCATCTTTTTTCACATCATTCCTATGTTCTTGTATCGTTTCTTTCACGATTGTTTACATTTTTCCAATATAGAACTTGGGCATTACTGACATAAAGCCAGGTATACAATGCCCTTAGAATTTCAGTTACAGTGCACGTTAATTTCTGCATTCCTAACACTGCCTAAATTTACAGTGGATCCTTCTAATATATATTTACATTGATTACATAATCCCCACTTAAACATCCCCACCTTACCACAAGTGAAGATAGTGGCAAAATCTTGGGCTTCTTTTAAGATGTCCTTCATGGATGCATCTGCAGTCATAACAACTGGGTTTAGGACCGAGGGTATCAAAATTGGTCACCACATTCCAAAATAAATTCCATTTATTGAGCATGATCTTCATTCATTATTATTCCAATGAACCATGTACCAGAACGTACCATTAGAATGAATGCTAATACAGCCCATGGCTCTCTCTCTCCTAAAACTAAACTACTCTAGAATACTCTAGAAGGCCAAATGGAGAAAAATGGAGAAACCATAGAAACAGCTCTTACTTTCTTTTAGGAAGCTCACCAAAAAAACCAAAAAAAAAAAACAAAGAAAATACTAAAAGAAACAGTAGGCTTCTAAGAAACCTAATCCTGTCGTCAGTCAGCCCTTCAGTCGGCCGGATTCCAAAGTCCGGGTCCGCTTAATGCTGACCCAAACACCTCACCTAACCGCAAAATGCTTTTAACTCTTTTTTTTTTTTTCTAAACAATCTTGTTACAGAACTGAACAAACACCAACCAACAACTTCTATCCCCAAATAATCTACTGTCGCAACTTCACCCTACAACCTATCTCTGTTGGTCTTCTATAAACTTATCAAACTGCCTTGTTCTTCTCAAACTCCTTCTCTTTATCTTGGCGCCAAAGAAATTGCTGTCCCAATATCTATGCTCATCGGTCGGTCAGATCCAGAGGGAACTTCTGATATCTGGAAAGACTCTCATATTACTACACAAAGGTGGTAACTCTATTGACTTGCCTCAGCCGATGTCAGAAAAAGTTAATAATTGTTTAACCTGTGGGAAACAAATGTCCTCATAAAGATTTCCACTCTTACTGCCTGCCTTGATCTTCACACAGCCTCAAGCAGCCTGTTACTCTACCATTATTTGCTCAGCATCTTTCAGATCTAATCTCTAACTCTACTTTCACCACAGTCGGAACATGGTTTACTAGATGGTTTCTCCTTCTGATTTTGTGTAAATGCCACCGTCATCTCCGACTCTACAACTAAACTGCCACAAAGAAAAACGGTCCAGCGGTTTCGCCGAAACCATGGTTAAGCAAATCATGAGTGTCTCGGTTTCGGCCGAAACCGAGAAAACTGATCAAAATACAGCTGAATCTATCTCTACAACTGAGGTCCCTGCTAACACTCTTGAATCGGCCTCAGAAATTTTACCCACTACGGTGCTTACCACTGACTTATCAGACACCATTCCCTTGGATGTCTCTACCCCAGCACGTGGTGCTGCTAGGCCTCCAGCAGCCATGTCCATTAAGGCCTTCGCCAGGGCTAAAGCAGCCAAGACTACTAAAACAGTGCCTGTTAAACCCCTCAACCAGGCCCTCTTCCAGTTCTCAAATGCTTACTTTGGCAGAAGATTTAATTTCATTAATTAGAGGATCTCAATCTCACCCAGACAGGGCCTCTCAGCCCCCAGAGAAGAGACCTAGGGCAGAGCCCCATGAGCCAGTGTCCTCTGATGATTCTGCTGATGAATCAGACATTACTGACCAGCCAGAGGCTCCTTTCTCCAATTTTGAAGATTCTGATGCTGAAGAATCCATTCCAGCTGTTTGCCCACCAGAAGAATTCTCCTTTGGGGAAACCTTGCATGCCATGCGAGAACAGTTCCAATGGCAGCAACAGGATTTTTCAGACTCCAGGAAAAGACTTAGGACCTTTTGCACCTTCCACAGCACAGGCCCTTAGCTATACCTCCTGTTCTCTCTGTGGTGGATGATGCTTTCAATGATGTCTGCTCCGCTCCAGATTCTTTACCCTCAGCCCCTGCCAAACCAGACAGATTTTACAGGGTGCCAGATACTCATCACCACCTTTACAAGGCCCCTCTTGCAGACCCAAACTATTTCCCAGGGTCCCAAGGCAGTAGCCACGACCATAGCTAAAAACCCTGTTCCTTCTGAAAGGGAAGCAAGGTCATTAGACAGATGGGGTAAAAAGGTTTACACTTCAGCCACTCTCTCAGCTAGAGCTTTAAACTGTCAGTTTCACATGATACAATATCAAGAGTTTATGCTTGATCAGTTAACTAAAAAGCTAACCACTGATGAATCTCTTGATAAGAAATATGTATTAGAAATGGTAAATAACATACAGCAAGTTAGTAACCACTCTTTAAAATGTGGCTATGATGCACTGGAGGCTTCATTTAGATCAGCCATGACTGGCACTGTAATTAGAAGGCATGCATGGCTAAAGGAGCAAGCTTTACCGGATCATGTTAAATCTAAATTGCTAGATGCTCCTATGGATAAAACAAGTTTGTTTGGTACACCTGCCCAGCAGGTTATGAAGAAAATGGAAGAAAAGGCAAAATCAGTCCAGACAGTTAAAGATTTCTTGCAGGTTCAACCCCAAGGTTTAGCAGGAACTGGCCTGCCAAAATTGGTCCTTTCCTGACTCCACAAGACCTCAAAGGGCAGGAATAGACGTTCCAGAGGCAGAAACCAATCCAGAGGAGGTGCCTACAGAGGACGACAGTGGCAAGGTAACAACAGAGGCACAGACTCAACACCTGCCACTACATCAACACAGCCACAGTGACTTAATCCTAAACCCGCCTACCAGGGAACAGATAGCAGCTCCTCTAGGCGGAAAGCTAACCTTATTTTCAAAAAACTGGCACCACATAACAAAGGACAAGTGGATTTTACGAACCATAGATCAAGGTTACCGGTTCCACTTCCACACTTTACCAGACAAAAGAGGAATGCCAAATCTACCTCCAAATCAAAAGACAGAGGCTCTACAACAGATAATGGAGTTAGCAAACATGAGAGCTGTGGAGAAAGTGCCAACAGCAGAGCAAGGAAAGGGGTTCTACTCCAGACTATTCCTAGTTCCAAGAAAGGAAAAAAGTTGGAGACCAATTCTAGACCTGTCCACCCTGAATACTTACATCATTGTCCCAAAATTCAAAATGCTGACACTACAGCAACTTCTTCCCATGCTGGGCAAGGAGTGTTGGCTGGTAACTCTAGATCTCAAGGAGGCATACCTGCACGTCCCCATTCGACCAATCTGCAGAAGATACCTCAGATTTCTTGCAGGATCAGAGCACTATCAATTCTCAGCATTGCCCTTTGGCTTATCTACTGCGCCCAGAGTATTCACAAAATGCCTGGCATCAGTAATCACCCATTGCAGACTACAGGTAATTCAAATTTATCCATACCTGGACGACTGCCTGATACAAGGAGACAACAAAAGCAAGCTGACAACAGATTTACAAAGGGTCATTTACTTGCTTCAAGCACTGGGATACACAGTCAATTTACAAAAGTCAAGACTGATACCATCCCAGACAAGGACTTTCCTGGGAGCGGAATTGGACACAGTAAGACAAATGGCATTCCTAACTACAGAAAAAACAAAAAGAACTCCCTCTTTACTTCTTGGCACTAACAAAACTGAACAAGTTAACAGCAAGAAAGGTACTGCAGGCCTTGGGTTTCATGGCATCATGCATAATCTTGGTTCCATTTGCCAGACTACATATGAGCAAACTACAGTGGTACCTAAAGAATTTATGGTCCCAACACAGACACAGCCTAGAAACGGAAATCCCACTAATACCATGCTTAAAACAGGAGTTCCTATGGTGGGCTCAGGCATGCCAGTCAAACCCAGGCCTGTCCTTCGCAAGGGTCAAGCAAGCCAGACCATCACAACAGATGCTTCAGACCTAGGATGGGGGGCATATGCTGGACAAATGCGTACAAGAATTGTGGACACAGGACCAACTTCACCTGCACATCAACCTAAAAGAAATGCTGGCTGTAAAACTGGCAATCCAAAAGTTCAGACCATTTCTCAAGGAGGGCCACTTGATGATAAGGACAGACAACACCACAGTCATGTGGTACATCAACAAACAGGGAGGCACTCATTCTTACCCCTATGCAGAATGACTTTGAGCTGTGGACCCTGGCACTCAGCTACAACATGCAGTTACAGGCAATTTTTGTGCCAGGAAAAGAAAACTCTCTAGCAGATATGTTAAGCAGGACCACATCGGATGCCCACGAATGGCAGCTGCACCCGGATATCTTCAAGACCATCTCGAAGAAATGGGGAATGCCTCAGATAGATCTATTCGCATCACCTCTCAATCACCAGCTCAAAAATTCTGCACAAGGACATTCCACCCACTAGCATGGAAAGTGGACTCGCTCTCCTTCAGCTGGAAAGGCCTAACAGCATATGCATTCCCACCTCTTCCATTGATACACAAAGTACTACTAAAAATCAAGGAGGAACGCCCAAGGATAATCCTGATAGCTCCAACTGGCCAAGACAGCATTGGTACCCACTGCTGAGGAGCATGTCTCGGAACAATATGTGGCCAATACCCTGATGCCTTTGATGCTAACTCAGAACAACTTCAGCACCATGCATCCAAACCTAAAACGCTGCAACTGACTGCATGGAACATCACATAGCAGCTGCTAATACAGAACTTTCACAAAGAGTTAAAGACAGTATTCTTGAAGCAAGGAGGCCTTCAACTAGAAGGAATTATGCAGGGAAATGGAAAAGGTTTGTCATTTGGAGTTCTGAAAGAGGAAAAGATGTATCAAACATAGATATGCCTAACATTCTGGAGTATCTGGCCGAACTACTTCATTCAGGCCTGTCCTACTCCTCCATCAAGATTCATGCATCAGCTATTTCAGCAGAATACAGCTTTGATCCACCTGTTTTTCACACCCTTTGCTCAGGCAGTTCCTCAGAGGAATCAAGAATGTAAAACCTCCAAGGAAACCACCATTGCCAGCTTGGGACTTGAACTTTGTGCTAGAAAAATTGACACTATCACCTTTTGAACCAGCAGCAACAGCAGACCTACAACACCTGTCATGGAAAACTGCTTTCCTACTGGCAATTACTTCAGCAAGGAGGGTTTCAGAACTACAGGCCTTAATGGCAGTGCAACCCTTTCTAATCTTCCACCAAGATAGAGTGTCCATGAGGACTAATCCTACATTTATGCCTAAGGTGGTATCCAGAGTGTCTTTAAACCAGGCAATCCACCTACCTACCTTCTTTCCCAACCCACAAAACAGAGGGGAAAGAATACTGCATACCTTGGATGTACATAGACAGCTAGGCTACTACTTGGACAGAACAAAGAAAGTAGCAGAAAGACTGAGCAACTTTTCAGTAGCCTATGCAACAGGAAGGAAGGAAAAGCTATTTCCAAACAGACAATCTCCAAATGGATAGGAAATTGCATACGATTCTGTTACTCCTTCCATGGAAAACCAATTCCACAGAACATAAGACCTCATTCTACAAGGGCAACAGCCACTACCACAGCCTTCTTACGAGGAGTGGCTACCAAAGACATTATTGAGGCGGCTACTTGGACCTCCGTGCATACATTTGCCAAGCATTATAATTTACCTCTATATTCCAGATCCCGAGCAGGGTTTGCCACTGCTGTTCTGCAAGGGATCCTAAACACACCATAATCTACTTTTATCCTCCTCCCTTAGTTGGCTATGGTATTCTACCCAGTTGTTATGACTGCAGATGCATCCATGAAGGACATAGTACAGTTTTGTACCTACCATAAATGTAGATGTCCGAATTGGATAGCATCTGCAGTCAGGATTACCCTCCCTCCTTCCCTCTGTGGTACTCCTAGGGTGTTTACCCTTCTAATAGCTAGCTAGTGGGGGATTTCTTTCATGGTGTATTTGTTTGTATTTATGTACATACATGCTTATTTTTGTGTTTACCTCTATCTTTTGGAAACATTGGCATCTATCCAAAATTTTAGCCTTCTATAGGGCTTCTGGCATCTGGGGCAAGAAACACTGAAGAAAATGGCGTCGGCTGATGCTTTTATACCCGAAGACCAACAGAGATGACGTCGGGTGAAGTGCGACATCAGCCGAAGCCGGACCCGGACTTTGGAATCCGGCCGACTGAAGGGCTGCCTGACGACAGGACAACCCAGTTGTTATGACTGCAGATGCTATCCAATTCGGACATCTACATTTATGGTAGGTACAAAACTGTACTTTCTTAAAACTCGTATCTTTTTTATATACAATAATGGGTTTAGGACCGAGGGTATCAAATTGGTCACCACATTCCCAAAATAAATTCCATTTATTGAGCATGATCTTCATTATCGTACCATTAGAATGAACCATGTACCAGAACGTACCATTAGAATGAAAGCTAATACAGCCCCATGGCTCTCTCCTGAAACTAAAAAACTAATACTCTCTAGAAATAAGGTCTGGGCCAAATGGAGAAACCATAGAAACAGCTCTTACTTTCTTTACTTCAGCCAGCTTAGGAATCTCACCAAAAAAGCTATAATCTCTGACAAAAGAAAATACTACTGCAGGCTTCAAGAAACCTAAACAATTCTGGTCATCAGTCAATAGACTCCTCTCACCAGGAACAACCAAAACTCCCTCCCCCCTTAATGCTGACCCAAACACCCCTCACCTAACCGCAAATGCTTTTAACTCTTTTTTTTCCAAAACTATTCAATCTGTTGCTAGACAACTGAACACCAACAACTTCTATCCCCAAATAATCTAATAGACTCTTCTCACAACTTCACTCTACAACCTATCCCTACCTCTTTCATCTATAAACTTATTTACAAACTGAAACCTTGTACCCCCTCTGCTGACAAACTCCCTTCTCTTTATCTTCAAAAGGCAGCCAAAGAAATTGCAGTCCCAATATCTATACTCATCAATAGGACAATCCAAGAGGGAACTATCCCTGATAAATGGAAAGTCTCTCATATTATCCCTCTACACAAAGGTGGTAACTCTATTGACTACTCCAACTTTAGACCAATTGCTCTTCTCTCACCCTTAGCAAAAATTATGGAGAAATGTATTCATCAGCAACTTGTTCAGTACCTCTCATTACACAACATTATAGCTAATTGTCAACATGGCTTTAGACCCCATCATAGCACAACCACTGCTCTCCTTTCCTTTGTAGATATTATCAATAGTAACTGCAATAATAACCTTCTCTCTTCTGCTCTATTCATTGACCTCTCCAAAGCCTTTGACATGGTCAACCACTCTTCTTTAATTCACATCCTTGAATCCCTCTCATTTGATAACCTTGCCATTAAATGGTTTAGTTCTTATCTGAATAACAGACAGCAAGCTGTTCTTTGGGATAACCATATGTCATCATTATTGCCCATTTCCATCTGAGTCCCTCAGGGCTCTATTCTTGGTCCTCTTCTTTTCTCCCTCTATATAAGTGATCTTCACACAGTAATCCCTCAAGCTACCTGTATCCAATACGCTGACGACTCTACCATTATTTGCTCAGCATCTTCCTCCTCAGATCTAATCTCTCTAACTCAAAATACTTTCACCACAGTTGAAACATGGTTTACTAGATGGTATCTCCTTCTTAATGCTAAAAAAGCCAAACTTCTTCTCTTCTCCCCAACCTCTCGGACCTCCCCATTAAACTTCACCATCTTGTCTAAATGCCACTGTCATCTCCCCTGACTCTACAACTAAACTGCTAGGAATAACCATCGATAATAATCTCACTTTTGATCAACACATCAATAACACCATCAAATCAGTTAACAGAAAAATAGGATCCTTATACCGTATTAAAACTTTTCTAAGCCCAACTACTAGAGCTACTATCGCCCACTCCAATCTCTTATCCACTTTATTTTATGCAGCTCCGATCTTTACCAACCTTAAGAAAGCTAACCTAAACAAACTAGCTATTTGCTATAATAACATTGCCCGTTTCGCCACAGGCAACCCCTTCAGAACCCATCACTGTCATAATTTGAAACCTTTAAGCTGGCTAGAACTACAAAACTACCTTGTAATCTCACAACTCACTATTGCTCACAAAATACTGCACCAACCTGAAAACAACCCTATACTCTCAAAACTTTTAATCCCTTACAACAATCTTACCTCCCTTCGATCCTCTTGTAAACTCTTGGCCAGATCTATAAAGTCCAACAACTCAGCTGGCGACTCTCTTTTCACTAATTCTGTAGATAGAATATTGAATCTGTTACCTAGGGATATAACACTAATTACTTCTTTGCCTCTCTTCAAACATAAAATTAAATTGTACTTCCAAGATCACTGGCTTTGTTCTTGTAGAACACCAGACTAACTTTCTTCACTCTACCCTATCATCTCATCTACTCTGATCTTTAACCTATCTCTTAAGCTACTACCTAGACTATCCTCTGCCCTTGGACTCCTCCTATTCTCAGATCTACTACTCTCTTTCTTTTCCCTCTCCTCTCTCAGTCCTCTCTGTTGTCTCTCACTTGTCGACTATTCTACCACCTCTCCTCTCCTCTAACTCTTGTGTTACTCCCTCTTTTCTTCTTGTCCCCTGTACTCTAAATTTCTTATTTACTTTCCTTGCTACTTTATTGTTACACCCTTTATCTATTAATTAATATGCTCTGTAACTGACTTTGTATTTTTTGTTTATAATAGTTTAGTGTGGCTTGTCTGTTTAAGTTTTTTGTTAACAATTAGCTTTTTATTAACATGTCATATTGTTATTTTGTTGTATTTTGTGTGGAGCTTTTCTCCACGGGCCTCTACTGAAAATGGAAATATATCCAGTTAGACTAGCCCGGTCAACAAATGTAAAATAAATAAAATAAATAAATAAATTATTGGTCCTACATCCAAATTGTCATCACCGTTGTATTCTGATAATGTGCATTGGTCCCATTGCTAATTTTTCCAGTAAGCAGGTGTTCACCCCCCCCCCCCCCAGAATGGGGGCGAACATACCCTCCTTTCTTTTAACATTAACCTCATTCATCAAATGTTTTACCAATTCTTGGGGGATAGCCCCTCCTATAGCGCATCTCACAGAGTTTAAAACTGCACATAAAAGGTATCTTTATTCAGTAGCATACAAGCCCAGATGCACAAGCTTTCCATTAGCCAACACTCATGTCTGGTGCAGGGGATGGGAGTTGGTAAAATGTAACAGAGTGTTAGAATAGGTGGGCTTTCTATAAATACTAAATACAAATCTCCGATTTTTTACATCTTTTGTAATCTGGATGTCAGGATAGTTAAGAACAGATCTGATCTCTTTCTTTCCTCCTCATGTCTTACAGATTCATCCACAGAGCCGACTCGGCTGCATTTCTTCAGACTAGGATCCAAGTTTTGAGCTCCTCCCACTACCCACAATGCCCTGCTCTGAACCAACCTCCTTAGATCTAGTTTGCCATCAGCAGAATCAGACGTGGTCGTGTTAGTCTTTAGCGAATTAGTGGCTTTGCTTTGGGTATCTTCTATACAGATAAGTTCCTTTTACCTTATCTTCTTAGCTTTACTTTCTCCCCTACCTTTTTATAGTGTTCGTGGTGTTTTTTTTTTTTCTTGCATTTGCCTCTGTGGCACTTATTTTAACAATTTTCTTTTGCTATAGGTAGTCGTTGACTGTTAGGCTCCCCTTCTAGTTCCCCTCCTAGTTCCCCTCTTTCTCTTGCATTCTTTTTATTGATTAAAAAAAAAAAAAAAAACTTTGTTGGGGTTTCTCCGGTTCTTTTCTATCCTTGAGAGTCTATCGTGTGAGTGTGGAAAATTTTATTTGTTCTGATTGACAAACCCTCTGGGTTTAAACAGTGCTCGGAATGCGGACGCAAGTTCCCATAATTCTGATGCACATTCTTTGTTTATACTGCCTAGGTGCAGAGCATTTGCAGTCGGCCTGCTTTATTTGTGAGAGTTTTAACCCAAGAGCTATAATTGATCACAGAAACAAACTGATTTTGAATGGTCTTTTAAAAGAAAAAAAAACGGCTTCAGAAAGCAACCAGTAGTTTTAAAGTGCATAAAGCGCTTTTCGTTTAATAAGATCAAACTTCTTCAGAGCATCTGAAGAAGTTTGATTTTATTAAATGAAAAGTGCTTTATGCACTTTAAGACTACTGGTTGCTTTCTTAAGCAATTTTTTTTCTTTTAGTAGTTTATTTTGTGTTTTTTCCACTTGGTTTTTGAATGGTCTTTTGCCCGCTTACTCTCCAGGGGCTCAAACCCCCTCTAAGAGCTGTTCAGGATTGTCCCAACTCCAAGAAGTGCCCTCATAAATCTTCAAGGGCATCTTCAGAGCCACCTGCTAAGGTCAGGAGGCCAATGGATCCAACCAGTACGGGTCATAGTTCCACTTTGGCTTTGGCAGATTTGAAGTTCTCCTCTGATCCGTCAGGGTCTGTCTTGATCACAAGCTCACCTGAAACTGCAGCCTCCTCCACCTCAGATCCTAAGCCTACAGATCCGGCAGTGAGGGGCCCTACACTAGTGGTGTGGTTTGAGTCAGCTCCTCTCCCTGGTTTACTGCAGACTCCCTCCAGGCACTCCAGACCTCCCCCTCCATAGCTTCCTCCAGGTCTTCCAGGAGTTTTGCGGAGGCCAACGTGGACAGGATGATCAGGAAGATTCTCAAGACTCTGATCCAGCTGGGCGTCTTCTTGGCTCCGTCCCCTGAGGGTTCTGCAAGTCTCTCCCTCCAAGTCCCATCTCCTTCTCTGACCCGGCCTTTGGCTTCGGAGTCACAGGGTCATAGCCAACCGAGGGATCTGGGGTTTAGTGTACGGAGCCTGCCTTCTTCCACTCCAACCATTGCCTTGACCTCCTCGGTTCCGTTTTCTTCAGATTGTAATGGATCTTTGATCCAGGGATGTCCCCATCTGATACGGGGGGCGGGGGAGTTCGGCTCCTTTGTCAGCGCCATCTCTTCCTCTCAGTACTTCGGCGTTGGACAGTTCAGGTCCAGTTTTGCAAGGGACCAAGGGCTCGGAGATTCTTTAGAGTTGGGGAGGGATTCTCCAGCTCCTTCTGCATTCCTAGTGTTAAAGGGCTTTCTCTAACCATAGGGATCCAGTCCCTTTGAGCCACGATCCTTCCCGCTGACTTGCCTTAGGTCAGAGACTTGAGCCTGTCGTTCCTCTCCTGAGTCAGCCCGTCCAGACTGGCCTTCAAACACTTTCCCCAGAGGGAGCCCCCTCGTCTTCCAAGACCTCCCCTGAGCACTTCACAGAGGAGATGCCTCATAAGAGAATGTGCAAAAGGAGGCACATTGACTTTCTCTCTGAGTCAGTCACCGAGGATATGGACTTAGATGAAGGGGAGGGATCCCCCAGATCACCAACAGAGGACATCTTCTTCGGAGATTCTTTAGAGATTCTGCAGCAGAGAGGTAGTTGGTCAGCCCAACCTTCTTCCTGTGAGGAGTCCACATTTCTGGAGCCTTCAGGATGGCCCCATCTACATCCTGGGTGGTTTCCGCCAGCGAACGAGTTAGTGGATTTGGTGTCCAGTCGAGCCTTCAAGGAGACAAACTCAGTCAAACCGATCCCCAAGCTCACCGACATTTTTTTAACCCCCCCCCCCCCAAGACAGACCTTATTGGATAATGGTATTCCAGTGGATGCCAAGGTTATTGCAGCAGCTACCAAAAAGGAACTAACAGAGCTCTACTGTCCATCTGCCAAACAGGGAGTCCAGAGCGATGGATAGGTTTGGTAAGCGTGTTTATGCCTCAGCCACTTTCTCGCCGAGGCTGTTAAACTACCTGGCACATTTTACTCACCTGCAGAGGGACCTGGTGAAAGATCAGTCGAACTCTGTGGCAGAGACCATGACACTAGAAGAAAGTCTCACCTCGACTGGATACTCTTTCGTCCTTGCCCATATCTTCCATGAGGTTGATTTCCCATTCTACGGAAGGAGCCTCTGTCTGCTGGCTTGGGCATTGCTATTCGGAAACCATTCCTGGATGAGGCTTTGTGATTTTCCGGTGCCCTTTAATGCCCCCTTTGATGGATCCTCACTGTTTGGTCCATTGGTTAAAGAGACCCTAACCTCCAGCAAACAAGAAGGGAAGACCTTGTTTGCTGTCAAGGTCAAGTTTTCCACTCCACAGTGCACCTGTTGCCCCTGGGATTCAGGTTACTGGCTAAGGTTCTTGCCACCCCTGTAGTGCCTTTTTTAGGCAAAGTTCTAAGGACAGACCCACCACCGTAACAGGTACAAGCATGCAAAGTCTGAAGTTAATGCTACTCAATGCTAGAAGTCTAAACCTCCAAATGCACTCTCTCGAGGCACTCCTAAAAATGGAGAACATCAATATCTGTGCAGTAACTGAGACCTGGTTCAAGGCTCCAGAGAGCACCCCTACAATACCAGGCTACAGCTCTTACCACACTTCGGCCACCAAACCAGGACTGAAACACTAAAGGTGGAGGAGTGTCCCTATTCACAACACCAGGCTAGTTGTCCAACACAATGTGTCTGAAATTCTCCAGGTGCAACTAACAGTAGGTAAGACTGCAATCCAAATTGTAGCTCGCAACAGATCCCCCACCAAACATAAACATACTGGAAAATATTAAGATACAACCAAACAGCCTAATACTGGGTGACTTCAACTGCCCTGCCATTAACTGGGAAAACTACACGTGTGCCAACACCTTTGCCCAGCAGTTCTTGGAATTCATAAGTTCCAATGCCCTGGATCAACTAATCCTTATTCCCAACAAGAGCACCAATATCCTAGACCTGGTCATTACCAACATGGGAAATCGATGCTCCACACCTATAGTCACCCCCTCGTTGGTCAGGTCTGACCATAAGCTAATCATCCTTGACATCCACATCCCACCCCCCAGTAAGGAAACCTCTGTAAAAAAGCTTTTCCAAAGCCAACTTCATGCTACTTAAGTGAGAAATGACAAACTTCATGACACCTATGCAGACGGGAACTGAAAGTTCAACTGCTGAATTCTACACTAAGGCACTGTACTAGTACATCCACTCGTGCATGAATTGTGCCATCCCCAATAGAACCAAGATGCTCTCCCCCCAAAAAAAAGGAAACCAATCTGGTGGTCCCTTGCCATAAACAAACTTTACAACAAAAGGAAGAAACTGTTGCAGAAAAGAGGAAAATCTCAGGATGCAAAAAACTCCCTTACCAGGCTCAGTAAGAAGCTGAGATCCCTCATAAAATCCTCCAAAGCTAGTTACGAAAATACAATTGCCAAAGATTCCAAAGACAACCACAAGGCATTCTATAGCTATGTCAAGAATCTAAATGGCAATGCTCAGATCTGCTCTGAGCTACAACAGAATGGGAGTAAATATTACTGATCCCAAGGATATTGCCAGTATTCTGGCAGATCGATTCATTGCAAACTTCAGCCCCCTCTCACCCCCTAAAGGGCCCATCTCAATACCGGAAGATTGCCAAATTCCAGTAATAATGGCCACATAGCTAAAAAAAACACTCTCTCCAAAGCTAAGAATACAGCATCCATTGGACCAGACGACATCCCAGGCTGTGTACTACATGAACTACAAAATGAGCTGGCACCTCACCTAAGTGTCATGTTTAATTATAGCCTCACCTCAGGCTTCGTGCCCACTGAGTGGCGCACAGCTACATTTATCCCACTCCACAAGGGGGGATCCACCTTGGATCCCGAGAAATACCGCCCCATCTGTCTGATGAGCCTAATCTACAAGGCCATGGAACATAGTATCATGGAACTTATAAACAACGACATAGCCAACCTTCAAACACTGGACCCCACACAGTTTAGGTTCATGAAGGGCCGATTTTGTCTCCTGAACCTGATTGACTTCTTCGAATCGGTCTCCAGAGCCATGGACAAGAGTAAGGTGGTCCACAAAACCTATCTTGACCTTGCCAAGGCCTTCAACAGCATCCCCCACACTGGAATCCTAGGTAAACATACTAAGCTTGGCATTAATCCCTACGTCACTTGATGGGTTGCCAACTTGCTTACTGACAGAACCCGCATTGTAAAAGTAGCCGACTCCAAATCCAGCTCCAGACAAGTGACAAGTGGAGTACCTCAGGGTTCAGTCTTGGGACCGCTGTTGTTTGGCATCTACTTCTCTGAAGTACAGGCCAACACTAAGGGACTCTAACAAATTTCGCAGATGACTGCAAACTGGGAGCCATTATTGAATCCCCAAATGATGTGGGTATTCTACAAAAGGGCCTTACAGAAAGAGATGCTTGGTGCCAGAGCCATGGGCTTAAGCTCAGTACCAATAAATGTATAGTTATCCCCTTTGGGGAAAAAAACATGTACCCATGAATTCCCACATAGGTGGCAGTACACTGAACACTGAAAGTGTGATAAGAGACTTTGGGACACAGGTGGACAGTAGTCTCACCTTCAATAACCACATTGCCACAACAGTCAGGAAATCCTTCTATGTGGCACACCTCATCACTAAGGGCTTTTCATCCAGAAAAAAGGAGCTCATTTTCCCACTGCACTCATCCCTCATTAGACCCATTATAGAATACAATGCCCCGTTTGGTATGTACCTGTCAAGACATCTGCAGCAACTGGAAAGGATGCAGAAATACCTCAGTAAAAGAATCACAGGCCTAAAGCAGATGCCCTATGCTGACCATCTAAAAAAAAAACCACCTATACTCCGTCGCATATCGTCTACTCAGAGGCGATCTCTGCTTAATGTACAAGGCCATGTCAAACACAGCTGTTGGGCATGCTACACTTAAAAGAAATCCCAGTCCCTCAGAGACGCACGCTCCAGGGATCTAAACCTTGTCATCACAATGAACAAAACATGCTGGAGGGATAGATTCCTGGCCCAGAGACTCCCCAGACTCTGGAATAGACTGCCCATACATGTCAAGCAGAGCACCTCTTTGGCCCTCTTCAAAAGGAACTTTGATGATTGGATGGGAGATAGGAAATTCACCTGGGGGATCACTTCAGTCGCCCTGCTAGACGGGTCCAGGGAAGTAAATACTGTGGTTAATGAAGACCCGGAGTTACGTTCAGAGGTTGGGTCCAGTTCATTGGTGAGTACCTCCTGGAAAGCTGTTAAAGAATCCAACCTTGGCACATACTCAGAGGCAGTGCAGATGTCCATTTTGGATGGACACTGGGAACTATGACTTATTTTGCTTGAAGTTTGCAGGGACGTACCTCTTACTCCAAGGAACAGGTTCCGGAGTCTGCTGCAGAAGCCAGGACTACGTCAGGTTCTTTCTCAACTCTTCATACAGAAATGTATATTAAGAAAAAACAGAAACCCAAACATTCTCAGGCCCCTTCTTCTCCACAGTCTGACCGGGATACATTTTCTCAGGGGTTGATTAAGCCTTTGATGGCTCTTAAGCCTTCCACTGTTGTTTCTCTTCCTTCTTTCAAATCCTGTCCTGTTAAAAGGGTTAGGGAACAACAATTATCTGATGATAATTCTTCCTCAGATGAGGATTCCTTGGCATAGTCTACACAAATTACTTCCTCTTTAGAGTATGATTCTCCAGAGGAGAATTTCAATGGGGCAGATTACCCAGTAGAAGAGATTTCTTTTGGGGATGCCATTAACAAAATGAGGGAAGTTTTTAAATGGGACTGCTCACAGATCTCAGAAGACCAGAAATGGTATTATGACCTTTTATAAATGGAATCTCCTTCCCTTCTGCTGTGCCACCTGTTTTGCCAGCATTTTTGGATGCTTTTTCCTCTGCTTCTAAGACCCCCGATTCACAGGCTCCTGCTCCTAAAAGGCCAGACAGGTTCTACAGGGTGCCTGATGACTGCAAATTCCTGTATAAGTTTCCTTCAGCTGATCCAGCTGTAATATCAGTTGCTATAAACAGGTCCTCTAGGTTGTTGCCTTCTTCAAAGCTTCTTCCAAGCTTCTTCCTTCAGATAAGGAGAATAAGATTATGGAAAGATTAGGTAAAAAAGTATGTGCTAATTCCAGACTATTAGAGCTATAAACTATCAAACACACATGTTTAGGTGTTCATTGGTCCTACTTTCACAGGCCTATCAAGCTCTTTCACAGCTTACTCTGACCTTAAAAATATCAGGTTGTCTCTCTCTCAGCAGCTTCTTCTCAAGTTCCTGGAGTTCATAAATTCAAATGCCATGGAACAGCTAGTCACTGTTCCCACGAGAGGAGAAAATATACTAGATCTCATTATCACAAACATGGGGACAAAATGCTCCACACCGGAAGTATATCCCTCATTAGTGAGATCTGATCATAAACTAATCTCACTGGAAATCCACATCCCCCCCCACCCCAAACAAAAAAGACCACAGTGAAGAACTTCTCTAAAGCAAACTTCACACTACTCAAGACTGGTGTGGTATCCTTCAAGGCCCCTGAGCCAGTGGAAACCACAACCCAAGCTGCGGAAGCCCTTACAAATGCCTTCTATGAACACCTCCAGGACTGCATGGATCAGGCAATCCCAAATAAAACCAAGACTCTTTCCACAAAGGGCAAACATCCAGTCTGGTGGACCCCAGCCATTAACAAACTTTACAATAAGAGGAGAAAGCTATTACATGATAGAACAAAATCCATAAAAGGGAAGTCACCCCTGATCATTATTAGTAAAAAAATACGAGCACTCATAAAATCAACTAAGGCCAATTTTGAGAGAAAAATTGCCATGGATTCAAAGGACAATCATAAGGCCTTTTTCAGCTATGTTAGGAACCTGGGAGGAAACTCCCAGATATGCTCAGAATTAGTCCAAAATGATACAAAAATCACTGAACCCACAGACATTGCCAACATACTGGCAGACAGGTTCAGTGCAAACTTCACCCCCCTCTCCCCCCCCTAAAGGAGAGATGACTATCCCAGCGGAGAGCAGCCTCCCAGACATCTCAAATAAGCAGGTGAAAGCTGCTCTCTCTAAAGCTAAAAACACAGCATCAATGGGACCGGATGGTGTCCCCGGCTGTGTGCTACACGAGCTAAATGAGGAATTAAACCCGCACATAAGGCAGCTGTTTAATCTCAGCCTTACCACAGGATACGTGCCCAAGGAGTGGCGTACAGCAACTGTGGTCCCACTCCACAAAGGCGGTGCCTCTACGGACCCTGGTAATTACTGCCCCATAAGCTTAACAAGTCTAGTCTGCAAAGCTATGGAGAGGATCATAATGGAGCTCATAAACAAAGATATAGGGGACTTGCAGACATTGGACTCGACCCAGTTTGGCTTCGTCAAGGGCAGATCATGCCTTTTGAACTTGGTTGACTTCTTCGAAACAGTCACCAAGGCCATTGATGAGGGAAAGGCAGTCCATACAGCCTACCTTGACCTTGCAAAGGCTTTCGACACAATACCCCACTCGGGTATTGTAGAAAAACTTACCAGCTTAAATGTAAACCCATATGTCACAAGATGGGTTGCAAACTGGCTTAAGGACAGAACCCACAGGGTTAGAGTTGCTGGCGCTATGTCAGACTCCAAGCCGGTCACAAGTGGTGTCCCACAGGGCTCGGTCCTTGGCTCCCTATTGTTCGGCATCTACTTCTCAGAAGTACAGGCCAACATGGGAGGACTTTGGCTGACAAAGTTTGCTGACGACTGCAAACTGGGCGCCATAGTGGAAAGTGCATCGGACACGGATATCCTTCAGAAGGGACTCACGGAAACAGATAGCTGGTGCCAGAGCCATGGCCTGAAGTTAAACGCCAAAAATGTATAGTCATACCCTTTGGGAAAAACAAGGTAACCCCAAGCTACCATATAGGTGGCAATCCACTAAGCACAGAAGAGGTTATCAGGGACCTGGGGACCCAGGTTGACAGTGGCCTTTCTTTTGACACTCACGTTGCTAAAGTGGTTAGAAAGACCTTCTACATTGCCCACCTGATCAGGAAGGGATTCACATCCAGATCTAGTGAGGTCATTGTTCCCCTGTACTCTTCACTTATCAGACCAATGATCGAGTACAATGCCCCATTCGTGATGTATCTCACCCGACATCTGCAGCAATTGGAGAGACCCCAAAAGTTCCTCACCAAAAGGATAAAGGGACTCCAAAATCTGTCATATGCCAGATTGAAGAAACTCCAGCTCTATTCAGTTGCATACCATCTGCTCAGAGGTGACATGTGCCTGACATACAAGGCCATGTCCAACCTGGAATTAATGGACATGCTCCACCTCAAAAAATCCAAATCCACCAAAACCACTAGAGCAAGCAACTTAAACCTTAGCACGGATATAAATAGGATGTGCTGGAGGGATAGATTTATCACTCAGAGACTCCCTATGCTGTGGAATAAAATCCCGGTCCATGTGAGGCAGAGCACCTCGCTGGCTCTGTTCAAGAGAAATCTTGACCTGTGGATGGGAGATCGTAGGTTTATCCCTGGAATCATCTCTGTGTCACTGCTGGACAGAGGCACAACAAACTAATGGGCACAGTATTTTTTCATATAAGGGGTGGCGTAAGCCACAAAAATTTGGGCTAGGCTTATAAATGCCCTAGGGCAGATAGCCTAGTATAAACCTATGAACCTATGAACCTATGTTAAGGCTAGGCTTGTATAGGCTCTAGGGCCAATAGCCTAGTACCAACCTATGAACCTATAAATCAGCGGAGAGGAAAGAAAACTTGGTTCTGTAAATCCAAGGGGTCTTGTCAAGATCAGCGTGGGGATTCTTCCTCTAGGGGCAGAGGAATAAGTTTCAGTGGGAGATGCTGCCCCAGAGGCAGAGGGCATTCACAGAATCAGGCCTTCAGGGAACCCGTCTCTTATAGGCCCTTCCAACTCTCCTGAGGTACTGCCTGACTGTTCATCTCTTGGAGGCAGTCAGGGGTCGGTTCTCTGCACCGTGGTGCCTGGACCAGTATAACACAAAACAAGTGGATGCTGAAGGTTATATCCAGAGGCTACACTATTCGCTTTCTCTTTTCTCTTCCAGTGAGGTCAAAGAGGCTCCCCAACGTTCCACCTAGTCAGAGGGAGTTTGCAGTAGCAGAAACTCTAATTCTACTGCAAAAGAGAGTCATTCAAGAGGTCCGACCGCTCAGAGGATTGGAACTTAATTTAGCTTCTCTTTAGTGCCAAAGAAAACCAGGGACCTGCGATCCTTTCTGGATCTTAGCAAGTTAAACTTGTAAAGCAGTAAACTTCCAAATGGCGATGGTTTATTCCATTCTTTCACTGCTGTGGAAGGCCGAGTGGATGTGCTCTGCGGACTTAAAGGATGCATACTATTACATCAAAATAGATCGATGCTGCAGGAGTCACCTGCACTTTCATCTGGGAGCCAGTCATTTTCAATTCAGGGCTGTGCCATTTGGACTCTCCACAGCCCCTAGGGTGTTTACCAAATGCATGGCAATAGTGACAGCTCACCTCAGACTGCAGGGATTCCAGGTGTTTCCTTACCTGGGTGACTGGCTGTTTACTGCCACAACCAGGCATCAACTACCACAGGCCAGGGATTACCTCTTCAGTCTTTCCAATCATTTGGGGATCACTATAAATCTGGCAAAGTCAAATCTTTTCCCTGTGCAGACTTTAGAGTTCATTAGAGCTACCTTGGATATAGTCAATCCGATTGCCGCTCTTCCCCTCATCACATTCTGACATTGAGCGATCCTATCCAAATAGTGTTGAGTTTAGCTTCTCCACTAACAAGGCTAATTCTTCAAGTTCTAGGATCTATGTTGGCTGCCATACCATTAGTTCCTCTTGCAAGATATTTTATGCGAGTCCTTCAGTGGACTCCGGCTACTCAGTGGTCTGTACTCTACCATCCTCTGTCTGTTCCTATCAGGCTGACTCCAGTTTACCAAAGGCATCTTCAGTGGTGGCTTCTGTTGGACAACCAGACATTAGGCAGACCATTCTTTCTTCTACCCCCCATCCGCCATGGTAACCACAGATGCTTCCCAGTTGTGGGGGGGGGGGGTGTTGCAAGCCTTTCAGGCTGTTCTTCCTCTAGGAATGATTGTGATCCACACAGATAAAACATGTTAGTGGTCTGGTACATCAGCAAACAAGGAAGAACCCATCGTTACCCACTATGCAGAGGCATGAGGATTTCGGAATGGGTGAGGTCTTTGGACTATTTTCTTCTTGCAACACACATACCTGGGAAATCCAACATACATAATCCCCACTTAAAAGTCCTCACCTTACCAAAAATGGAGATATTGGCAAAGTCTTGGGCCTCTATTAAGTTCTTAACTTAATAGAGTAAAGTAGATAGCAATCTCCCCTTTGATAATCAGATTGCCAAAGTGGTTAGAAAATCCTTCTATGTGGCCCACTTAATCACAAAAGGGGTCGCATCTAGATCAAAAGAGGTCATTGTGCCCCTCTACTCATCACTCATCAGACCCATCATAGAGTACAATGCGCCATTTGGGATGTACCTTACAAGACACCTGCAACAGCTGGAAAGACCGCAGAAGTACCTCACCAAGAGGACCACTGGCCTCAAACAGATGCCCTATGCAGTTTGACTGAAGAAACTCCAGCTGTACTCGGTTGCATACCACCTACTCAGAGGTATTCTCTGCCTGACATACAAGGCCATGTCCAACCCAGAATTGATGGACATGCTCCACCTAAAGAAAACCATATCTCCTCGAGCCACATGCTCTAGGGATCTAAACCTCACCACAACAATAAATAGGACGTACTGGAGGGATAGATTCCTATCCCATGCTTTGGAACAAGATTCCAATCTACATTAGGCAGAGCTCCTCACAAACACTCTTCAAGAGAAACCTTGGCGAGTGGATGGGAAACAGAAAGTTTACCCCGGGGATCACTTCAGTGGCTCTGCTGGACAGAGGCACAGGCAACCAATCTAAGGGGGCGGCGAAAGCCAGCACATTCTGGCTAGGCTTATAAATGCCTTCGGCAGATAGCCTAGTACCCACCTATGAACCTCCTATATTTTTTATATGCAATAATGGGTTTAGGACTGAGGGTATCACATTGGCCACCATTCTCCCAAAATAAATTCCAGTTATTGAGCATGATCTTCCTTATTGGTCCTACATCCAAATTGTCACCATTGCATTCTGATAACATGCATTGGTCCCATTTCTATTTTTTCCATTAAGCAAATGTCATCCCCCCCCCCCCCATCCTGAATGGGGGTGAACCTACCCTCCTTTCTTTTAACATTAATCTCATTCATCAGATGTTTTACCAATGCCGGGGGGTAGCCCCTCCTATAGAGCATCTCACAGAGTTTAATACTCCACATAAAAGTATCTTCATTCAGTACCATATGAGTCAGATGTACAAGTTGTTGTTGTTTGTCTTTTAGCTTTTCCTGGTTAGAGGTCTCCACAGTGGAACTCCGGTCCGCTAATGATTGGCAGTAGATTTTCACGAACGCCGAGGTGCCAGCTCGACGTCCAGCATTCAACGAAGGCATTCCCATTTACGCATGTCTTTCAAATGCCAACCAACCGTGGGGAGGACATGCAGACTCCACACAGAAGACACTCCAGCCGAGAATCGAATGGGAGAACCTCTTGCTGTGAGTCAACAATGCTACCGCTGCTAAGTTGTGTATTAACCAACACTTTTCTGGTGCAGGGGATGGGAGCTGGTAAAGTGTAACAGTGTTAAAATAGGTGGAATTTCTATAAATACTAAAAACAAATCACTGATTTTCCACATCTTTTGTAATCTGGCCATCAAGATAATTAAGGACAATTTCACTACTTTAATATATTCAATTTAAAAAATCTTAATATGACTAATAAATTTGTCCAATTCGCCTTTACTTTCTTTCCAAAAAATAAAAATATCATCCAGAAAGCAAACATACAAATACCCAAGACTGACAAAACCCAGAATTAAAAATATATTTAGTTTCACTCTCAGCCATAACTCTGTAACAAAAACTGGGGCACAGGCTGCACAAATAGCAGTCTCGCTTTAACTTGGTAGTAATAAGTATCGTTAAAGAATCAGTAGTTATTGGGCAAAATTAATTCCATAAATCCAGTAACTAATTTAATTTCTTCGTGGCTCAGCTCAGATCTTCCACCAAAAATTCATTAAACCAGTCAAATATCGTGGGGAATAACAGAATACAAGTTATGTAAATCAATTGTTAAAAAAGTCACCTGTTCAGAAAATAATTTGTGATTAATCTTAGCCATAAAATTCCAGGAATCCCTTAAAATTTGAAAATATTCTCAAACACACCTTTTAGTCTGAAATCAATGGATTTAGCCATTGTATTAATTTTTGATCCCCCCATCCACTGTAGGTTAAAGAGGGGATTGAAAAGATCCTTATGGAGCTTAGGGATCCAAAACCTTGAGAAGGAGATGGGTTAGTTGTTGGAAAGGAAGAAATTTAAATAACTCATTATCAATTTGCCCTTGCATATGTAAATCATATAACGAGTATTCAATCCTAGCACAGACAATACTGATTTCATTTTTAGACGCTTCCTTGTAGGTCTAATCATTTAAACATTTATCCATTTTGCTATATAATCTATTTTTATTCATAGAAACCAGCCCTCCCCACTTATCTAGTTTCATTAGTCTGATCTATTATTCTGAATATATTGTAATAATTCCCATTCTGTTCTCTTAAGATTAAACTTGGTTTTGTATCTTTATTACTTAGTTGATCTTATAGCTACTTCACAAACATTCTCAAACGATTGTGTTATAGGGTGTAAAAGGGGATTAAATAAACTGGGTCTTTGAGGTCTTAATTTATAACTAGCACATTCAGATTTATTACTTAAATAAAAACTAGGTTTTATTTTCTAGTATATAATTTAAGATCGATCGAAATATCGGCCACATCAGCTCTTTTACTTGGAACAAACACAATTAAGCCCTTTTCAAATATATATCTATACTAATATGAAATTGCTTCCTTACTTGTAAAAAATTAAAATCTTTACGATTGCTCACAATGGTAGGTGCATTCATGTCCTGTTCCCTCAACCCCTTTCAAGCCCCCTTTTTGACGTTTGGGAGCTCTGTAATGAATTCCAAGACCAGTTCTCCAACCTTCTCTTTTGCAAATCTGTCCGGTTCAGTAACCTGTCGGACCGATGAATGGGGGGGGATCATAGGATCATATGGGATTACTAGGCTAATGGTTCTAGGGCCCTTGCCTAGCCAATTTCAACCCACGTTCCCAAGGGTGTTTTGTTCAAGCAGACACTAAAATTGGCACCTACTGCCCCTTTCCAAGAGGGACAGAGGTGAAAGCCCCAGGTGGATTCCCCTTTACCTATCCAGTCGTCCAAATTACTCCTAAATAGGGATAACAAGGGGCTTTGTTTAACATGTATAGGAAGCTTGTTCCAAAGGTGAGGCAACGTCTGTGAGACAGATCTCTCTCTCCAGCACATTCTGTTGATGTCACATACCAGGTTAAGGTCCTTTGAGCGAGTAACCCTTGTGCCATTTGACTTGGGAATGTGCAGCATTTCCATTAAAGCTGGGTCAGCAATTGCTCTATATGCAAGGCACAGGTCGCCTCTGAGCAGTCTGTACAACACATAGTAAAGTGGCAATGATTTCAGTCTGTCTGCATAAGACAGATCTTGAAGACCCTGAATTTTCTTTGTAAGGAACCTTCATGGTCTCTGCAATTGCTGCAGATGTTTGGAAAGGAAAATACCAAAAGGAGTATTGTTCGCTATTATAGGCCTAATGACAGAAGAGTACAGGGGGTTATAACCTCTTTTTTTCTGAAGGCAATGCCCTTACTTATGAGATGAGCAATATAAAATGCCCTTCTTACCACAATAGAGACATGTTGATCAAAGTTCAGGTTGCAGTTGACCTGTGTGCCCAGAACTCTCACCGCTGACTGTGTGCTTAGGGTATTGGTACTGATGTGGTAGTTTGCAGGAACATCACCCTTGGCGAAGGGGGATGATGATGCATTTTTTTGCATTAAGTTTAAGACCATGACTTTGGCTCCAGTCATTAGTCTGTGTAAGACCTTCTTGCAGGATGTTGACATCACTAGGGGTTTCAGAGATTGCTCTCAGTTTGCAGTCATCAGAAAATTTTGTCTCACACACACAGTCCTTTAGTTTTAACCCGTACTTCGGAGAAGTAGATTCTGAACAGTAGGAGTCCCAGAATCAATCCCTGTGGAACACCACTGATTACAGGTCTGCTGGAGGAGTTGGAGTCCCCTATTTTGACCAAATTAGTTCTATCAGTGAACCAGTTTGCAAACCACCTGACAATATATGGGTTGTTACCCAGCTGGGTGAGTTTATCAATGATGCCTGAGTGGGGGATTGGGTCAAAGGCCTTGGCTAAGTGTAGGTTGGCTGTATGCACATATTTGCCCTTGTCTAGGGCTTTGGTGACTGTCTCATAGAGGTCCACCAAGTTTAACAGGCATGATATTCCCTTGACAAAGCCAAACTGGGTGGGGTTGAGTGTTTGGAGGTTTCCTCTAACTTTGTTAATAAATTCCAAGATGATTTGTTCTATGGCCTTGCAGGTAAGGCTAATGGGTCTATAATTTCCGGGGTGAATGGATGGACCCCCCCTTTATACAAAAGGATGATGGTAGCTGTTTTCCATTCTGCTGCCATGAAGCCACTGCTTAGGCTGTGATTGAAAAGTATGCCCAATGGTGATGCGAATTCCTGTTCTAACCCATGAAGAACACAGCCCAGGATGTTATCTGGTCCCATGTAGTCTGTGTTTTTGACCTCAGAGAGTGTGTGTAAGACCTGTTTCTCAGAGATGCTAGGTGGGGGACAGGTATTTGGGATCATTTAGGGTATATTTGGCTGGGACGGGAGTGAAGCTTTCAATGAACCTGTCAGCCAGCAGGTTTGCTGTATCCATGGGTTCTGTATATGTAGTATCATTAACTGTGTGTTCAGCACAAATCTGGGCCTTACCTTTGAAGTTATGGATGTAACTAAAGAATGCCTTGTGGTTATCGTTTGTTAGGGGAAGCTAATTTGGATTCGAAGTTATGTTGGAGGACTTCTCTAGAAGTCTTATTTGCTTGTTTAAGTTGAGGAGGGAATGTTCCCAGTTTTGAGACTGTCTTCCTACTCTTAGACAGCAGATTCTTTCTCCTATTGTATAGCCTGTTAATGGCAGTTGCTCACCAGGAAGGTTTGTTTTTCCTTGAAGATATTACTTTGGTTCGGTCAGATACTGCAGAGTCAATACAATTGTATAGGTGGTTGTATAAAGCATTAGTATATAGCTCCAACATAAGTGTCTGTTCAGTCAGTGGGGGGGAGGGGCTATGAAGCTATTTATGCTGTCATGTAAGAGATTGTAATTGGCCTTTTAGTCTAGATGTTAGGGGGGGAACTTGTGTGTTCTAGCGAGACTGAGTTGTGGTCAGATCTCTCTAGGGATTACCACACTCCATGCTGGTGAGCACCAGTTCCAGGATGTTTGAATCCCTTGTGGGTGTGAAAACCAGCTGGTCCAGAGCATTGGAGTTAACGAAGTCCAGGAACCTTTGAGCAAGTGAGTTAGAACACGTATAATTTATCCATTCTGTGGATGGGTAATTAGTCTCCCAAAACCAGGGTGTTTAGTTGTATCTTGATTGACTCAAGTAGATCCAAGTAGGCTGAGTGGATGTCCTGATTCATGGAGAGGGGTGCCATGCTGGCAATGCCCTGAAGAGGGGTCTTACCTACATTCATTTGCACCTGAACTAATTCAAGGGAATCGTGCTGTTTAACTGATCTAGAGGTGTATGCATCTTTAGTGAATATTGATAACCACCTTCTTTAGTTCTCATGCCTTCAGTTTGTGGTCTGAATGTGTGGAAGGAAATGTATCCTGGTATAGCTGGGGTGCTCTCCACAGCCTTAAACCAGGTCTCAGTGACTGCACAAATGTCAGCATCTTCCATGGTGAGGACTGCTTCCCGTGAGTGCAGTTTCTGCTTTAGACTTGTAGCATTTAGCAGCATAACCTTAAGGTTGGTTTTAGAGGGTATTTTTACATCGGGGAAATTTTGCTGTTGTGACATTGCCTAAAAAAGGCAGTATGGGGATGGCAAGAACCTTAGCCAGTAACTGAAATCACAGGGTTGACAGATGAAGACCATCTCTGTCAAAACATTGAGGTCTGTAGACCATGTCATCCTAGGCTGACAGATACTGGATCCCCTTTGAATGACACCAGAAACTAAGCCAATTGTTGAAGTTAATTATTTTTTTTGTTTGTATTGAGGTATCATCCTAGGCTAAGGTAAAATGCTGCTTAAGGCTAGGGACATACCTGCCTGAGATGCACAGTCAGAGAGCTCAGTCATGTCTCTCTTCATATAGTCCAGCGAGGTACATCTCAAGCCGTTCACACCAACTTGGACTATGACAGAGTCATAACAGTGCCTTTTGAGTGACTTTAGTGCAGGTATGATGTGGTGGATCCTGGCACCTGACAGACAGCTGACCGTGACTTTTTCCTTATCCAACCTGGTGAGAGGGACAAAGATGTTTTTGTGTTATGTCCTAGGAGCTTGACTGGTGAGACACTGGTGTGTGATATATTATGTGTACTATATTCTGCAGAGGATGTATTATGTGAATCATGCTTGTGTTTGTGAGGTATCTGATGTTTAGGTAAGCTTCTGGTAAGGACATCTGTATATGTAGGTTTATGTGGTGTTGGTTTGGTAGGTGCAGGAGGTGAGGTGTGCATGCTGAACACCTGCTTAGTATCAGATGAGCTGACTGGTGAGAAAGTGAGCCTGGATTCTCAGTTCTTGATATAGATGCATCTCTCACATTATGAATTTGTGTGGACTAGAAGTGGGTTGTCACTGTAAATGAGGAAATTGTTACATTGCCACAGGATGCCCATGTCAAACAGGCTGGCTGGAGAAACTGTGGGAAATTGTCCATCCATAATGCTAGGTAGGTTGATGTGGTCAGAAAACAGGGAGAGCACCGGAAGGACCAGGTAAAATAGAGGACAGGAGATGTGGACAGAAAATATGAAGGGGTAAGTAGGTAGGATCTGTGTTGGTATCTCAGGAGCTTTGCTGAATATATCACCTGTCATTGAGGGACAATTGCAAGAACTCGCCAGTGCAGCAGCAGCACAGTTCTAAGGGAAAATTTGCAAGTAGATGTGTTTGTGTCTGTAACCACCAGCAGTGCCTACCACTGCTCGGCAGTGTGAGATGCACAAACAAGAGCAAACCTGCACAAACACTGTGCTTATGTAGCAAACAAAAGCAAACTGATTTAAACATTAACCAGTAAAAAAGCTCAAAACTGAGCCCTGTTCCAGCAACCTTCAATCAGATGAGTGCTAACTGCGCACTCCTGCCACTAGAATGCAGGAGAACCCTTTCCAACAAAAGATGGCCTGGTTTAGTGCTCAAGTTATACAAACAGAAGTAGATTCAGCAGGTCTGAATCTAGTCTATGCTAGAGCAAACAAAATGTGACAATTTCAGAAAAAAAACAACAAAAAAAACATTTCAAATAAGCATGCACAGTAAGCCTTCAGCCAGCAATTCCCAAGTTGGAACTGTGTAAGCTACCTGTCCTGCCACAGGAGTGTAGACCACAAACCTTCCTAATGTAAAACAACTGGCCTAATGCCCAAGTGCTTAAACCAAAACTAAGAGGCTTAGAATAACAGTTACAATTTAATCAGGTTACTAACAAGCAGTAATAAATGCAGCGGAATAAATGCAACTGAACACTTTTAAAACAAGCAGCAAAAGCAAAATAAAGTAGGAGGAAATAAACATACAGTAAAAGCAGCTGAATAAAGTACAGTTTTTTTAAGTGGGAAGGGAAGAAACAGAAGATAATTAAAAGTTAAGAAACTAAGGGGGTTGGCCTTCCCATATGATCTCTTTGTACGCAGTAGAATGAGCTGATGAGATGGGACTGGGAGGAGTGTCCAAAGTCAGATTTATAGTATGGGCGGGTAACTTAAAAGCCACCAGGTTTAAGAATACAGCAACAGTTGGGCTGGTGGCTGGGAAAAATAAAATGCAGACCGAGATCAGCAATATTTCGGTAGAGTACAGCAAGCAAGCCAAACAAGCACTCCAGAAAATATAGATATTTCTAGCTAAATGAGGAATGCTGTTTCTCAGCTCTTCCTACACATTAGCTGATGTTATTCACTGTTTGCAAATAAATTCTTTGCTAACTTTTCTAACTGACCCTAGCCAAGACCTCTTAAAACTCCAACAGAACAGAAAACTTAAAACAAAACACAAATGGTAATACAAGAAAAAGATAAAAATAGAAGTAACCAAACCTTAAATGAAAAAACTTCAATTCAAAATGAAATGCAGAAAGAGATCAGCAATATTCAGGCAGAGTACACCAAGCAAGCAAGCCAAACAAGCACAAAAACAAGCACACTTAGGATACTCTAAAACTGTTTCTCTACTAGCAAAATGTGGAAGTCCCCATCTTCATTATATTGATTATGCCCCACATCAGTATCATATTTCTGATTAGGATATGCCTCACAAGTGTATTATACCCTTATTCATTCCCTGGCCTTAATGAATGTCTTTTGTTTGGAAATGTCTTACGTCTGAGGTATTTTAACATTTTATGTGGATGTAGGGGGATTATCTTACCTTTGTTTTTGTTTTATTATTTCAGATTCTTCTATTTGTCTTTGTGTACAGTTTTATTTTATATGTGTTACTTGTAGTTAAGATTTTGGTGGAATTATAGTTATGTTTTTGGAAATAAGTATAGAATTGGTATACTAAAAGTGTATGTATATTATTTTATTGTATACTAGTGCCAGTATTAATATGCATACATATTTATTACTTCAAGGCTTTTTAAGGGTGCATTGTTCATTTATCTTTGTTGGACCAATCAGATTGTATTTTTGATATCACATAGTTGAGGAAATATGTGAATAATTTGCCTGATTAACAAAGTTTGTTCTGATGAAGTCCTGTAATAGTGTGGATGAAAGAGCTAAACAGTTTTATTAAACAAGGTGGTTTGTGTCTGCAGATTGCAGTTCTTTTATTCGTTGAAGCCTTTTTATATATATATATATATATATATATATATATATATATATATATATTTATTTATTTATTTTTGAAGTGCTGCTGTGTTTTTATTTTTGATTTTTGGATACTGGAAAAGATCTCTTAACTGGCGACTGATTGTTCACTCACAAAACTGGATATGGATAGAGTCTGTGTTCTGTATCCCTGGAACTAAGATTAGTAATTTTACTTAGGCCATTATGCTTATAGGATCCTAGGAAGTTACTAGGCTGTTGGCCCAGAGGCCCTTATAAGCCTAGCCAGGAGTTTAGCCCATATTTAGACAAGTCAGCAGTCAAATTCCCTGTCCAGCAGGGACACAGGCGGAATACCAAGGGTGTATTTTCTGCTTCCCATCCAGTTATCCAGGTTGAGCTTAAAAATGGATAATAAGGTACTCTGCTTGACATAGAGAAGGAGTCTATTCCACAGATGGGGAGTCTCGGGGACACAAATCTGTCCCGCCAACAAGTTCTGTTGATATCACACACCAAGTTGAGGTCGTGTGTACGGGTTACTTGAGTGGAGCTTGACTTGCGGATATGCAGCAGTCCCATCAAGGCGGGGCCTGAGATTGCTTTGTATGCCAGACAGAAGTCAGCTCTGAGGAGTCTGTATGAAACTGGCTAGAGGGACAGGGCTTTCAGCCCATCTGTGTAGGGTAGATGTCTGAGGCACTGAATTCTCCTGGTGAGGAACCTCTGTGGTCCCTTCAGCTGCTGCATGTGCTTTGCAAGGTAAATGCCAAAGAGGGCATTGTACTCAATAATTGGCCTTATAAGGGAAGAATACAGGGATGTTATGACCTCTTTCTCCCTGGATGAGATACCCTTACTTATGAGGTGGGCCATGTAGAAAGCTTTCCATACAACGGAAGCAACATGGTGTCAAAAGTCGGGTTGCTGTCAACCTGGGTGCCCAAATCCCTCACTACTGATTGCATACTTAGGACATTGTTATTAATGTGATAATATGTGGGGACATCACTCTCACCAAAGATGATGATGATGCATTTTTTGGTATTCAGCTTGAGGCCATGTTTCTGGCACCAGTCATCTGTTTGGCGAGACTGTGTTGGAGTACATCCACATCTCTTTGGGAATTGATGACTGTGCCCAGCTTGCAGTCATCTGCAAACTTGGTCAGCCATAGCCCACTGGCTTTGGCTTGCACCTCAGAAGTATATCCCAAATAACAGAGGCACCAGGACCAATCCCTGGGGTACACCACTCATTGCAGGTCTACTGCTTGAGGTGGCTTCCCCTATTTTGATTAGGTGGGTTCTAGCAGTGATCCAGTTTGCTACCGATCTGGTAACATATGGATTGATGCCTAGTTGAGTGAGTTTCTGTTATGCCTGAGTGGGGAATAGTGTCGAAGGCTTTGGCCAGGTCAAGGTAGGCGGTGCGCACCTTCTTCCCCTCATCCATGGCTTTGGTGACTGTCTCAAAGAAGTCAACCAGATTTAACAGACATGGCTTCCCCTTGACAAAGCCAAACTGTGTGGGGTCGAGTATTTGGAGGTTGCTAATGTCTATGTTAATGATGTTCATGATAATCTGTTCCATGGCCTTGCAGATCAGGCTAGTTAGGATGATGGGTCTATAATTTCCTGGATCAGTGGATGCTGCACCTTTGTGTAAAGGAGATGACAGTGGCTGTTCTCCATTTGGTTGGGATAAAGCCGGTACTCAGGCTAAGGTTGAATAGGGTGCTTAATGGTGCTGCAAGTTCATGCCTGAGTTCATGTAGTATGCAGCCTGGGATGTTATGTCCCATGGAAACTGTATTTTTGCCTTTGAGAGGGCAGTGATGACCTTTTCCCTAGAGATAATGAGTGGGGGGCAGGTACTGGGGGTATCCTGATTTACTGATGGGGAGGACAGAGGGGTGAAGCTGAATCTGTCCGCCAGTAGATTGGCTATATCTACAGCATTTGTGTATGTGGTGTCCTTGACCACCAGTTCTGAACAGATCTGGGTGCTTCCTTTGAGATTCCGGACATATGTGAAGAAGGCCTTATGATTGTCTGTAGTAGATGTGGCCAATTTGGACTCGAAGTTGGCTTTAGAGGATTTCACTAGTGTTCTTATTGCATGTTCAGGCTAAGGCAAGATTGCTTCCAGATGGGCACCTGCTCCTTCTTGGTCTTGGACAGCAGTTTTTTTTTTCCTTTTGTTATATAGTTTATTTATTGCAGATGTTCACCAGACAGGTTTACTCTTCTTGTGGAGGATGATTGTATTGTCAGGTATTCCTGATTCCATGCATCAAAATAAATGCTTGTATAATACTTTGGTGTAGATTTGGACATTGCTGCTAGTTCCTACAGAGAAGGAGGGGGCTGTGAAGCTGTTTATGCCATCCCTCAGAAGGTTGTAACCAGCTTTGGAGAAGTTTTTTTGTTTGACGCTAGCTAGAGGTGGGTCAGGGGAGATGGTAACTTTGAAAGTGACCACCTTATGGTCGGATCTTAACAGGGAAGATGATACTGTCAGGGTGCTGCAGTGGTTACTCATGTTGTTTAATACCAAGTCCAAGATATTATCACCTCTTGTTGGACTATCGACTAGCTGTTCCAAGACATTTGCATTGATAAAATCGAGGAATATCTGAGCATATGTGTTCTGGCATGATTAGGTTTTCCAGTCTATGGTTGGGTAATTAAATTCACCCAGGATCAGGGTAAAGGGTTGAATCTTGATAGATTCAAAGAGGTCCAGATAGATGGAGTGGGCATCTTGGGCCAAATTTAGGGGCCTGTAGCTAGCTATGATTTGAATAGGGGTCTTGTCAACATTTAACTGCACCTGGAGTGTCTCCTGTGTGTCATACTGTTTGACCAGCCTGGAGGTGTCTGTGTCTTTAATATGTATTGAAACTCCACCTCCTTTGGCTTTGCTGCCCACAGTTTGGGGTCTGAATTATGATAGGATGAGTAACCAGGTATAGCTGGGGTACTTTCCGCAAGTTTAAACCAGGTTTCTGTGACTGCACAAATGTCAGCATCTTCCAGGGTTAAGAATGCTTGCAATGAGTGCAGTTTCATGTTTAGACTCCTAGCGTTTAGCATCATGAACTTTAATTTGTGTTTTGTTTAAATTTTTATGTTGGTAATGTCGACCTCATGACTAGCCTGAAGCCCAAATGAGACAGATGCAGGCCATCTCTAGCAAAGCATTGTGGTCTGTTGATCAGGTCTTTAAAGGCTGTCAGGTACTGGATCCCCCTGGGATGATTCCAAAAGCCAAGCCAATTGTTAAAGTCAATCATTTTCTGTTTGTATTGAGACATCATTCTGAGTGACAGTAGAGTGTTGCTTAAGGCTAGAGACATACTTGCCTGGGACGCATATTCAGCGAGCTCAATCATGTCTCTCATCATGTAGTCCAGGGAGGTGCGTCTCAAGTCATTCACACCAACATGAACTATGACAGTCATAACAGTACCTGTTTTTGAGAGACTTGAGCGTGTGTGTGATATGGCAGATTCTGGCACCTGACAAACAACTAACCGTGACTTTCTTTATCCCGGGATTTTGTAATGATTTTTGGCTTTGCAATTGTGAATGTTGGAATCAGTGACATGAGATACTGCCCTCCTCCAGTGATCTAGAGGGATACATCTGAGTCTTCTTTCACTGAAGATTACACCTAAAATGTGGAAAAGATTATTGGCTTCACTTGTGGGCTTGGACTGCAGAATCAGTTGTGTGCATTCAGTATCTCTCTAGATTTGGAAGAAAATTTTTATGGCCAAACCTGTTTTGCAAAGGATGGGCTACAGCTCCCCTGGAAAGAGGTTGGAGAGCATATTAAAATACTGAATATGCTCTTTTTTATTACTTCTGCCATTTTTAGACATTGCAAATAATGGGCATTCCAAGCTAAAATACACAGAGAACAATATGGTGAAAACTGGAGTCATCAATGCCTACAGCCTTTAAAAAAGTCCATTTAACAGCTTACCTTGACTTTGAGGGAATCTGTATTTGCCCTAACAGCAATGTTGTTTAAAAGCCTACTCTGCATTTCACAAATACCCACTTAAACTGTTGCTATTAAGTGTGGCCCACTAACCAAGGAGGTTGTTTATTCATTTTTCTATGCCCTTTAAAGTTGGGTTATAGAAACAAATGTGGGTTGAAGATCCCCATACACAGGTTACAGTTAACACCACATACTATTGATTGTGTAACTTATTGCAAGTTTTCCATGTAATGCCAAGAACAGTGACCACTTACTTAAACTTACAACCCTAACCTATAATCCTCACCTTAACTAAAAATACTTTTCTACATTCTGAGAACTGTCTTCCAGGGCATCTTGCTTTGAAGCCCATTGTTTGCCTTTTTGGTCTTCATTTATCCTCTTGGAGGTTTTCTAACACTGTTTAGATTCTTCCTAGTTTATACGCCTAGTGTAGGGGCTGTTTGCATAATAGCTGCTTCATAAACTTAACTTTTTATTGTTTCAAAGTATATTTCCTTTCTGACTCAACAATCTCTACACTGTTACCTAGAACTAAAGCACAACTTAGCTGTGTTGCACCTTGTTAGATTTCAATGCCGTTCACTTTCCTTGGTACACTATTTCGAGTTTACATGAACCATCAGAATACTTTCTTGTTAGTAATATCTCCCAAATACTCTCACGATATAACCCAACACATATACAATTTGTGATTCAGAAAAAGCTTACAAACTACTCAGTTTTAAATCCTGACAGCATTCTCTAATGCTGGGGTAGTAAAAACTCTGATTGCAAACTTAGTGTAAACTAGTCAGCTGTGTTAGTTTTGATTGAACAGCAGAGACTGAATGGGAGGAGAATATTAGTTTCTAAAAAGGACAGTTTAATGCAAGCACTTTCTGCTGCTAAAGTAAAGGGTTTGTACAGTGTACAATATCTGTATTAAAAAAAAAAAAAGCTAAGAACATAAACGGCAAATAACTGATGCTTTGGCCAGAGATTCTAAAATTGGACGATAAATCGTAAAGCTATCATTCTATGTTGACTCAAACTAAGATTCTGAAAGAGGGGAAACGTGCAACAGTGGAACTCAACGTCTTGGGAAACAGTGCATTGCATCATATGGAGTGCTAGCCAGAAAGGAAAAATCAAATCAGTATGTCATGTCTTTCATGTAAGAATTGACAATAATGACTTTTGCTTCAGAAAGTTGTATTGCATATAAAATTGAGCCAAGATAAAGTTATATATTTTTCAGTTTCTGCTCCTCATTTTGGGTCTTTAGGTAACTGTTTTAAATTCTGAAACTCTTTGAGTGCGAGTCTGGGAATAGCAAGACTGAATGTGCAAAAATGCAAATATATATATATATGTTAGGAGAAAGTCTGAGATCGCTGTGTTTCAGGCTGTTCCCTTTTCATCTTGGTATGGCTGTCTTGTACATATTTATAAGCATTAGGGAGTGGAGAGTGCATCCCCCACACCGGGGGGGGGGGGTGCAGGAGGCTAGGCATCTTATGGTCCCTGTGATCACTTGCTTAATATTATTGTTATGTAACGTTAAAGAAGAACAGTGGTTGTCAACATGTATGCATTTACTGTTTTCAGTTTGCTGTGTTTTACTTAGTTTATTTATTTATTTTTTTATAATTTTGAAACTCTCAGTAACAGTTCTTCAAATTACAGTACTATGCCAGGTGTTTAAAGAGAGATGTAATAGATATACAGGTACTTACTTTATCAGATGATTTTCAGTAAAGTCCATTGGAGAGACAAATTCTTCCTTTCTGTAGAACAGTGTGTGTTGGACCTTTAAGAAGCATTTACAAGGACAGCATGTGCATATTAATAGCAAGCACCTGATAGCTTCAGTGCCATTTTGAGAGTGCAACCAGAGTGTGTGAGCATGGTATGAGTGTGATAGCTAGTTTGTTTACAAGTTTATCTAAGTTAAAGTTATTAAGCCTCAATCCTGATGTGTTTCTACATAATAAAGCTGCTTGAGCAGAACCCACAGATGGTCGTCTGTTTTATCCTGACGAGACAAGCAGCATGGTGTCAGAACCGAGATTCCAGAGACTGCTTTTCAGAGCTACGAGGTTCAGAGTTAACAATGAGGGTAAACTAAGTGAACTGAGTATAAAAAAAGGCCCAGAAATGAACTAAAGGTAATGAAAACTTGCACAAAGTATTTATTTTATCAAAGAGATAAAACAGAACATTGTAAGGCACAGAACGCATTATTAAGCAAACAAGAGGCACAAAAAATGTAGTAATTAAATGAAATGTTTTAAATTAAGATAGTTGATACGATCATCAGAAAAGCACATAAGGGGCTTGGAATTACCTTGGAATTGCAAAACAAGCATGATAGTAAAACGAGCACAAGAAAAGTACAGTGGGCATGAAAAAGAGATTAAAGGAGCAAAATAATATAATAAAGGGCAAAAATGGCACATTAAGCATAAATAAAGCAAGGTGACTGCATTTTTTGGCAAATTACTGTGTTTTGGAATAAACTACTATTTCTCATTGAAGCTATTCAGGGCATAACTGGAGCTATTTGAAGTATCTCAAAGTGTGCAGAAGTGCTTATAGTGTATGTTTGTTACTGTGCATTTATTCTGAAGAGTTTATTTGTGTGCAAAGTGCAACTGTTTCGTGACGTGCAGTCAAAATACAGCCATTTTGAAAAATGTCTTGTGCTGTGAGTGGCTATTCACAGAGTGTCGCCATTACAGAGGGTTTCTTAAACTGTACAGAGTTATTTAGGAAAGTACAGACATTTTGAGAAAGTTTATGTACTATTTATTCGCAAGGTGTAATTACTTTGAAATGTTTCTTACTCTGAGCTTCTTATGCCCAGTTTATTCACACAGTGTAGTTATTTTGAAATGTTTCTTACACTGATAAGAGGTGATTTCTCAAAGTAGAGTAAAATTCAAGAGTACTCTTGTGCCCAGGAGACTTGTTTCGCAAAGTTCAGTTAATCGGAGGCTTGTGCTATTGGGCATAGTTACAAGTACTGGCATAAACTTCTGGCATATGTATATGTGTGTGTGTTCGTGCATATTTGAAAAAACCTTCACTGGTATGTCTTAATATGGCAGAGGCATTTGGCAGACCAGGTCCACTTGTATTTGATTAGAGTATTGCAGAGAATATGAGAATATTTGAGCAAGAGTACGATATTTTTATGCAAGCAGCTTATTCTGACAAAGATGCTTGCACCAGGGCATTCATTTTGCTAAACCTAGCTGGGTCAGAGGCCATTGAAAGAGAACGTTCATTTGTGTATGCACCAGCAGTATGTGAAGGAGAAGGGGAAAACCATCATATTGTTATACAGACTGAATCAAGGGAAGACCCAGAGTGTTTGAAACACATTCAGAGAAATGTGTAAACCCCCCCCCCCCGACAAATGTTACATTAGAGAGGCATTTGTTTTGCACCATAGATCAAAAACCAGGAGAAACTTTTGCAGCTTATATTACTTGACTGAGAAACAAAGCTAAAACATATAGGTTTGGTGATTTAAAGGATGAGTTAATAAAGGACAGGCTTGTGTGTGGTATTAATAGTGCTGCAGTGAGAAAGATTTTGCTTTGTGACAGTGATTTAACACTGAGCAAAGCTATTGAGGTTTGTCAAATCCATGAACTTACAGAAAGGCACACAAATATGCTTGCAAGTGATAAGAGCATGGTTTCAGTAGGCTCTATAGCAAATGTAGACAGCATGCAACAAGTGGCTAGCAGAAGCAGGCCTAAGCAGATGGCAGCTGTATCCACTGCAGGTTTGGCAGGTAAAACCCATACTTTTCTAGCAAGTTCTAAGACTAATTCAGTGAAAAGGACATGCTCAGTGCAGTACAAGGGTGAGTCAGCAAAACCCAAATCGAGCTTTATTAACTGTTGCAACTGTGGTGCCAATCATGAGTCTAAGTGAGATGTGCTTAGCATCTGGTCAGCAATGCCACAAGTGTAAAAAAATTGAACCATTTTCAAAAGTTTTGCAAATCAAGTAAACCTCACACAGTTATAAAGAAGGGTCACTTAAAAAAGCAAGTTGATCATATAAAGAGGTGCAACCGTATTATCTATGTAGATGGTGTATCAGTAATTGGTGAAAAGGTTAATGTAGTAGATTTGTTGGGAAAGAATGAAGTGTTCTGCACTGTCTCGATCAGTGGTAAATCCACTGGTTCAAAGTATAATGTTATGTCAGCAGACACATTTGCTAAGGTGAGAGCTGGTGAGCATCTTAATGTGGCCAGTTGTGCGAAATGTGTTGCTTATGGAGGTGAAGAAATTCAAACTGAAGGCTCAGTAGTGTTTTCATTTTTGGCTAGGAACTGCTATAGCTTACTATTCTATGTAGTCCGAAGACCTGTGCAGTCATTATTAGACAGTTTGAGAATGAGTCCACTTTCTTTTACCAAAGAAGTTCATCATACAAGTACATGCCTCAGTTCCAGTTTTACTGATGCTATTGTCTCTGAGTATGCTGATATTTTCGATGACAAGTTAGGCAAACGTCCAGTTGTGTATTCTATGAAGTTAGACTCCGAGATCGGTCCAGTGGTCAGACCACCAAGAAAGGTTCCGATAGCTAGGAGGAATTAAGTCAAAGTTCAGTTGGATAAAATGGTGCAGCAAGGTTTAATTTGTCCAGTTACAGAACCTACTTGATTGGGTGTCGTCCATTTTAGCAACCTACAAAAAAGGCTTGGACTGAATATATACTGACCCAGGAGATTTGAATGAAGCATTAAAGAAACCACATTATCCTGTGTGTGCAGTTGAGAAAGTCACAGCCCTAATACACGAATGCCACTGTTATTTTCTGTCTTGGATGCAAAAAGTTCATTTTGCCAAGTGATGCTTGATTGCACATCTTCACTACTGACTACATTCAGTACCCCATTTGGAAGATACAGATTCGTCAGGATATCATTTGGAATAAATTCTGCAAGTAAAGTCTTTCAGCATGCAGTTGAGCAAATTTTTTCAGGTTATCCTTGTGCCATTGATGATTCATTGGTCAGAGACAGTAGTGAAGCAGCGCATGACAGAAACCTTGAGAGTTCTAAACAGACCAAGTGAAGTGAACTTGAGACTCATTCCTCTGAAGTGCAAATTCTGACTACCAGAAGTTACATATGTAGGTCATTTATTTACTAGCACTGGCTTGTGACCAGACCCATCCAAGCAAGCAGTCATTCTTGAGATGCCGGCACTGGATAATGTTCAAATTTTACAATGTTTTCTTGGTATGGTCAACTATTTAGGCAAGTTTATACCAGACTTCAGTGAGTTGACAGCGCCTTTGAGAGAGCTAATGCACAAAAATGTTATATGGTCTTGAGTGGAACAGCACCAGAGAGCATTTGAAGACCTTAAGCAGAAGATTGTCACCCCACCTACATTAAGATACTGTGATGTCAATAAACCAGTAACTCTTTCCTGTGATGCTTCAGAATTTGGTCTTGGTGCAGTTATTCTTCAAGTGGGCAGACCAGTAGCCTGTGCATCTAGAACTATTACCCAAACTGAAATGCAGTATACACAAATTGAGAAAGAACTTTTGGCAGTAGTATTTGCATGTTCAAAGTTTTATGATTATATTTATGGTCAAGCTATTCAGATTGAAACTGATCATCAGCCTGTAGTCACTATTTTAAAGAAGCCTATGCATTCAGCTCCAGCGAGATTGCAAAGAATGATGCTCAGACTACAAAAGTGCAACTTTAAAATGGTCTGTACAAAAGGTAAACTTGTTTGGCTGATGCCTTATCCAGATCACCCAGAAATACAACGGACCAGCTTAATGCAGAGAATTTTGACTTTGATGTCTTGGAAGTGTGTACTTTTTCTACCACAAGACTTGATGAGCTGAGAGATCATACAAAGAGTGATCCAGTTTTGCAAAAGCTCAACCACTTCATTTAATGTTGGATGGCCGTCAAAGCAATCTAGTGTACCGCCTGAAGTGCAAACTTATTTTCCTTACAAGAGATGAGATGTTGATGGAAGATGGCATTATTTTCAAAGGTCCTAAAATGGTTGTTCCTTCTTCCTTACAATGTGAATATATCCAGATTTTGCATCATGGTCACCCAGGTTCCAAATTTACCATAAGAAGGGCAAGAGGACTAGTGTTTTGGCCTTCTCGAGCAAAAGACAATGATAAAGTACTTTCTTCTTGTTCAGTATGCAGTAATACTAAACCTCATTTACAGAAAGAACCATTTCATCTAAGTCAAGTACCTGAACTACTTTGGTCAAGAGTAGCCACCAATATATTTGAGTGGAACAATCACCATTACTTAGTGTTGGTTGACTCTTATTCCAGCTGGTTTGAGATCGATTTACTACCTAACCTAATGTCCACTGCTGTAATCACCAAGTTGAAACATCTTTTCACAGTCCATGGGAGTCCACAGAAACTTATCTCTGACAGTGGTACCCAATTTACCAGTCAGTTGTTTCAGAAATTTGCAAAACAATGGGACTTTGTACATGTTACGAGTAGTCCACAATACCCACAGTCAAAAATGAACTAGCTGAATGTGCAGTACAGAGCGCAAAGCAATTACTAAATAAGTCAGAGAGTGGTAATACCAATGTCTTTTTGAATTTACTCAATCTCAGAAACATACCCCATGGCAATATACTTGGTTTGCCTGCTTAGAGACTTCTGTCTAGGCAAACCAGAACAACCTTGCCTGTCAGTTCCAGTTTGTTGAGGCCCAAAGCTAAAAACAGAACAATCAAAGCCCAGCTATTCAGAAAGCATTCTTTCCAGAAGTCCAGCTATGATAAATCAAGCAGATTTCTTCGTCCATTGAAAGGAGGAGAGACAGTGAGGATACTAATGGCAAAAGGTTTCGACCGGATTGGTCAAGTAACAGGTATATTTGCTGAGCTGAGATCCTACTTTGTGGAATCTGAGGGTGTGGAGTACAGGAAAAATTGAAGACATCTTTGTGTATCAGAGTCAATATTACAGCATTGTTTCTGTGATACAGACTGGAGATCTCAGAGCAATCCAGACAATGTTTTTGTTGCAGAACATGTCTTAACCCCTACTTCTGTTCCTGATAATGAACATTCAGTAGAGACGGTCTCAGTTGCTAGATCTAGTTCTAATTTCTGTGACACGATTTGGTCGTATTTCTAGACCTAGTATGAAATACACAGCAACCTGTATGTAATTGTCTATATGTATTTAGATCAGTATAATTGCATGTCAAAGAATAATTTATATCAATTGCATGTCAGTTAATGTTATCAATAATGAATGACTCCTTTCTCATTTGGGGAAGATGTAGAGTAGTGTGTGTGTTGTAGCTTTAAGGAGCATTTCCAAGAACAGCACGTGCATATAAATAGCAAGCACGTGCTAGCTTCAGTACTATTTTGAGTGTGCAGCCAGTGTGAGAGCATGTATGAGTGTGATTGCAAGTTTGTTTGCAACTTTATCTAAATTAAAGTTATTAAGGCTCAATCCTGATGTGTTTCTACATAATAAAGCTGGTTGAGCAGAACCCACAGATGTTTGTCTGTTTTATAGGTAGGTACTAGGCTATCTGCCCTAGGGCATTTGTAAGCCTAGCCAGAATATGTTAGCTTTCGCCTCCCTTTTAGACTAGATTCCCGAGCCCTTGTCCAGCAGGGCCATAGAAGTGATCCCAAGAGTGAATTTACGATTTCCCATCCACACATCAAGATTTCTCTTGAAGAGGGTCAGCGAGGGGCTCTGTCCAACATGGACCGGGACTCTATTCCAGAGCGAGGGAGGCCTCTGGGATATGAATCTATCCCTCCAGCATGTCCTATTTATTGCTGTGCTGAGGTTTAAATCCCTGGAGCGTGTAGCTCTAATGGATTTGGTTTTCTTGAGGGGGAGCATGTCCATTAGTTCCGGGTTAGACATGGCCTTGTACGTCAGGCAGAGATCACCTCTGAGCAGGTGGTAAGCAACAGAGTAGAGCTGGAGTTTCTTTATTCGAGCTGCATAGGGCATCTGTTTGAGGCCCACAATCCTCTTGGTGAGGTACTTTTGCGGTCTCTCCAGCTGTTGCAGGTGTCGGGTAATGTACATCCCAAATGGGGCATTGTACTCAATTATGGGCTTGGTGAGTGATGAGTAGAGGGGCACAATGACCTCTCTTGATCTAGATGTGAACCCTTTTGTGATTAGGTGAGCTATATAGAAGGTTTTTCTAACCACTTTGGCAATGTGATTGTCAAAGGAGAGGTTACTATCTACTTGGGTCCCCAGATCCCTAATTACTTATTCTGTACTTAGCGGATTACCTCCTATGTGGTAATTTGTGGGCCCTTTGTTTTTCCCAAAGAGATGACTATACATTTTTTGGCATTTAGCTTGAGGCCGTGGTTTTGACATCGGGTATCCGTCTCCATAAGACCCTTCTGGAGGGTGCTTGTGTCAGCCGGAGAGTCGATTATGGCTCCCAGTTTGCAATCATCTGCGAACTTGGTCAGCCACAGTCCTCTTGTGCTTGCCTGTACCTCAGAGAAGTATATACTGAACAAGAGAGGTCCCAGGACAGAGCCCTGTGGGACGCCACTTGTAACCGGTTTAGAGTCAGACATGGCACCCGCAACTCTGACCATGTGACTTCTATCCCTGAGCCAGTTTGCAACCCATCTTGTGATGATTGGGTTGATATTTAGGCTGGTAAGCTTAGTTATGATACCAGAGTGGGGTATTGTGTCGAAGGCCTTTGTGAGGTTCAAGTAGGCTGTTTGGACTGCCTTTCCCTCATGTATGGCTTTGGTAACTGTTTCGAAGAAGTCAACTAGGTTTAGGAGGCAAGATCTGCCTTTAACAAAGCCAAATTGGGTAGGGTCCAGTGTCTGGAGGTTCCCAATGTCTTTGTTTATGAGATCCATGATGATGCGCTCCATAGCCTTGCAGACCAGGCTAGTCAGGCTTATAGGGCGATAGTTCCTGGCATCCGTTGTGGGGTCCCCCTTTGTGGAACGGGATTACCGTTGCTGTATGCCACTCTTTGGGTACATAACCTGTGGTGAGGCTGAGTTGGAACAGTGAATTTATGTGAGGGTTTAATTCTTTTTGGAGTTTGTGTAAGACGTGGCCCGGGATGCCATCTGGTCCTATTGATGCTGTGTTTTTTTTGGAAAGGGCTGCTTTCACCTGTGTGTCTGTGATGTCAGGGGGACTATTAGCCTGACCAGACGAGCAACACTTTCCTTCATTCCCTTTAAAAGGAATGCTACATCATGGTAGCAAGACCTCCTGCAAATTAACTTCAGCATTTTCATTTTGTAGCCTTATTAGAGAGTTGCTTTGCATGTGTTACTCCCTGTTTGAGTGGAGGTCCAGAGATGGGTCGTTTAGGCTCACCTGCAGCTTTGAGTTGCATTGCGTGCATGCTTTATGCATCTCAAGCACAGGTGCTTCAGATTTTAAGAGTCATCAGAGCAACTGCAAGTACAATATACCTAGAGTTCTTTTTTGTTAATTTGGTGAAGTGGGGGTAATGCACTTATCCATTTAGACCATTTTAGGCCAGCCCAGGATAAATAATCAAAACACTTTCACAGTTGACAAGAAGCCTATAAACACTGACACTGGTATAGGCTATTAAAATCTGTAGTAAGTACAGTATTTACAGATTAATAAACAATACAGATGAAAAAAAGCAACACAGAGCAATAACAGCCTAGTAACAAAGCAATTGATGTTCAATCCTTTCAGTAAGGCGAAAAAGTGTGGGAGGTGGGGAAGGAGATGATGCGGTAGTTAGTAGGAAAAAGTAGGAAAGAAGTTGGAGAAGGGAGAAAAGTAGGTGGGTAAAGGGTAGAGGATGGAAGGAAGATAGTAATTGAGGGCACTGTTGCTGGGATGAAGGGAACATTAGAAAATAGTTTGACATTTGTTAGAGTGAGACAGGGCAGAAAAGGTGTTGCGTTCTTCTCACTGCTGATGGAGCTATCAATGGTAAACTGATTAGTATTAACCTATGTGTAGTGTGAGAGAGTATATGGTATAAGCAAGAGACACTTGTACTACTGCCTTGTTAAATTATTTTGGACTTGCTTAAAATTATGTGCAATACTTTGCTACAGAATTCACATTTAAGTTTGAACTCTGGTTATATGTTTAATGAGAATTCCTTTAAATAATTTGAAGTTGATGTGAGGTAATGCCAGAAACTCATATGTGCAAGACACATCTCATGTTAGGGAGACCCACATGCTTCTAGAAAACATGCGCTAGGGGTGGAAATGTGCATTAAAGAGCACCTGTTTCAGCGCAGTAATCTTTCCCACATTTTTTACCATATCTAAGAGACTGGAGTTGCTGCTTTTCTGCTTACTTAATCCTTTAATATTTCTGAAGTTATGTATATCTCTGTAGAAATGTTTGCCGCTTTTTCGGTGCCTTGGATACAAAATTCAGTTCAAATGCCAAAAATAACAGTTTTAAATGCAGTTTATTATGTGTGCTTAAGGAACATACATTTAATAAAACTGCTGCAAAAATCTCTGCATCTACTTCTATGAAGTGTACCTCACAGAGTTGAATTCCTAAGTACTTCTATTTCTTGTTATTTAGGCATAGTTTTACATTGTGTAGAACTCTTCAGATGTGCTTGACACCATCCTGAAATATTTAATGGTGTGCTGTTTAAAATTCAGTGTGACCTGATCATGGTTATTTTCATTTCGCCTATGTTTGGCAGTTATAGTGGTTGTTAGCATCCCTAGAGTAAATTAGATAAAAAACAGCAAGCACAGTTTGTATTTATTTTTGGTACCTGATTAGAGCATGCTGGACCTAACTGTTCTTTAACATAGTTACTCTTTTTTTCTTTGGTACATCTGCCAAGTAGTAGTACTGCCTTCAGTATAAGATGTTGATGTGAACAAATGACTAGGGATGTTCATCTTGTTTCACTGTTGCAGTCATTACACTTGGGTTATCCTGCTGGCAGGCGACCCGAGTTCCAAAGTCTTGGTCCGGCGTCGGTTGCTGTCGCCTCTTCCCTGACGTCAGTGCGCCAGGGGTATAAAAGTTGCAACCGACGCCATTTTCTTCAGTCTTTCTTGCCGCGTGGTGCCTGAAGCAAAAGCAGTTCGCAAGTGCCGGTCGGCCGACTCCTGAGATTTTCAAAATTGAGTTTCAGAACCGAAGTCTTCAATAAAGCTAAGTACCCCGTTGAGGAAACTTTTTCTTCTTCCAGACCGATGTCAATAAAAGTTAATATTTGTATTTCTTGTGGGAAGCAAATACCTCATAAGGACTTTCACTCTTACTGTGTTCCTTGCCTAGGCCCTGACCACAACATCACTAGTTGTCGGTTTTGTGCTAGATACAATAAACGCACTATTAAACGTCGGTTTGATTTTGCTTTACATTATTTTGGCCGAAGGTTTAATTACATAATGCCGTCTGAACAACTGACAACCGGAATCTATAAAAAACGCAAAGACAAAGAAAAGGACAGGCATCCGAGGTCCAAAACTGATGACAAAGCCTATTCTAGGCCTGTTCTCCAGTTCTCAGTGAGGCGCTTTTGCAGCCCCTGACACCCGCTACCTCAGAGCCACAGGCCGTAACCAACAGCCACGTGGAGACACCGAGGCCTGTGGAAACTCAAGGTATTGGGCCTATGGAAACTATACCCTCAAATGGGTCCGGAGCCGCTGAGCAGGCATCGGCTTCTGAGGGTGTTTTCAGACCTTCACAGCTTACAATTAAGCCCACTACAGCAGCAAAGGCAAAGTCAAAAACACCATTAAAGACAAGGAAACAAGTTCAACATTCTCCAGAACAGTCATCCATGCCAAAGAAACAGATGCTTAAAATGGCCAAAGACCTAATTACTTTAATCAGGGGTTCCCATCCCCCTCCTGACAAAAGGCCTAGGCAAGACACTGATTATGATTCCTCTGACCAGGTTTCTATTTCCTCTGACTCCTCTTCTGATCAGGGATATTCTCTCCCTCCCTATGAGGACTCTGATGCAGAAGAGTCCATACCTTCAGCCTCTCCGCCTGAAGATTATCCCTTTGGGGAAACCCTGCACACCATGAGGGAACATTTCCATTGGGAGAGCCAGGATTATTCAGAATCCAAGAAAAGGCTCAGAGACTTCCTTTTATTGCCTCAGCACAGGCCCCTGGCTATCCCCCCTGTGCTTGATATTGTTTATGATGTTTTTTTCTGAATCCAGTCTGTCTCCTGATTCTCTACCCCCTGCACCAGTCAAGCCAGACAGGTACTACAGAGTCCCTGACTCTCATAAATTTCTTTACAAAAACCCTGCTGCAGACCCAGAAACAATTTCTCAGGGTCCAAAAGAGGTTAAGGCTTCCACTGCTAAAAATCCTGTCCCCTCGGATAGGGATTCCAGAGCTCTGGACAGATGGGGGAAAAAAGTATACACTTCTGCTACTTTAGCTGTAAGAGCTTTGAACTGTCAGTTTCACATGCTTAAATATCAACAGTACCTCATGTCATTGTTAAAACAGAAAATGGTTTCAAATACAGAAGGTCCTGACAGTAAGGAAATGCAGGATTTATTGCATGCAGTTGAACAAGTGGGAAAGCATACTCTGCAGTGTGGTTTTGATTCATTAGAGGCTTTTTGTAGAGCTGCAGTTACAGGCTGTGTTATTCGTAGGCATGCTTGGTTGAAAGAACAAAGTTTACCTGACCATGTTAAAGTAAAATTATTGGATGCTCCATTATAGCTTGATACGTTGGTGTAAAGACAGAAGAGGTGTTAAAGAAAATGGAGGATAAAGCAAAGTCAATGCAGACAGTGAAGGATTTCTTAAAGGTTCAACCACCTAGATTTAGCAGAAACTGGCCTTCAAAAAATTGGTCCTTTCCAGTGTCAGACAGGCCACAAAGAGGCAGATACAGATCTCAGCCCCAAGGCTCCTACCAACCTAAGTAATAGGGTGCTTCAGCCCCCAAAGGAGGGGAAGACAAATCACAACCTTATAGTAAACCGTCCCAATGACATGCTTCTGCAAATGCCAAGCACTTACCTTTTGACAGCACCCCTAGGGGGGAAGCTAGCACTTTTCTCAAAAAATTGGCACATGATCACCCAGGACCAGTGGGTGCTGAATATTGTTTCTCAGGGTTACAGGTTCCACTTACACATGCTTCCAAAACCAAAAGGTATGCCAGACCTGCCAAAAAAACAATGGGCAGAGGCTCTTATGGACATGGGAGCTATTCAAAAAGTTCCACAGCAAGAACAGGGACAAGGATTTTACTCAAGACTTTTCTTAGTACCCAGAAAGGACAAAGCCTGGAGACCAATACTGGTCCTGTCAATCCTAAACACTTTCCTGGATGTTCCAAAATTCAAAATGTTGACACTACATCAACTTCTGCCCATGCTGGTCAAGAAGGCTTGGCTAGTTACTTTGGACCTCAAGGAGGCATAACTGCATGTCCCAATCAGACAATCTTGCAGAAGATACCTCAGATTCTTAGCAGGCTCAGTGCATTACCAATTCTCTGCACTGCCCTTTGGCTTATCTACTGCACCCAGGGTTTTCACGAAATGCCTGGCACCAGTAATTGCATTTTGCAGACAAAAAGGAATTCAGGTATATCCCTACTTGGACGACTGCCTTATTCAAGCAGAGAACAAGGACATTCTTCTAAAGCATCTGGCGTTTGTAAAAAGATTGCTAATTTGCCTAGGGTACACAGTAAACAAAAATAAATCAAAACTAGTGCCCTCTCAAGACATAATATTCCTGGGTGCAAGCTTAAATACAACTGCCCAGTTGGCTTATCTCACGCCAGACAAACAAAGGCAACTGACTCATTACTTTCAAATGATGGCAACAAAAACCCAGCTCCCTGCAACAAAAATTCTGCAGGCCCTGGGCTTCATGGCATCCTGCATTCTACTAATTCCATATGCAAAACTGCATATGAGGAAACTATAATGGTATCTAAAAAGTGTTTGGACTCAGCATTGTCACAGCCTGGAGACAATCATAACTTTGATTCCCTGCCTACAACAGGAGTTTCGATGGTGAGCCCAGGCCTGTCACCACAACAAGGGACAGCCTTTCACTTTACCCACAGCCAGGCAGACAATAACAACGGATGCATCGGATTATGCCTGGGGGCACATATGGCAGGAAAATGTATTCAGGGCACGTGGCCCAAGGAACAAATGCATCTTCACATCAATCAAGAAGAGATGCTAGCTGTACAGAATGCCCTGACAGCTTTCAAGGACCTACTACATCCAGAACAATTATTAATAAAGACGGACAATACCACAGTTATGTGGTACATAAGCAAGGCGGACAATACCATAGTTATGTGGTACATAAGCAAGGGGGCACACATTCCTACCGCCTATGCAGACAAGCCATGACTTTGTGGAACACAGCACTGACTTATCAAGTACATCTGCAGGCACGATTCCTGCCAGGAACAAAAAATACACTGGCAGACGAACTAAGCAGAAATCTCATGGATCCTCACAAATGGAAACTAAATCCACAGGTGTTCAGCATGATAATGAGGAAATGGGGACGCCCAGACATAGAACTTGTTGCTCCCCTCACAATCACCAAATACAGAAATTCTTCACAAGAACTTATCACTCTCAAGCATGGAAAGTGGATGCTGTATCATTCAGCTCGAAAGGCCTGACAGTTTATGCATTCCCTCCGATGCCTCTCCTTACCAAGGTACTCCTAAAAGTCAGACAAGAAAGGCCAAAAATGATCCTGATTGCCCCAGACTGGCCACGCCAGCACTGGTACCCAATCTGAAGGGCTTGTCTCAAGGCCCAGCTTGGCCTCTACCTCAAATTCCGACACAACAAAACAATCCGATTCTGCACAGTCAACTCAGAACTTTAAATCTGGCAGCATGGCAGATAATGTAGCCACTCAGACTGCACCTCTCTCTAAAACTGTTATGGATGTTATTTTAGAAGCCAGGAGGCCCGGCACTAGGAAATCTTTTGCAGAAAAATGGAAAAGATTCTGTGCTTGGAACCAGGCACAAGGGCATGAACCACTTGTCCCTAACATACCTCAGATTTTACAATACCTAACTGAGATGCTGGACAAAGGCCTATCTTTCTCATCAATTAAAATCCATGCCTCTGCCATTTCAGCTCATTACAATACGGAACCTCCTATTTTTTCACATCCTCTACTACAACAGTACCTCAGAGGGGCAAAAAATATAAGACCCCCCAAGGAGAGCACCAGTACCAACTTGGGATCTCAATTTTGTTTTAGAAAAACTCACACTACCTCCTTTTGAACCAGCTAGCACAGCTGATCTAAAATTCTTATCATGGAAAGCTGCCCTGCTCCTAGCAATAACTTCAGCAAGAAGAGTCTCAGAGTTACGGGCATTAATGGCTGTGGAACCTTTCATCATTTTTCATCAGGACAGGGTCTCACTTAGGACAAACCCCAACATTCATGCCAAAAGTGGACTCCAATGTGGCCTTGAACCAAACCATTCATTTGCCTACTTTCTACCCAAATCCCCAGAATAAAGGGGAGAAACCTCTGCACTCTTTGGATATACACAGACAGCTATGATTTTACCTGGACAAAACAAAAGCTTTCAGAAAAACTGAGCAACTGTTTGTAGCCTATGCTGCAGGATCACAAGGAAAGCCTATTACAAAGCAGACATTTTCAAAATGGATAGGCCACTGCATCTGCTTCTGTTATGCACAGCATGGCAAATCAGTGCCTAAGGGCATTAGGCCTCATTCTACCAGAGCAGCAGCCACTTCAGCAGCTTTTCTCAGAAGAGTACCAACCAAAGACATTTTAGAAGCTGCAACCTGGAGCTCAGTGCACACTTTCATCAAGCACTACCACTTACCTCTCTACTCTAAATCCAGAGCAGGCTTTGCCACTGCAGTTCTGCATGGCCTGGTAGCCTCTCCAAATCCAATTTAGACCCAGCCGCACAACCTCAGCTTTGGGATTCTACCCAAGTGTAATGACTGCAACAGTGAAACACGATGAACATAGTACAGTTGTGTACCTACCATAAATGTAGATGTTCGAGTGTATTCACTGTTGCAGTCCAGGTTACCCACCCACCATCCCCCTTTTCATTGCTGGGACTTTTCTGTACTTCTCAACTCTATACAACCTATGTGGTGTATTTGCTTCTAGATGAAGGAAATGTTTATAGTAAGATATGCATGTTTTTTCGCATAATTTTATCTTTACAGCCTTCCTATCTGGGGGCACCTGACATCTGGGACAAGAAAAACTGAAGAAAATGGCGTTGGTTGCAACTTTTAAACCCCTGGCGCACTGACGTCAGGGAAGAGGCGACAGCAACCGATGCCGGACCAAGACTTTGGAACTCGGGCCGACTGCGGGCCGCCTGCCAGCAGGATAACCCAAGTGTAATGACTGCAACAGTGAATACACTCGAACATCTACATTTATGGTAGGTACACAACTGTACTGTACTTGACCTGCATTTACTTATTGTGAGAGTGTTTTCTACATATTAACCTCCATGGTGAGGACTGAATCATTTGCAGTTTAATGCCTCCGAGATCACAAGGACATGCTTCTCAGGTGTGTGTTTTTTTAGGAACCCCTTCCATTTTATTGTTAAATTTACATTCCTGTCTTGGTCTTCGTAGACTGCTGTGAAATGTGCTGCAAATTCTGATATCAGAGCAGAGATTCATGAGATTTTATGGTGATATGTATAAACAGGTTTCATGTACCTAGACACTAGTTTTCAGAATATCCTGAAGTCACATTAATTGCTTAAAGTTGGTGAACATGCACAACTTTTCACACTACTGCTGCAGTTGGTAGTTTACTTTTCATATACACAGCCCAAAATATTTCCATCATAACCCTTTAGGATGTTTTGTGTGTGTATGTATGTGTGTGTGTATATATATATATATATATATATATGTGTGTGTGTGTGTGTGTGTGTGTGTGTGTGTGTGTGTGCTACAGAATCCTGAAAGCCCAAAATCCTGAAAGTTCAAAATACTGAAAACACACAGGATACCAACACTTATTATATTCCAGCTCAAGTACATAGAGAAACAAATAAAACACAAACTATATTACTGTTCTCCAAGTATAAGCAGGGGAGCAAGCACCCCTGCACCCTACTTCTTAAATATATCAACTCCAACATTGCACTTAGTGTAGTGAAGTGCAATCTTGGAGTTGATATATTTAAGTAACAGGGGGTGTGGGGGGCTTGCCCCATGTATACAGTTGAAGGTTAGTATGTTCTGTATGTACTTGTGCTGGAATATAGTAATTGTTGGTATCATGTGTGTTTTCAGGATTTTGAGTTTTCGGTATTTTGAACTTTCAGGATTTTGGTCTTTTAGGATTCTGTAGCACTTCCATACACATAGACACACACACATACATGTGTGTGTATATGTATGTATGTATGTTTATGTATATATATATATATATATATATATATATATATATATATATATATATATATATATATATATATTTTTTTTTTTTTTTTTAATTACTGTTTCTAGTTGTTTACAACAATTCATTACATCTAGGTCCTTAATTTGTTCGTTGAACTAAGAAGGTACTTTCAGAACGCTGCATATTTACTTCAGCTTCTGTTTTTGTCGAAAATTCACAGTTCATCCTGTTCTTTTTTTCAGTTTCATGACACTGAGGTAGCCTTCAATTTCAAGCTGTTTGCTTTCAGGGAACCAAGAAAGAACTGGAAATTTGCATACAATTTTCTTCAGGGTTGTTGTTTGCAAGTTTAATTTGCTAGGCTTTTTGTTGGGTATAGCCATTTAATGTACCCAACCCCTTAAAAAAGACACTGAGACACAACTACTTAAGTCACACACTGGTTCTGCTGCAATAGTAAGGGAGTTAACTACTATTCTTTTTTTGCATCGTTGAGTACAGAATATGAGTCTTGTAAATGAGGACACTGTATTTAGTAAAAATTCTGTTCATTAGCTTTGGTATGTACCTAATCCTTTAACATTCATGTAACATGGTTCATTTTTGCCCTGAATTCCAGGTAACGTCTGGATCTACTCCAGATTATGTCTATAAGGAAGTGTGCCATCAGTTATAAGACAAAAATCCTTTTAGAGGAACCCGCAGAACCACTAGATACATTGATGTCACCACACTCATAAGGCATACAGTAGAAATGATAGAGCTTTGCTGCTCAACCTCAGCATCATTGCCTAGAGAAATCCTAACCTTCACTGTGACTGCAGGGGGAAGAATCGGGGTTCCCATTCAGGCATCCCCACAGCTTTCTTAATTCCCATTCACCCAAGCACAGTTCCAAGAACTGGATAATGGAAGGAGCTCTTTGCCCATAACCCAGTATGTACCTTATCAGCAGGGGCACATGGGTCATGGAGATGGCAAGAATAATATATGCCTTGCAGTTCTGTTTTTGTACCTTATATTGTTTACTTCATCTCTGACATATTGTTCCCCCTGAAAACTTGCTAGTATGCAGGAAGACACTGGCCCTCTGCAAGAAGGTCCTATCCAGCATGTCCAGAGGGACTATTTACTTGAGTAATTTTATTAATTTTGGCTTCTTTTTGTCCTCAAAAATCGAGGAATACAAGCCAGTTCTCCACTTTGCCATGACCTGAGTCTTTACATAGTAAAGCAGACTTTTTGCATGATTTATCTTCAAGTCTGTATTGCCTGTTTGCAGAGGACGATTGATACATTTTCCGTGGCTACTTAAATACACTTAAAGGTCATGTAGTACGATACAAGGTTTCAAAGCTTGCTTACAAAAAACGCACTTCCATCCTTGTCTTCTGTGGTCTTTCTGGCCTGTAGAGTAACACTGTTTGCAGTAGTACTGACAGTTTGTATCAGGTCAGATTTTGTAGAATATTATTTGGATGACCTAATTTTGCCTAATTTTGGTGTTTCTCAACATAAATTGGCTTAGTTTTGTAAATGTTGGCATTGTGATGACCCACGAAAAGTCTCAGGTGCTACTAATACAAAATGTAAATTTTATTTATCTAATAATATTTGTTAAGGTGTAAGTCCACTGGAACAGATATCCTTAAAGTTACAGCCTGGGCTAGAGTTAGAAGAACGAGAATAAAAGAAAAATAGTCATAGGTTCATAGGTTCATAGGTTTATACTAGGCTATCTGCCCCAAGGCATTTATAAGCCTAGCCCGAATTTTTGTGGCTTACGCCACCCCTTATATGAAAAAATACTGTATCCATTAGTTTGTTGTGCCTCTGTCCAGCAGCGACACAGAGATGATTCCCGGGGTAAACCTACGATCTCCCATCCACAGGTCAAGATTTCTCTTGAACAGAGCCAGCGAGGTGCTCTGCCTCACATGGACCGGGACTCTATTCCACAGCATAGGGAGTCTCTGAGTGATAAATCTATCCCTCCAGCATGTCCTATTTATATCCGTGCTAAGGTTTAAGTCGCTTGCTCTAGTGGTTTTGGTGGATTTGGATTTTTGAGGTGGAGCATGTCCATTAATTCCGGGTTGGACATGGCCTTGTATGTCAGGCACATGTCACCTCTGAGCAGACGGTATGCGACTGAATAGAGCTGGAGTTTCTTCAATCTGGCAGCATATGACAGATTTTGGAGTCCCTTTATCCTTTTGGTGAGAAACTTTTGGGGTCTCTCCAATTGCTGCAGATGTCTGGCGAGATACATCCCGAATGGGGCATTGTACTCGATCATTGGTCTGATAAGTGAAGAGTACAGGGGAACAATGACCTCACTAGATCTGGATGTGAATCCCTTCATGATCAGGTGGGCAATGTAGAAGGTCTTTCTAACCACTTTAGCAACGTGAGTGTCAAAGAAATGCCACTGTCAACCTGGGTCCCCAGGTCCCTGATAACCTCTTCTGTGCTTAGTGGATTGCCACCTATATGGTAGCTTGGGGTTACCTTGTTTTTCCCGAAGGGTATGACTATACATTTTTTGGCATTTAACTTCAGGCCATGGCTCTGGCACCAGCTATCTGTTTCCGTGAGTCCCTTCTGAAGGATATCCGTGTCCGATGCACTTTCCACTATGGCGCCCAGTTTGCAGTCGTCTGCAAACTTTGTCAGCCAAAGACCTCCCATGTTGGCCTGTACTTCTGAGAAGTAGATGCCGAACAATAGGGGGCCAAGGACCGAGCCCTGTGGGACACCACTTGTGACCGGCTTGGAGTCTGACATAGCGCCAGCAACTCTAACCCTGTGGGTTCTGTCCTTAAGCCAGTTTGCAACCCATCTTGTGACATATGGGTTTACATTTAAGCTGGTAAGTTTTTTTTACAATACCCGAGTGGGGTATTGTGTCGAAAGCCTTTGCAAGGTCAAGGTAGGCTGTATGGACTGCCTTTCCCTCATCAATGGCCTTGGTGACTGTTTCGAAGAAGTCGACCAAGTTCAAAAGGCATGATCTTCCCTTGAAGCCAAACTGGGTCGGGTCCAATGTCTGCAAGTCCCCTATATCTTTGTTTATGAGCTCCATTATGATCCTCTCCATAGCTTTGCAGACTAGACTTGTTAAGCTTATGGGGCGGTAATTACCAGGGTCCGTAGAGGCACCACCTTTGTGGAGTGGGACCACAGTTGCCGTACGCCACTCCTTGGGCACGTATCCTGTGGTAAGGCTGAGATTAAACAGCTGCCTTATGTGCGGGTTTAATTCCTCATTTAGCTCGTGTAGCACACAGCCGGGGACACCATCCGGTCCCATTGATGCTGTGTTTTTAGCTTTAGAGAGAGCAGCTTTCACCTGCGCATTTGAGATGTCTGGGAGGCTACACTCCGCTGGGATAGTTGTCTCTCCTTTAGGGGGGGAGGGGGGTGAAGTTTGCACTGAACCTGTCTGCCAGTATGTTGGCAATGTCTGTGGGTTCAGTGATTTTTGTATCATTTTGGACTAATTCTGAGCATATCTGGGAGTTTCCACCCAGGTTCCTAACATAGCTGAAAAAGGCCTTATGATTGTCCTTTGAATCCATGGCAATTTTTCTCTCAAAATTGGCCTTAGTTGATTTTATGAGTGCTCGTATTTTTTACTAATAATGATCAGGGTGACTTCCTTTATGGATTTTGTTCTATCATGTAATAGCTTTCTCCTCTTATTGTAAAGTTTGTTAATGGCTGGGGTCCACCAGACTGGACGTTTGCCCTTTGTGGAAAGAGTCTTGGTTTTATTTGGGATTGCCTGATCCATGCAGTCCTGAAGGTGTTCATAGAAGGCATTTGTAAGGGCTTCCGCAGCTTGGGTTGTGGTTTCCACTGTCACAGGGGCCTTGAAGGATACCACACCAGTCTTGAGTAGTGTGAAGTTTGCTTTAGAGAAGTTCTTCACTGTGGTCTTTTTTGTTTGGGGTGGGGGCGGGATGTGGATTTCCAGTGAGATTAGTTTATGATCAGATCTCACCAATGAGGGATATACTTCCGGTGTGGAGCATTTTGTCCCCATGTTTGTGATAATGAGATCTAGTATATTTTCTCCCCTCGTGGGAACAGTGACTAGCTGTTCCATGGCATTTGAATTTATGAACTCCAGGAACCGTTGGGCTAGAAAGTTAGGGCTTGAGTAATGTTCCCAGTCTATATTCGGGTAGTTGAAGTCACCCAATATGATGGTGTTTGGAGATACATTTATACCCTCCAGTGTCTTCAGGAAGGCTGTGTGATGTTCCTGAGTTTGAGAGGGTGGCCTGTAGCATGCTACAATTTGTAGAGCAGTTTTACCTATGGTTAGTTGCACCTGGATGGTTTCCGAAGCTTCGTGCGTTGCCACCAACCTGGAGGTGTGGGTATCCTTTATGAATATGGATACACCCCCTCCTTTTGTGGTGTGTTCCGGGTTTTGGGGCCGGAATGCATGATATGAGGTAAAACCTAATAGTGCCGGGGTGCTCTCAGGAGCCTTGAACCAGGTTTCAGTTACAGCACAGACATCGATGTTCTCCATACTGAGAAGGGCCTCGAGTGCGTGCATTTTGAGATTTAGACTTCTGGCATTGAGCAGCATTACCCTCAGTTTCTTCCCATTTTTGTTTTCTAGGGTGGTAGGTTTAGAATTTGAGCCTTGCCTAAAAAAGGCACTATAGGGGTGGCAAGAGCTTTAGCCAATATCCAGAATCCCAGGGGTGACAGGTGCATAGGTCATAGTATGGGGAAACTGAGTACACAGGTGTTAACAGTCCATTTGGGGGTTTATACAAGTCTGATAAATCTAACAGGGTACAGTGTTTAGATGTCTTTCTACTGGGTTCAAGACATTCTCCAAAGTTAAAAAATTCTTGGCTACAACCAGGAAGAACCTCTGCCTTTTAGGTTTGATAGCAACATTGCCATGTCCCACACACCAGATATCGTATGAGAACACTGCAGTGGACCTTCATTGCTACAGCATCCAGATTAAGTTTTGTTGTGTGCTCAAGTATTGCCACTCTGACCTATGGTTGTGAACTGGGCCAGGAAAGTTGTCAAAAAATGTGTAAGATGTTCTTCATCTCACATTGCTGCAGTCCTTACACTCGGGGTAGTCCGCTGTCCTCGGTCGGCCCGAATATCAAAGTATAAGGCTGACGTCAGTCAAGGCGCATTAGACTGACATCAGGACGTCAGGGTACAAATGCGCATGACCGACGTCATATCCTCAGTCTTTTTTGCCGCATGGTCCGATGCAGAAGCAGCGTTGCAAGTGCCGTTGGCGTTCTGAAATTTTTCGGAGTTTCAGACCGAGTCAAAGTTGGCTAAGTACCCCGTTGGGGAATATTTTAGTTTTTTCTGCCTCAGTGGTTTACCGGATGTCAGAAAAAGTGAATAACTGTATTTCTTGTGGGAAACAGATACCGCATAGAGATTATCATACTTTGTGTATTCCTTGCTTAGGGCCTGAGCACGACGTTGTTGGGTGTCGCTTTTGTGCTAGATTCAATAAGCGCACTATTAAGAGAAGGTTAGACTGTGCCAGGTTAGTCTTCGGGAAGCGGTGCAATTACAATATGCCGTCGGATGCTCCGACGCCCGCTTCTTCGAAGAAGCGCAAGGATAAAGCAGCTAAGTCCAGGCAAGATGAGTCATCCGTACCGGACGCCGGACCTTTAGAGGTGTCGGTGGAGCCGGTGGTTCCACCGGAGGTTTCTCTGGAGTCCCAGGGGGAGACCTTGTTATTGCAGGATGTGGCCTCTCAGGAGGCAGGTCAGGCTGAAGGGGCTTCTCAGGTTACTGTACTCCCCTCCCTTCCTAGGGTGGTTAGGCCTTCTCCTTCTGTTTCCAAGGCTTCTCCCAGAGGCAGGCCAGGTTTGGCTTCAGTTGGGGTCACTCCTAGTTCTTCAGGATCTGTGCCCAAGAAGCATATGCTTAAAATGGCAGAAGATTTGATTACTTTGATTAGAGGTTCTTTGCCCCCTCCTGATAAGAGGCCTAGGGTGGAACCTGAGTTGGGGAGTTTTGAGCAGGCTTCAGATGTTTCAGAGTCTTCGGCTGAAGACTTGCAGGAGTATTCTCCTTATTCTGATTCTGATGTGGATGATTCTACTCCTTCTGCTTCTCCTCCTGAGGATTTTTCTTTTCAGAGACTCTTCATTCCATGAGGGAGCATTTTAAGTGGGAAGGTCAGGACTTCTCTGATTCCAGGAAAAGGCTTAGGGAATTTTTGTTTTTACCCCAGCATAGGCCTTTGGCTATACCTCCTGTTCTGGATGTTGTGGAGGATGTGTTTGCAGAGGCTTCTCTTAATCCTGATTCTTTGCCTCCTGCTCCTGTTAAACCGGATAGGTACTATAGGGTGCCTGAAGCTCATAAGTATCTTTTTAAGAGTCCTAGGGCGGACCCAGAAACTGTCAGTCAGGGGCCTAAGGGGGTTAAGGCTTCTGTTGTTAAAAATCCGGTTCCTCCAGATAAAGAGGCCAGGGCTTTGGATAGGTGGGGAAAGAAAGTCTATACTTCTTCCACCCTAGCTATGAGGGCTCTGAATTGCCAGTTTCACATGTTGAAATACCAAAACTATCTACTTTCTCAGTTGAAGTCTAAGGTAGATGCTCTGGCGGAAGGTATTGAGTGTAAAGAGTTACAAGATTTGGTACATGTCTCTGAACAAGTGGGTAAGCATTCTTTGCAATGTGGTTTTGATGCTGTACAGGCCTCGTCTAGGGTGGCTGCCACTGGGTCAGTTCTTCGCAGGCACGCCTGGCTGAGGGATCAGAATTTATCTGAACATGTTAAGACGAGGATTTTAGATGCTCCTTTACAATCTGATGTGTTGTTTGGTTCACCTGTTGAGGCAGTCTTAAAGAAAATGGAAGACAAGGCTAAGTCTATGCAGACTGTTAAAGATTTTTTGCAGGTTCAGCCTCCGAAGTTTAGCAGAAATTGGCCTACCAAGGGGTGGACGTATCCTTCTTATGATTCCCAGTCTAGGGGTAGGTCTAGACGTGGTAGGGGCAGAGCTCAGGGCTCTTTCAGGCCTAGAACAGGGAGTTCACCTGCACAGTCTTCTGGTGAGGGTAGGGGTCAGTCCTTTCGTAAACAGACCCAGTGACCTACCTTTTCAGCTGCCAGAGCCTTCTCGTCTGGCAGCACCTTTGGGAGGAAGGTTGGCACTTTTCAAGGAAAATTGGAGTTTAATTACCCAAGACAGATGGGTATTGGATATCATACACTGAGGTTACAGGTTTTATTTCCATACCTTGCCTCCTTTCAAGGGCATGCCAGACGTTCCTCCTCAGCAAAGAATAGAGGCTCACAAACAAATTTCTCTGCTGCTCCAAATAGGGGCCATACAACCGGTCCCTCTGTCAGAAGTGGGCCTAGGATTTTATTCTCGCCTGTTCCTAGTACCAAAGAAGGGGAACACGTGGAGACCAATTTTGGATTTATCTATCCTCAACACTTATCTGGACATTCCCAAGTTCAAAATGTTGACGTTACAACAGCTTTTACCTCTGCTGGGCAAAGATCACTGGATGGTGACTCTGGATCTCAAGGAGGCTTACCTTCATGTTCCTATCAGGCTAAGTTGCAGGAAGTATCTATGTTTTCGGGCTGGGACTTCTCATTATCAGTTCTCTGCATTGCCCTTTGGCTTATCTACTGCGCCCAGAGTGTTCACGAAGGTTCTGGCTCCAGTGATAGCCTTCTTCAGGCTAAGAGGAATACAGATCTATCCTTATTTGGACGATTGCCTGATTTTGGCTCAAGGAAAGGACGAACTTCTTCATCATCTGCATTATGTGATAGCAGTGCTAAGATGCCTGGGGTATTCTGTGAACGAAATAAAGTCCAGTCTAGTACCCTCTCAGGACATGTGCTTTCTGGGTGTGAGACTGAATACAGCATCCCAGATGGCCTTTTTGACCCCGGACAAACAACAGAATCTTTCTCTTTACTTCCATCAATTGTCTCATCAGTCCAGGCTGACTGCAAGGACAGTCCTTCAAGCCTTGGGGTTCATGGCATCTTGTATTCTGGTGCTTCCCAATGCCAAACTGCATATGAGGAAGCTACAATGGTATCTCAAAAATGTATGGACACAGCACTGCCAGGATATGGACACTGTCATTCAGATAATACCTTGCATTCAAAAGGAATTTTTGTGGTGGGCTCAGGAATGTCACCTAAACAAGGGACTCTCTGTGACCCGGCCAGAGGCGAGTCAGATTCTAACGACAGATGCCTCAGACAAAGCTTGGGGAGCTCATCTAAATGGAAAGTGGATACAAGACAAGTGGCCTGCCAGACTTCTACATCTACATATCAACCTGAAGGAGATGTTAGCAGTCCAATTTGCATTAATAGCTTTCAAGGATTTACTTCTTCCAGAGCAGGTGTTGATTCTAACAGACAACACAACTGTCATGTGGTGCATCAACAAGCAAGGGGGAACACATTCTTATCCTCTGTGCAGACAAGCAATGATTTTGTGGGAGACTGCTCTCAGTTTACAGCTAAATCTTCAGGCAAGGTTTCTGCCGAGCACAGAACTCCTTAGCAGATGTGTTGAGCAGACAAATAATGGATCCCCACGAGTGGAAATTGGATCCTCAAGTTTTTCAGAAATTGACAGTGTCATGGGGAACTCCAGACATAGATCTGTTCGCTTCTCCACTAAACTACCAGCTGCCAAAGTTTTGCACAAAATGTTTTCATCCCACAGCCTGGAAAGTGGATGCTCTTTCATTCAATTGGAGCAATCTTCATGTGTATGCCTTTCCACCTCTGCCTCTCCTCCCAAAGGTACTTCTGAAGGTCAGACAGGTCAAACCAAAGATGATTTTAATAGCTCCAGATTGGCCTCGACAGCATTGGTACCCACTACTGAGAAGTCTGGTACAGGAGCCGCCATGGCCTTTACCTTCGATTCCACACCTGCTGTCTCAGGAGAACAGTCATTTACTCAATGTCAAACTTCACTCTCTTCACCTGACAGCCTGGCATATTCTGTTTTAAACCCTGGAGGGTTTCAGCTTCCACAGCAAGTTTTGAATGTTATTTTGGAGGCCAGAAGGCCTAGTACAAGGAAAGTGTACGCAGATAAATGGAAGAGATTTTTATTTTGGAGTGCAGCAAAAGCATTTGATGTTTCTAAGCCTAATTTAAGTGTGGCTCTTCAATATCTTACTGAGTTACTGGACAAAGGTTTGTCTTTCTCTTCTATTAAGATTCATGCTGCAGCAATTTCTGCTCACTATGATTGTGACCCACCATTGTTTTCTCATCCTTTGTTTAAGCAATTCCTTAGAGGGGCAAAGAATTTAAGACCCCCACGGAGAGCTCCTACTCCTGCTTGGGATCTCAATTTTGTGTTGGAGAAACTCATTCTACAACCTTTTGAGCCTGCAGCTACTGCTGAGTTGAAATATTTATCATGGAAGACTGCTTTTTTGTTAGCCATTACCTCTGCGAGAAGGGTTTCTGAATTACAGGCCCTTATGGCAGTTGAGCTTTTCTTGATTTTCCATAAGGATAGGGTATCTTTCCGTACTAATCCTTCCTTTATGCCTAAAGTGGTTTCTAGTGTGGCTTTAAACCAAACTATTCATTTGCCTACCTTTTATGCAAACCCCCAAAATAAAGGGGAAAAGATTTTGCACACTTTGGATATACACAGGCAGTTGCGATATTATTTGAGCAGAACTAAAGGGTTCAGGCAGTCTCAGCAGTTATTTGTTTCTTTTGCTTTGAGTTCTCAGGGCAAGCCTGTGTCAAAACAGACTATTTCTAGGTGGATTGGTTTTTGCATTGCTTTCTGTTATTCCCATCATGGCAAGGAGGTTCCAGCTGGGATTAGGCCTCATTCCACTAGGGCTACTGCCACTTCAACAGCTTTTTTAAGGGGGGTGGCAACTAAAGATATCTTGGAGGCAGCTACCTGGAGTTCAGTGCATACTTTCTCTAAGCATTATCACCTTCCACTTTACTCTAAATCTAGGGCTGGTTTTGCCACTGCTATTTTACAGGGCATTTTGGCAGCCCCTGCTTCTTTATAGTTGTGCCATCCTCCCTTACCTCTGCTTTGGGATTCTACCCAAGTGTAAAGACTGCAGCAATGTGAGATGAAGAACATAGTACAGTTTTGTACCTACCATAAATGTAGATGTTCGAAGATCCACATTGCTGCAGTCCAATTTACCCTCCCTCCTTCCCCTCTGTAGTTAGAGGCGGTTGTGTGGGTTGGATTGTAAATATTGTGTATATTGCATATATTGTACATATTATTAGTGCTAGGGTGGTTGGTTGGTTGTTTGTTGTCCTTGGGTTTTGACCTTTCTTGTTTGGGTCTTCTGACATCTGGGGCAAGAAAAGACTGAGGATATGACGTCGGTCATGCGCATTTGTACCCTGACGTCCTGATGTCAGTCTAATGCGCCTTGACCGACGTCAGCCTTATACTTTGATATTCGGGCCGATCGAGGACAGCGGACTACCCCGAGTGTAAGGACTGCAGCAATGTGGATCTTCGAACATCTACATTTATGGTAGGTACAAAACTGTACTTTTCATTTGGTTTGCTCTTGCCTTTTACCATTTCCTTTTTTGACGCTTGTTGTAGATAGCACAGATTAAGTTGTAATTCATTACTGGATCTGTTTACTTTGTCTTTTGTATGCCTGTTTAACACATTACAATTTTTTAAATTATTGAGATGTTTGACATATTAATATATTTTTAAGAAAATAATTTAATAATTTTTTAAGATAATTTTTCGAGTTATATATATGTGTATGTAAAAGTATGTATTGTACAAATTATGAACCAACTCTAACCTATCGGCACCGTTTTATAATGTTATATAAAGCCATATGAACTTTTTGAACTGGCATTATCACTTTGTACTATTTTAAATATTTTAAACATTTTATACTTCTTATTATTATTAATTTTTATCATTATTTATATTGACAAGTACACATTGCGGAAGTATTCAATTGATTATTTTAGCAAGTGTCAAGCTAGTTATATTATTAGCATGGAATTCTAACTGGATTTTTTTGAGTACTGTTTTTTTTAAGATTTCACAATGATTTGGCATCAATTTGTGTTTAAATACAGAATAATTAATTAGTTAATTGATTCTGAAGAAGTCCACCTTTATGTGGATGAAGGCGCTTGATCCGTAGTTTTGTGTATATGTAGCACTGATTTTCAATAAAGGACGTTAACGGGACATTGTCTGATGTCTTTATGGACTGTTACAGCATCCATTACTAAAGTAGGACGTATTATTGCTTCTCTGTGGCTGGATTCTTTGATTTTGGTTGCTTGTGCTTTATTTGAATTATTTTTTGTATGTTAAGTGTCTAAAGTAGGGCCAAGTATGCTTTGTGAGCGAAGGGTGACCTATAGCTGGCTGGGATATGGTACAGGATTTTGTCTGCGGTGGTCTGTATGTTGTGGAACTCCAGCATGTCATCCTGTTTGAGTATTCTAGAGGTATGCTTGTTATTGAAGTATATTAAAACACCTCCATCTTTAGCCCTTCTCTGTACAGCTACTGGTTAAAAATTGTGGAATGCATTGAAACCTTGCACTACTGTGGTACTCTGTGCTGCTTTAAACCATGTGCCAGTAACTGCACATATGATATATATATATATATATATATATATATATATATATGTAAACATATATGTAAACATATATGTGTATATATATATATATATATATATATATATATATATATATATTCTTGAGTGTGAAGGCAGCTTTGAGGGAGTTGAGGGAGTGCAGGTTTTTGTTTAGGCTCCTGACATTGAGCAGTAATACCTTTAGGTTATGTTAAGTTGATTTTGCTATGTTAGTAGGTTTGTCAGTTTGGCATTGCCTAAGAAAGGAAGTATGGGCGGACAAAGCCTTAGCTAGTATTCAAAAACATAGAGGGGAAAGGTGCAGGCCATGTCTCCCCAACCTGACAAATACTGGATCTCCTTAGAATGACACCAGAAAGACAGCCAATTGAAATCAATCATTTTGTGCTCATATTGTGACATCATCTTCAGTAATGATAATATGTTGCTGTGTGCTAGTCTTATGCCTGACTGAGATGTGTAGTCTGAAAGCTCTGTAATGTGTCTCTTCATATAGTCTGGGGAGGCATATCTTAGGTCATTTAAGCCTACAGGAACTATGATGGAATCATACTGGTGCCTGTGGCATAATAACTTCAGTGCATGTGTGAGTTGGCAGATCCTGGCTCCAGATAAGCAACTAACAGTCCTCTTCTCCTTGTTCAGCCTGGTTAGAGGGGCATCAGCATAGCTTACAGTGAAGTCCCCAGTAATGAGAGTTGGAAGTGTGTTTGCTTTTGAGGCCGCACCAAGAGTGACTTTATATGTGGTTGTTGTTGTTGTCTTTCGGCTTTGCCCGGTTAGGGGTCACCACAGCGGAACTCCGGTCCGCTAATGATTGGCAGTAGATTTTCACAGTGCCAAGTTGCCAGCTTGACGCCCAACCTTCAACGAAGGCGCGCACATTCATGCATGTCTTTCGGAACACCACTCGACCCGCGGGGAGGACATGCAGACTCCACACAGAAGTGCTTATATGTGGTGTTAGGTGTTATTTTTTCTGAGTGCATTCGGGCTTGCTGAGGTATTGCTTTGACAGCAGGTGGTCTGGGTGGTAATTATTGTTTAGGAATAAGTGCCTCGACATATGTTGATCTGTGTGTTGTGTGCTATGTGAGGTGGGTGCTGTGTGTGCAGTTTCGAGAAACTATTGTGTACTTGTATGCAGGAATTTAGCCTCCAGTGTCATTGTGCATTTACACCTCTCTCGTGTACTGTCTGATTTTTAAGGATTAAATGGTTGTTAGCAAGCATGACACAATTGCTACATTGTCTCAAGATGCCCCCATACACCAGACTGCCTGCAGAAATGGCTATAGAGAAGTTTGACAATTGCATGTCCATACTGTCTAGTCTTTTGATTTGTGAGCTACAAGAAGGTGGTATGTTAAGATTAGAAGGCTATTTAAGGGTACTTTGTGTATGATAATAAGGGTGCTTTATTTAGAAGACGATAACCCACAAGTGCAGTGCTAATACAAACCACTTAAATAGCTAGCTGGAAATTCCTTGCTGAATGTAATTTCAAGACAGTAACTGTGAGAGGAAGAGGAATTTTTATTTTTCTCACAATTCTGTAAATTTCACACACTAAGGCAGGAAACAAAAGCGATCACTCGAAATAGCTTAAGTGCGATTTAGTAATCAAAGGTATTTAACTTTGCATGAGTGGCACTGGATACAAGTAAAACACATCTGGAATGGAGACTAGGACTACAAGCTTTGCTGATCTGGATGGTATGTAGTAAAGGAGGTTTATTCAAGAACAATGCTGGTTTGCTGGGTGGGCCTTCAGTATTACGTGTGGAAAATAATGGGTGGAAGGAGTACATAACTAGCTTATACAGCAGTAAATACTAATGAAAGAATGGAGGGGAGGGACTTTGAAAATCAGGTAATAAGGGGTGGAGGGCAGAGAGACGGCCTTATTGAACAGCAGCAGCAGAAGTTTGTGAGGGTTGAGAAATTTTCAACAAGTGGACTAGCTTCAGAGGCTAGCAATCAAATAAAAGCAGTATTGGAACTCTCTCAGAAAGTTTAACTTAACGTGTTGGTGGGGATGGGGCAGACACTGAATGCAAACAGATAAATGAGCAGAATATAAAAGCACTGAAAGACAAACTGCAGCAGAAACAGTTCTCTTACTATTGAACTTCTACCACAGTTTAATGCACCAGACTATGCAGAAATTTACCCGTAACACTGTTTGTGAAAAAAATGCAGTAATAAATGATTAATGCACAAATTTGGTAGTGGTATGCAGTTCTGTCCCAGCTGTGAATTAAACTACAAGACTTTGGCTGGCAGGGTTTAAAATACAAACAGCTTGTACATGTAACTCCTACTTGGGGAAATACAAGAGCTGAATAATGTAGAAACAATCTTTGCACAGCTGCTAATTAAAATATAAGACTAAAGTCCCAGAACATACTAAAAACTGCAGTAAGATGGAACAGAGCAGAAAGGTCCAGTGTAATATCACCACACAGATCACTATAAGCAGAATTAAAATAATTTAATTTTCTTTCTCTCTCTTTTTTTTTTTTTTTTTTAAATTTAGTTGCTCACAGTTCTACACCTCTCCAAGTCTTGGATAATGCAAGTAAAATGTAGGTCAAAGGACACAGCTGACTTCTACATGTGGACAACATAAAACACAGCAACTTATATGAAACTACTCTAGCTATAACGAGCCTAAATATTCAAATTCTAAAGAAAAAAAAATATACTCCCAGGGCACCCGAGTCAAATCATACCGCTACAGTGTATCAAAAGCCTTTTCTCCATTCAAATTCAATTCCAGTCGTAAGAGTTGGTTGCTGGTGTGAAGCTTCCATCAAAATTCTGGTTTTCAGAATGTTATCAGAAGTTGGTTTTCTTCCCACAAATGCAAGTTTAACTAATTTAATGTAATTGAGGTATGTGTTTTGCTGTCCTGTTTGTCATAAACAATTTATGGCCATCGTTTAATACAGAAATGGGCTTAAAAGAAGAGGGAAATTTGTGAAAAAGAGTAAGGATCTGCTTGTTTCTGTAGTCAAGGATACATGGTTTGATTCCTACCACCACCATTTGCCTACTGTAACTCTGAGCAAGTCACTTATCTTAGTCGCATTAACTATGCAGTGTTTCAACTATGCAGTGTTTCCCAGGGCCACCCCTGAAAAGGTACAGCACATTGTCCAGTGAGCTTACCTAGTTAACAGATAGAAAAAAGAAATGCTTCCCAACTTTTGGTATCACAAATGCCACTGGCCCTTTTTCCTTTATTTGCAGCATGGTTTTAAAAAAGTTGAGATATTGGGAATCTCAAGACAGTTCTTTGTTGAGTGGAAGGAACCATCATGGTAGCTGGTTCACAAAGAATAAGCCACGATCACCCTCGTCCGTTCGAGTCTCGTACTCTTACTCTCATTACTTTATACCTGATACAAGTGCTCATGGTACTGTTGTAACTTCTCCACTAATCATTACTGGATCTCTACTCTGATGTGACCTACCCTCATTTTTCAAACCAGTAACAATCCTTTGAACTTTTTCCGGTCTCAGCACTATTAAGTAATATTTCTAATAAGCAGATATTTTGTAAAAATAAAAAATCTGTTTTTCAGTGAATGGCTTAGAAACTGGCATTTTATCTAATAACCTTCTCACCCCTTGTTTCATCATTCCCATCTTGCCTTTTAACTGTTTCATGCCTATCATATAATCTGTTCTGTAATTTTATCAGTTGATCTCTCTTCAAATCAGGCATGTATCCACAAATAATCTGCGTAGTATGATTGTAGTATCTTCAGTGAGGAATATTCTTCCAAGTGGTTTTATGTAAAGTGTTTTAAACCATGGTTCATTTTACCATAGTTGGATTGTGTGAGCAGTCAATACAGTGTTGGTATTTTTCCACACTACAGTGTGTGATTGTGCTGCCGGCGTGTGTATAGATATACACACACACACACACACACACACACACACATATATATATATATATATATATATATATATATTACACAAGTTAAGTAGGTGTGGGGATTTGTGTTTGTTTTTTGATTACTGTTTTTGATCCTGAGATATCGATTAAGTGTAACTTATTCTAGTGTAGGTCAACTGAACATATGTAAACTTTTTTTTTTTTTTACATCCATTTTAAGTTTCATTTCAGATACTTTCCATTTCAACACCAAAGTCTCATTATCCTGTTGCAGTATGTTCCTTTTAGGTGCCAAAAGTCTAGTATTTAGAACTCTAGTGATTGATGCTCATTTTTTTGTGATTAGCGTGCAAGTGGTCAACTTTTTACTAGAAGAGCAAATTGCTAAAGTCTTGGTGATTTTCCTTTCTACCATGGTAGTGCAACCTTTAAGTTGGTATGTGTAAGTGGGGGAGGGGTGCTATGGGCTTGTCCCCCTGCAAAAATGGTTTATTGCTGTTCTTTTTTTACTCTTTAATGCTGTTTGTATTTGGGAAGTTATACTCATTTGTGATTGCACTTAGTGTAAGGCACTCACTAATAAGTCACGTACTTGTCTGTGAGCCTCTTGTTCCTTTCTGTTAACTCCTTACAGCAGCAAACAAAGGTTGTAAGTGTGTTTGAAAAATATATGGTGAAATGTCATTGCTTTTTCACACAAGATGGCTTTGGTTTGAAAGTAACACTCCGTGGATGCAAGATCTGAAATCACTTTAGTGTGTTTCATCTCTTTTAATGAGGTATGTGTGTTCAGTAGTTATATAGCCTTTGTTGATATGTGATTTAAGTTTGTAGAATAGTATGTATGTTGTATAAGTTCTAGTTTGGTATCCTGGACTGAATTAAGGCCCATCACATTGACAGAAGTTTCAACATGCTTCCTCATACAGACAGTGCAGTAAGCACTAGGCCTACCACTAACCTCTGCAGCATTTAATGTATTCAAGTCCCCCCATACGCAAAGGAATTCTTCTTGAAAAGCAGTTATCTCTGTCATCATTCTACTAAGTTTTTTCTGAGTTGGTCTTGGATGCAGCAAGTAATGTACACTGTAATAAAAGATGTTCTTGTTTACCCCTTTCCCTCAGCAATAGTAGCTGTTAATGTTTAACTGTATGGCATCTAATGCTGACAAACCGTTCCTAACGAAAAGCAGTGCTGTCTCTGTTATGGCACAGAAAGTGAAGACGCTGTTTCCTAACACCGGTTGGTTGTTAGTGCTTTATGCTCCTGATCATTCAGATGGGTCATTGTTTATAGTTTCATATGTGTATGCTAGGCTAATGACCCTTTAACCTTTACAAGCCTAGCCCATAGGATTACCCTGGGATCATACCACCCGACCTTAGTTCCCAGTGCCCCTGTCGAGTAGAGCCATTGGAGTGATCCCAGGGGTGAATTTTCTATTTCCCGTCCACTCATCAAGATTTCTCTTGAAGAGGGCCAGTGAGGTGCTGTGTTTGACATGTATGGAAAGTCTATCCCATAGCATGGGGAGTCTCTGGTTTATGAACCTGTCCCTCCAGCATGTTCTGTTGATTGTGGTAATGAGGTTGAAGTCTCTGGAGCTTGTGGTGAGGAGGGATTGGGATTTCTTTAGATGCAGCATTTCTAACAGGGCTGGATCAGACATGGCTTTGTAAGTCAAGCAGATACCGCCTCTAAGTTGTAGTTATGTAGTTGTCCAAGGTTTCAGTTTTTAAATAAATAAGTAAATAGTCTCTTTTTGATTGGATTGGGTAACCTATGAGTGTTCCGTATTTTAAAACTCATCCCACATTATAAAGTTTTGTTCCTTTTGAATCTATCTGGCAGCATCATTTAAAAAAATCTCTTGTTTGTAGGAACCTGTCCTTGTAGAAAATGATTTCTTATGGTTTCCTCTAATGAATCCTGGACACACTGTTTGTGATTTTATTTTGGCCAAAACGAACTTAGAAAAATGGGGCAACCAAACTGTAGAACTGTTTATGTAAGTGAACAGTTGAAAACAACTCAGATTTGTTAAAGAAATAAGCTTCTGTAAACTGAACAACAGTTAGAGCACCCAGCTTTACATACAGAATGTCACCTGTGTAGTTTAGTCACTTATCATGGAAACAAATTTGCTAGGTTCACAGTACTGTCCCACACATATGAAAGCAGTTAAGCATATTTTCTGAAGAATTACCACGGAATAATCACATTTCCATTATTAATCATCAAGTGGTTATGACTTTGCTTAATGTGCTTTTTCATGTTTTTAAATTCCCCAGAGAAAGTCAGACCAAGCTCTTCCTTTCCCTTAATAATGCCTTTAAAATAAAAGTACTTTTATGATGTTACCAGAATAACTACTGAAAAAAATTGAACTTATGCATAATACTCACTTTTGTTAGAGGTGGAAGGAAGTGAAAACTGCTCACTACCCCCACCAGTCCTGCTGTTACCTACATTATTTATTGTCATCAGCTCATTTATACACACGTGGAACAGTTTTTTGTCTGCACAAGTCTGTCAGTATAATGGTACCTTAACTTAGTCTTATCAGGCTAGATTTTTTAAAAGTGGCAGCATCCCCTTTACTCTTCATCTAGTCACCAGCAAGATAATAAAGGCTTTCCAATTTCTATATCCTTGCATGCTTAATTTAGTATACAAGTGAAAATTATTAGCAGCTAACTCAAATGTATGTAACATTTATAACCTTACTTCAGACTGTCCATGTAACATGTGTGGCCACACTTTGTGCTGCTTTCTGTGTCTGTCCTATAGGCATAAAAAAAATGTTAAATCTTCATGCTGAACAAATATTCTAAGCAATTTGAGATTATTTAAAATAGAAAGCTAGATGTTTAAATCATTCTTCCATATTAACCTTTTTGGGGCTGCACAACATTTTCTACCGCCTCCACTTCTTTTAAGTTCACGCTGCTGAAAATCTTTGCTGTTCTTTCAAATTTTACACTGAATTATTGTTGGTAGCAGCCCTTCCTTTCTCTTATTTCTTTATTACAGTCAACAGAACCACTTTACTGATTCACACAATCCAGAAGGATGGGGTGTGTTTTGTTTTATAACATTTGTCTTTTTTCAGCATTAATTGTATTTTTCGCATAACTTTTACCCTGTTTTGCCATGCTTCTACTGCATGTTGCAAACATCTGATGCTGTAGTTACATTTTCTGCAAAAGCTGATACATTAACACTATAGTGCAAAAAGGTTTATGCAGTTACATTTGTAAATTTGCCTCCCTGAAAATGAGCTACTGTTTCTTAGGGTTTTTATATTGCCTTTAGTCACTGTATGTACAAAAACAATGTACAGCTGTATTTACTGTACTTTGTTTTGAAGTATTTGAATTGAGCAGTGTTTTTTTTAATGTTTGGTACTGTTTCTCTATACCTCTTCCCCAACACACACTTTTGAAGCTGTTTCTTGCTTATTGCTTTCTATTTTTTTAAAACATTGTATCTCTCTCACAGATTGCATACCCCTTTCTGCTCTGAGAAAACTTGTTGGCAAAAGTTATGCGTCTCATCTCTCCTGTGGCTATCCTACATCAGTGTACTTTCCCTCGGTGAAGTATCTCCTGCATATTTCAGGAACAAGATCTGGTCTGCAACTTTGCCTGAAATATGTCTGGCTCTACTTCAACCTTTTTTAACCAGGCATTTACCCCTATTTCTTTAGTAAGAGGCTTCTTTCAAGCAACCCCCCCTTTTTAAACAACAAATGCTGCCTTTTGTACTATTTTGAAGAAACTAACCTAAAGTGTTGAAAGTCCGATTTTGATTTGTGTAGCTGTGGGAATTGCTTATGTGCCCTTGCTGTTACTCTTTCCCCATTTCTTACTGAACATTGCTTGTGCTCAAAATGGAAAATCTACTCAAGGGAGCAGAGATGAATACCAGCTCAAAAAGAAAAATGTAGCAGATGTCGAGGATTCAGAAGAAGCTTTTCAACAATTAGTTATTTGAACAAAATGAGGAGACAGGAAGGCATAGTTACAGTTCACCAACTGGGAGGGTTGCAGCCTGATTTTCTTCAATATTTGATTAACCAGTGAGAACCAGAGAATGAAAATAAATGAGGAGGATGTAGAAGCAACATTGGAAGGATGCAGTGGAAAAGTTAAGAAAACGTGCAGAGATGGTGGCAACCACACAAGACAGAACGAAAGGAAAAAAAAAAAAGAGGACAGTGTAAACAGAAAACGTGTTAAGAGTACAAAGTAAAAGAAATCAGGAGTTGAACAGGTATGAGGTATGGGACAATGTAATTTTACCCTTGGGTGTGAAAACACGGGGTAAGAGTGTTTATTCTGAGTAATAGAGACATTTTGTGAAATGTTTTTGAGATTGTACAATGTATGGCGAAGTTTCTATGTGGATATGAAAAAAGACAAAAACAAACACATGGAATGAATATGTGGTAAAAGCTACTTTTCGAGATACTAAAAAGAAAATTTATACACAATTTCAAACCAAGATTGAGAGAGAGACTTTAAAAAACATTTACAAATATATATGTAAAGAAATAATAGACATTTCAAAGGTTTATGATGCTAGAGGTTTATGGACTTAGGGCATGGGATTGCAATGTCATTTTAAAAATGGAAACAAAACATTGTACATATTCCAAGTATTGTAAATGTTGTTGGTAACACAGCTGTAGTAATATTGTGTGTGTGTGGAGGGGGACTAATAACATGCTTTTTCCTTGGAAAAGAATGACACGTAGTTATTAATTGTGATAAAAATAAATATATATGTGGTAAAACAAGATATGAAGCAAAGAAATGTTAACTTGAATGTTATAAATGTAAAAAAGGGGGCATTTATGCATGGATTATAAAGAAAGAGAAAGAGTTAAGTATTGTGAATCAGAGCAATAGTAAAGACCAAAACAGGAATGAAGACGAGTTAGAAAAAGCTGAAACATTAGCAGAAAAATGGAAGATTCTGAAAAGTAATGAAGAGGAATTAGAAATAGAATCCGAAGTTAGTGACAAAGTTATATGTTAGAAAATGGTAAGAGGAAAAAGAATTCTATTGGTAAGAGAGTTTGTCTTTCGGCTTTTTCCCGGTAAGGGGTCGCCACAGCGGAACTCCGGTCCGCTAATGATTGGCAGTAGATTTTTATGAAATGCAGAGATGCCAGCTTGATGCCCAACCTTCAACAAAGGCATGCCCATTTACGCAAGCATGTCTTTTCAACACCACCCAACCACGGGGAGGACATGCAGACTCCACACACAAGGCACTCCCAAGCCAAGCCGAGAATCGAATGGGAGAACCTCTTGCTGTGAGGTAACAATGCTACCGCTGTACCACAGCGGAATACTCTATTGGTAAGAGAGTAAAAGATAGAAAAAGAAAATTTAAAGCCTTTAAAAGAAGAAAGGGAATGGATAAGAAAAGAGAAACTAACATCTCTTAACTTAAGACATAGGTAAAGGAGTACCTTAAGGATTCTTTCATTGAATGCAAGTATAATGAAAAGTATAATGAGAAGGATAGCAATGTTTGAATGGTGTAACAAATATTGATATTGTTTTGGAGGATGTAAGATTTCTGACATAAAAGATTGCAGTTACAAAAAGTATGGGATGGGGAATTAATATGGACCGTAGGGAACAACTATTGCTCAGGAATAGCAGTATTACATAGAAAAGTAATGAACATTTTCGATATGTTAGTTAAAATGGGAAGATTAACAATTGTAGATGTAAGGTGGCAAGAAAAGGTTTACAGAATCATTGCTATATATGCTTATGTGATGTGTAAAAAAGGGAGAATTTCAAAACATATTGGATTATGTAGTTGTAAATATGCATATAATTACAGGAGATTTCAGTTGTTTGTGATTTAAAAGATGAAAAGATGTAAAACAATGGAAGTAATGAAATGCCAAAAATTGGTTGTATGAAATTAAGAAAACATGGATTTGCAAGACAAGTACTTTAAAATCTGAAATTGAAATTTTATAGTATCAGAAGGAATATGAATAATGGAAGAAGATCATTTGACGATATGGTTAGGAATATACAATAAAGAATATATACAGCTAAGAATAGGTATAAAAGAATAAATGAAAAAGGAAAGAAAGAAATTATTATGGAAGGACCACATTACTATGAAAGCATTTTATGATAATTGGTATGAATGGTGGATTACTTTTAAAAGAAAATTTAAAGGTAGTTATTTACACTGGCAGATTAAGAAAGAAAGAAAAGCAGGAGTATGCTAAAACATACAGAGATGTGTTAGAAAATTTAGGGAATAATAGAGAATATTATGAAAGAAAGCAACGTATAAGAAAAAGTATGAGAAATTAAATTATTATATAAGCAAACATATTTTCACAAGGTAGAAAAGAAGTTTCACAATATCTGAGTAAGATGGTGAAAGAGGTTAGTAGTGTGATGAGAAAAATGAAAGCTAAATATGTTAGTCTAAAAATCAGCAACATATTATGAAAATCATTGCAAGGTATATAGAAGAAATGTTTACTAAGAAAAAGAGATAAAGTATAAGGACATGGGAAGTAAAAAAAAAAAAATTCTGAACAAGTCCGTAGAGAATTTGAAAAAGAAATTACATTATTTGAATTAGAAAATGTGTTCAACGTGTTGTAGAATCAGCAGCTGATCAGATGGAACTGGATTTGAAATGTATAAAAATCTTGAAGAATGACAGACAAAATTACTTGTGTGTATTTAGTGAATGGTTAAATATAGGCTTAAAGTATAAGGAATTGTGTAGCAGGATATTATAATTTATATGGAAAAAAAAAGGAGAAAAAGATATAAAAAAAAATTGGAGACAGCATTTTTATGTAATATACATTATAAGATATTTATGGAAATAATTGATAATAAACAGTGCAAAGCGGAAAACTGTTTATAGAGACCTCATTATTATTATTAGCACTTCCGTTTAAACATTGCCTGACTTCAGATCTGAAGAAGTTTGGCAATGTTTAAATGAAATCACTAATAGTAAAAATGGGGTCTGTATAAACTGAGTTTTCTACTTTGCATTTTTGTTTTTAACAGTTTTTCGTTGGTTTGTTTGTTCAGTTTATGAAAATAATACAGAAAGATTTGAGAATAAGATGCAGTACATAATGTATGAAAGTGTATATGGTATTAAAGGAAAAAGATGACTAGCGTTACTAATGATAGTGAGAAAATAATTGATATTCTTAGAAGGAAAGAAGATAAAACGTATGGTAGGTAATAACAAAGCATTTCAGTACAACATGATATACTGTGTGAAGTAATGGATATGTACAAAGTTTGCAATAAAATCAAACAAGTATGTATAACAGCATAACAGTTATTATAAAGTAAGAGTTTTACTGAATGGTTAAGTAAAGAAATATACATGAACAGTGGTATAAGACAAAGGTATTCTATGGATAGTATTTTATTTGCTTTAGTCATGAATGCAGTAGTCAGAGAGATTAATCAAAAAAATGAAGAATGCAAAGTTTATAATTCAAACAGGTGCCAAAATTCCAGTTATGATGTCATACACAGAAGATATAACAACTAAAAATAGAGAATGGATGAGAGAAGTTATTTAGTTGATTAAAGGAAAGAGGTACGATTGTTAAATAAAGAGGAACATAAAGGAATGGCTGACGGAATAAAAAAATAGGATTGCAGTTTTCCTTGAAAGAAATATATGTTTTAGGAATACATTTTGATAAAGAAGGCAGTAGAAAGTGAAGTACAATATTAAAGGAAATAAAGGATTTTTGTGTTTTATAGAAAACGTATAAGCTTATAAGAAAAAAAAGAAATTTGATTAACTCAGTGTTAATAGGTAAAGTAGCATACTTATCAAGTCTTATGATTGCTAGAATGCATTAAAAACTTGTTAGAAATATTTTTCTCCCTCATATGAGGCTCTAGATTAAATCCTCGTAAAAGGGGGTGTATTATACATGAATATAGAAGGGGGAAGGGATGCTGCATCTTTAAATTTGTATAAGGTAGTGAGTGGTTAAATGAAAAAATGTGAATTTAGTACAAATGTATTTAAATACAAGTATAAGAAATTCTGAGAAAGAATAAGAAGTAATAAAACATTAAAAGGATGTTTTAATGAAGAAATAGAGAATTACCAACAAATAATAATGCGGAAAATAAAGGTTGATGAAGTGAAGAAGAAGATGGAAAAGCATGGTATAAAAATATGAGGAAATATTATTGTATTAAGCCACAGGGAAAAACAATTCCAGAAGTAAAGATTAAATCAATTAAAGAAATGGTGTAGTCATAATTGGTTTATGGAGATTGAGAATAAAAAAATTCCATGTGAAAGCAAGTATGCCTTACAAAAAGAAAAGTGAAAGAATGTTTGCATTGTGGTGAAGAAACAGACCATGTTTTTTTGAAATGTGAAACAGTTAAACTATAGAACAAATTATGTACAGAATTTTTTTTAAATTTCAAGAATAATATAAGTATGAATATGATTGAATATGGATACTGTAAGAATATAAACAAAAAATCAAAATTGGATTTGGACAGAAAGTATTTTATGTGGTATGGGTATTATGGAATGAAGGAATTAATGAAATTGTTTAATGGAACTGGATATTGTCATTAATATTAAAAAGTAGATTATGGTTATAGAAAAAAGAGTGAGGTGTTAAAATAGTTTGTATAAACATATGAAAATTACTTTCTTCTTGTATACATTTTGTAAATATGTGTATGTTTGTGTAAATATGAATGTAAATGTAAGATTCGTACTCTGATAGGTGGTGCTGTAGGATCTTTTACATCCACTTGAGCTACCACCAACTCAAGTTGATGGGACCTCAATTTTAACGTCTTGTACGAATGACAATGCATTCAGGAGTGAAGCAACACCCCTTATGCTGCACTGTCAGCAATTCATCTACCTCTTGTGTGGGAATAGAACTGGCAGCCTTCTGCACCAAAGGTGAATGTGCTACATGTTACACCACTGGTACTGATATACCTTTCCAAAGGATAGAAACTTTTTAATCAGGGAATTTGACATTATTGTCTCTGAACAATCAGATTCAGCAAAGTAAAAAAAACGTAAATGTGGAAGGTATTTTTTTCTATTCACAGTTCCTTCTGTCAAAAGAAATTTGGTTAGACTCGTAAGCCATCTTGCTTGGTATGTAACAGAGAAAGTATGTGGTGGTAACCTTACATACAACCATGTTTTAGATGAATGCTGGTGTGAAGTCAGAGTTTAGCTTCATAGGAACTGATGAAAATTCCGGCCATGGTTGAAGACAAAGAAATTAACTAAAATCCAGATGTTATAATTTACTTTTACAGTAACTGGTCCTAAAGGTTCTGCTGTTATGGCCAGTAATGTGGCATAGTATGGTAAAACCCTTTTTCCCCAGATGACCTAGATTTGTCTCAGATGCCCGAACTGGTAGTCAGGTGCAGGGCGGGATGGTTATGCCCATCAAGGGAGGAAGGGCATTCATCTAGGTGTTCCATGTTGGGAGATGTGGTCCATATAGGGAGCAACCTCATGGTATATCAGATAAAAACAGTAGGGGTGGAAATATGGTTAGGTCATTACAACCGCCCAATGGCAGGAAGGATGGTGTATGATCTCAGGATGCCCTAATGATCCTTGTCAGTTCCAACCCTGGCCGAGCAAGTCCAGGGGGGAGATTAGGAGGGGTAGGTAGAATGTGGGCACTAGGGTGATATGATGGTTGGCTACTTGGGAGGGGGAAATTTCAGCAGTTGTGGTTAGGTCGACTTACACTTAGCTGTACATTAAATTACCCCTAGCTAAACTACAATTAAGAACTAAGGATTCCTACAGGGTAGAAAGTGACTTAAGTATATTTATAAAAAACATTCAGAAGTAACTATAGTGTCTTGCTTGGCTACTCTGCTTGTTTGTTATACTGTAAGTGCAGCTTCACACTGGCTTTGTCACATCTGTCAGTCACTGTTAGTAGTGGTGCATAGTGTGCTTGTCTTTTAGTAGGTCAGCGTACCTGTTCTGTAACATATTTTTGTCTTACACCTGTAAGATTGACTGTAAGACTTACATTGGTTAAGACCACTTTCGCAGTGCATTGCTTTGTTAGCTTAGATTTTACTGTTACTAGATTGTCTGAAAAGGAACTTCTGATACAGTCCATCTTACATGCTCAAGTATATTCACAAAGACAAAGAAATTGGTTATCTTTAGGAATTTCTCATCTTTTCAGCGGACTTTGAAAAATAAGTCACCACACAAATTCTGCTGTTTATATAGAATGAAATTATTACAAAGTGGTGCAGAAGTTCTTTGATTAAGATTAGATTCTCTAATGTGTGTTTAGTAAAGTGAATATGCAGTTTGCCATTTAAACAATTGCTGTCCACAGTTTCTGAAATTAGCAGGAAGGGCATGTCAGAAATGGGGAACTAAGATATAGAAGGATGTTTGATTTTTTTTTTTGGTTTGTGGAAGAGGCCGTAGTAATGAGGGTTGGTTGCCTATAGCACTGAAACTGCAGTATTTAGCAACCTCTTTCAGGTGAATTCTGTGCCAGAGTATATTTTGAGTCTAAATATTTTGGCTTTTACAATGCTGAGCATGTGGCACAGTTTACATTATTTTTAATTTGCAAGTCAACCGGCCTTTTAGCATATTTCTGTGCATTTCTCAGAGCTTAAAGAAAAAAAAATGATCTGTTTTAGAAGCCGCAGACTGAAGACATGCATTGGATGGAGAGAGACCCCACTCCCAGTGGCTTCAGCAGCATTAGGCCCCAGGAGATTGTTTTTGCTGTAGCATACACTGAACTGCATATGAAGCATAGTTCTATACAACTGCTGTTTGAAAAGTGCTTCGAGCAAAATGCAAATGTTTTAACAAGTTTTGACTGCACTGCAGAGCGTACTTTTAGGAAGCTGATAGCCTACTATGAGAAAATACAGCAGGGCTTGAGTGAGGTACCTGGAATAACAGGTTTATTTTTGACTTTGTAATGTAGTCACCCAGCTAAGTTGGCCATCAAGAACTGAAGAATTTGCTGCTGATTTTTTTTTTTTTAATTTTTTTATCTGAGGACTAGGGTATGTTAAGTTAAATTGGACATCTGTGGGATGATCCAACTCCTGCTTGCAGTGTTGCTGAGTATGTACATAAATATGTATGTGTATATTATATGTATATATATATATATATATATATATATATATATATATATATATATATATATATATATATATATATATATATATATATATATATAAATATTTTTTGAAGTATAGAATGAGCATCCCTCTGGTTAGATACTTGAAACCCCCAACTTAAGTCGTTGTATATGGTGAGTCTAATGTATTACTACTATTGCTATTGTCAAGCAGAGTACCTCTCTTACCTCTCTAGCCCTCTTTAAGAGGAACCTGGATGACTGGATGGGAAACAGAAAATATACCCCTGGGATCCCACCTGTGTCTCTCCCTGCTGGACAGGGGGAACAGGTGCTGACTTTGAGAGAACATGGATGAAATTCTTGGCTGGGCTTATAAGGGCCTCCAGGCCAATAGCCTAGTATCATCCTATGAACCTACTATTAACAGCTTTATCCATTTCAAGTATCAGAAGCCAGTCATGCATCTAAAATTGCTGCTATATTAGGGAAACTTAGAGTTAGTAATGTTTCAGAACCGTTTGAGTTGTCAACCAGCTGTATTTAAAACAGATTAAATGAGTTGTACGTGTAAAAGAAGTTGGCAATGAAATACTAATGTGCAAACACTGTAGTAATGGAACAAATCCTAACTATAGGCAGTGCGCTTTTTAAATGAGTCAAGTTTAGCAGTGTATTTAATTTAGAAATGACAGAAGTAGTTTAAACATAGTGTGCAGTTTAAAGCCAGAAGCTTGGAAGTCGTCATGCTGTGTTATAAATCTGGTAGCTATTGTGATAGCTGATGTGTATTGCTGACTTGCTTTTAACTGTATTTATTGTCTTGGCCATGTTATGTGGATATTCCAGGGGGGTAGCACCTTCAACTAGAGCAGAGCAATGAATTATTGTGGAAATGTGAGCAAGTATAAAGTAAGTGTTAGTAAAGATAACAAGGGTATTAAGGAACAAGACTGGAAGATGTGATAGCAGAATGTGGAACACAATTGTCTTTGTTGATTTCATGTTGCGATTAGCAGCAAGCAGTGTTTAGTTGGTTTAGTGGTCTCAGTTTTGCAGGAAGGGACGTACAGCAGATAGAGTGTTTGAAGTGATCAGATGGATTGATTTTTTTTTTCTTGTGACTAGAGAGTTGTTGAGAAGCATAGACACATTTTCCATGTAGTGATATTGGTAGACTAGTTTCCTCTTGATTCCCATTAATGCTTGGTATGAATTTGTAGTTACCCATCCAGTTGTTAAGGATGGCTTTGAAGATGGGCACATAGTTGCTTTATTTGATGTGGAGAGGGAGTTTGTTCCAAAGGTGAGGAATGTGTTGGATAAGAAACCTATTGCACCAGTATGTATTATTCGTTTTACAGTGGAGGTTTAAGTATTTGGATCAGATGTTTGTTAGAATGCTTATTTTGTGAAGATGAAGATCATCAGAAAGTGCAGGATCTTTCACTGGGTGACGTACTAAGCATAGGTGGCTGTTCAAGACGTCTGTATGACATGGTGTAGAGAGAAAGGGCTTTTAACCTTTCTGGGTAGCTTATGTAACTTAAGATAGAGGTATTTTCATTGGGAGCCGTTAGTGCTTTTTAGTTTGTAAAGCAAAGTTATAAGTGAATCACTCAGTGTTATAAAGTTTGCAAATGTATGCTGAAGGAGTCATACCCTGGATGTTGAAAATCATTAGCATTCACAGCCTTAACAATCTATGCTAAGCAATTAACACTGCTTGTGTTGCATCAGTAGTCTTTTGCATAAAACTTTCCTCATGGCATTTCAGAAGTTTTCTAAGTCAACAGAAAGACCGAATTGCATTGTTTCCACTGACACAACTGATAGTTAGGTACCAGTATTATGTAACTGGCAAAGGGGCTGAAGCATATGCAGTTTAGTTGCATGCTGACTTGCAGGCTGAAAAATTCTGCAGTAATTTTTTTTTGTACCCCAACAGGACTGAGCCCAGTGGCTCTTCTACCTGGACCCAATCAGTCAATTCATTCCCCAGTGGAGGGAGCTGGGCATTCCTGGGAAGGTAAGAACCCTACAGTACATTTGTTCCTGCTCAGGAATCCCCATGAACTCAGCCACTTTTGATAGGAGTCCTGTAGTAGGGAGTAGGCCAGCCTTGCTCATCTTGCTGCGTGGCCTGAACTGTCCCCTGGGGGAGTGCCCCCCCAGGAGCGGCCTTAGGTCAACTGGTGCCGTAGGCAAAAGGACACCACGGCACCCCCCACCACGCCACCCAGTGCCCCCATCCTGGTCTTCCTACACCAAATAAATACTGGAAAAGTGCCCCTACTAAAGCGGCACCCTAGGCGGCCGCCTAGTTGGCCTATGCCTAAGGCCGGCTATACCCCCCCCCCCCCGCAGTGGCTCTTTCGGTCTGCACTATAGTTGCCCTTCTGAGAGTTCCCCTTGGCTCACAGTGTGATTGCACATGGCAGTGTGGGCTCAACAGATATGAGCTCCAGAGGGTGAACACCTAGTGCTCATACTAGGTGTTACTATTGTGGTGTGCCACAACCATCTGTGTCCCCCCAACATGGGTGAACAGGCAGTGGTCACTTTCTCCCATCCTCTCCTGACAGCTCATTCAGGCACACTGCAGAAAATTAATAAATGAATGCACTTTAAAGCATCGGTAAGTAACATGACTAAGTTAGCTAAGTTGAAATGTGTACTTTAAATTCACACTGTTTACACTTGCTAGGGTTGGGTTTACTGATGAAAACTAGTCTTGACGTTTTGTTAAAATTTTGTATTCGAATTGTAAATTCATTAAGTATGTAAAGTGCTGATTTATTTTTGCAGTTTCTTTAAAAACTGTGAAGTAGCTTTCCTCCACTGTCTAACTTATCCTTTGCTTCTTTGTATCTCTTTTTGTCTGTCTGTTCATCATGTGTTTCTTCAGTGGACATTGCTGCCCACTTGACCTTTCCCATTGAAAAAAAATATATGAATTGGCATGGACATCCTCAGTACTACTACTTTTGTCTTTCCTCCATATCACTTCCTTTGTTTTCAGTTTTGTGGTAGAACCAGGTATTAAATCTGGTGTTGGTAAATGCAAGCTGATTGCTGTTGAAATTACTCTGAAATGGTGAAAATAATAACCATTTTGAAACTTTAAAATAGTAGGTGCGCTATGATAATTTGTCCTCACTCCATCCAATACATGTCTGCCATGTAGGCTTTCCATCCATTTACCATCTCCCACCTCATGTAACCCTCACTCATATCCAGGGTGAAGAATAATTATGAAGACCTGTTTTGCTGCTAGAATCAGCTACACAGTGGGAACTTTTAAGGTAAGTGTAGTTCAGACGGTTTCAGTAGCTTTTGAACTGTGGTATATAGTTTTGACTTCTCTGGAAATGTAGTCCAGATTTCTAGACTGTTGGAAAGTACAACATCTGAAGTAGTTACTTCATTTGCTCTGCAACCTGTGGGTATCGGATCCGATCTCGGATCTGAGCCAGCAGCTTTACAAGCTACAAGATCCGAGCTCCTAGCTCCTCCCCCTACCCATAATCCCCTGCCACTAACTGTATTACCTCAGATCGTTTTTGCCTCTGCTGTAGACAGCTACTTTTTGAAGAGCTCCTTAGCTGACTGGTGAGATTGTTCCTTTTTTTCTCAAGAAAAAGCTTTTTCTAGTGTTGATTGTGGTGTGTGTGTGATTAGAGACCTATAGTCAGTATAGTTTGTCAGACAGTTTTCCCTTTTTTGTGTAGAGTTAGTTTTTCTGTGTCCCCCCTCCCCCACTTAGTGTTGGGGTGTGCGTGCGTTGCGTTAGAGAATGGCTGAAGGGCCCAAGGCCATTTTTTCAAAATGTACTGAGTGTGCGACCCTCCCTGCCTGCCTCGATGACTTCATCTAGGTCGACCAGGAGCCTCACCGACACCGATATGGATCGAATGATGCGACGATTCCTGCAGACCCAAATGCAGATGGGGGTGCTCTTGCCTCCCCCCCTCAGGGAGGAAGTGCAGCCTCTGTCTTTGCTCCGATTACTCCTTCTCCAACCCGTTTTCGGGTTTTGGAGTCATCGGAGCCGGGGTTTCGTTGGCGCCAATAGCTCCAGTCTCTTCGACACCGGCCATGCCCTCGAGTTTTTCGGATCTGAGTTCTCGGGGCCGAGCGTCGGATCTGGGGGAGTTGATGCGTCTTCGGCGCTGCTGAGGTCGGAGAACACTTCTCTCTTGGATCCGACCGCATCAGCTCCGACTCCGGTCCCTACCTCGGAGTCGAGGAGATTGCTCTCAGAGCCTGGGGAGAGTAGTTCTCCTTCAGCTTTTGAGGTAGTGGAGAGGGTGCTGTCGAAATCCTCCAGGTCCCCGGTCCGGGCTTCGGATCCCCCCGCACCCCCGCTGCATATGGGTCTGTCCTCCGTCATCCGTCCATTGGGACAGCCTGCCCAAGCCCTCCAGCCCATTCCCGTGGAGGAACAGGAAGCCGTTGACGAGCCCTCCTCGGACAGTCCCACCGAGGAGGTCCCTCGTAAACAGAGGTGTAAAAGGAGGCACCTGGACTCCCCTGAGTCCGTCACCACAGACACGGATTTGGATGAAAGGGAAGGTTCCCTAAGGTCACCCCCCGAGGATGTCTCCTTCGGAGACATCATTGAGATGTTGCGTATTAGAGGGGGGTGGTCTGCCCAAAAACCTTCCGCGGACGAATCAGTCTTCCTGGAGGCGTTTGAGGCAGGCCCGTCTACCTCCTGGGTGTCCCCTCCGGCTGACCCCCTGGTAGACCTTATTACTACCAGGGCGTGGAAGGAGCCTGACACCGTGGAGCCAATCCCGAGACGGCCAGACAAAGTCCTTAGCCCCCCATCAGATAGACAGTCGTGGGCCAAGGGGTCTCCGGTCGATGCCATGTTGGTGGCGCTGCCATGAAGAGAGAACTCGCCCAAGAGTGTTCTTCGGTACACCAGCCAGATAAGGAATCTCGAGCGCTGGACCGCATTGGGAAGTGGATGTTTGCTTCAGCGACCTTCTCAGTGAGGGCGCTGAATTATATGGCACATACCATTAGGCTACAGCGAGACTTGATTAAGGAATACGCTGCAGCCCCCCCAGAGTCCATGTCGGTCGAGGACAAGCAGGTGTTTTCGACTCGTATGGCCACTCTAAAATCCATCTCCAACATGTCCATGCGGCTACTCTCTCATGCAACAAAGGGAGCCGCGAGGGCCAGCGGAGCCAGGGTCGTCTTGTGGCGTCACACCTGGCTCCGCCTTTGCGATTTCGCAGAACCCTTCAAGGTGTCCTTCGTGAATGCGCCCTTTGACGGGTCTTCGCTTTTTGGCAAGACCGGTTGTGAAACGCTGGTCCAAAGCGAGAAGGACGGGAAGACGCTGTCTGCCATCGGGGTCCGCTTCTCTAATCCCAAACGATCCTTCTCAAGGAATCAGAGGGGACAAAAGAAGTTGTGGTTCCGCAAGTCTCAGCAATCCCATCCAGCTTCGGACCCCTCGTCCTCCAGAAGCAGAGGAGGACAAGGTGGATGCTGGCCCAGAGGCAGAGGGGGGGCCGCGTAATTCCGGGTCTAGAGAGCCTTTCTCGGACAGACCCGAGCAGCAGCCCTGAGGGCTTACCCGACTGTCCATCTCTGGAGGCAGTCGGGGGGCGGTTGACGGAGCATCTGTCAAATTGGGAGTCCATTACGACAGATCGATGGGTGCTCCGGATCATATCCAGAGGTTACTCCATTCCCTTCCTAGGCCTTCCCCCTACAAGCAGACGCCTCCCCGATGTTCCACCCGATCAGAGGGAGGCAGCGGTTTTGGAGGTTTCGAAGTTGCTAAGAAAAAGAGCCATCCAGCCTGCCCCCCCAGATCAGTCCGGATTGGGTTATTACTCCAGGTTCTTTTAAGTGCCAAAGAAGACGGGGGACCTAAGACCCATCCCAGACTTGTCTGCTCTGAACCTGTTCATCCCCAAGGAAAAATTCTGGATGGTCACACTTCAATCAATTCTCCCCTTGCTGCAGGAGAACGACTGGATGTGCTCTATAGACCTCAAGGATGCGTACTACCACATATTGATGGACAGATGATCCAGAAGGTTTCTCCACTTCTGGCTGGGAACCAGTCATTATCAGTTCAGGGTTCTCCCGTTCGGCCTCACCTCAGCCCCCAGGGTGTTCACCAAGGTCATGGCAGTGATTGCAGCCCACCTGAGACTTCAGGGCATTCAGGTTTTCCCATACCTAGACTTCAGGCATCAATTCTGTGTTGCAAGAGATTACGCTCTGACTCTTGCCCAGAGTCTAGGCATCTCAGTGAATCTTCAAAAATTCTTCCTTCGCCCCGTACAAGTATTAGAGTTCATAGGGGCCAGATTGGATACCCGTACTTCTCGAGCCTTTCTGACGTCGGACAGGCTGAGCAGCTTGTCGCTTCGGGTGCTTACTCTTCTTCAGAGCCAGGCTCCTGCGGCGGAGTTAGTCCTGAGGGCACTAGGGTCTATGGCAGCGGCAATCGGTCTATCCCTTCATGCACGCCTGCGAATGCGGATTTTACAATGGACCCTCCAGGTTCAATGGTCGCTATTACTCCACCCGTTAAGCTCTCCGGTCCCACTGAGCAGAGTTTGCAGAGACTCCCTTCTTTGGTGGCTTCACTCTCGAGAACTGAGGCAAGGGAGACCCTTTGTGATTCCCCCTCCCCAAGCCAAGTTGACTACGGATGCTTCTTGCCTTGGGGGGGGTGAGCATTGTTCAGGCAGAACCGTCCAAGGCACGTGGACTTCCCTAGAGACTGCTCTGCATATCAGTGTCTTAGAGATGAGGGCGGTGCTTCTAGCGTTGCAAGCTCTCCATGACCTTCTACCTCTGGGGACTATTGCAATCCAGACGGACAATATGTCGGTAGTCTGGTACATAAACAAACAGGGAGGAACCAGGTCTTATCTCCTTTGTCGAGAAGCTATGAGAGTGTGGGAATGGGCGATATCCACCAACCACTTTCTAGTAGCAACGCACATTCCGGGACGGTCCAACATATTAGTGGACAAACTGAGTCGGATAATTCTCACTCCGTACGAGTGGTCTCTCAATCCATCAGTTGCGAAGTAGATCTTGCGCAAGTGGGGTTGGCCTCGCTGCGATCTTTTTGCTTCTCCATTAAACACAAAATGCAGCGAGTACTTTGCAATACTTCCCCCAGAGGGGGAGACTCCCAGAGACGCTCTAGTTCATGCTTGGCCTCCGGGTCTTCTTTATGCTTACCCTCCCCTTCCGCTTATGACCAAGTTCATACAGAAAGCCTCTCGGTTGGGGAGCCAAATAATCCTCATAGCCCCATTCTGGCCTCGCCAGATCTGGTTCCCATACCTGCGGTCTCACAGTTTAACTCCCCCTTGGATACTGGAAGCCATTCCAGACCTGATTTCACATCCCGCAGGATGTCAAACCCCGAACGTGGTAAACCTCAAGCTTGTGGCTTGGTTGATCCAGTTCCACTGATAGCAAGGACTCCCGGTATCTCATCACCAGTGAAGGCCATTCTGGTAGCGGCTCATAAGCTGGCTACCAGAGAAATATATAATAGCAAGTGGAAACGCCTCTCCATCTGGGCAACAGACAAGGGCCTGGATCCTTCTACAGTTCCTATTCCGACAATCTTGGACTTCCTGTCGCTGATTTTTCGGCAGGGAGCAAGTGCTTCTATGGTTAAGGTGCAGTTAGCAGCCATTTCCCATTTTCATGTGGGAGATGGATTAGGGTCATTGGCATCCACAAAGTTATGCAAAACTTTCTTGCGAGGCATCTTTCTCTTGAAGCCTCCTGTGAAAACGGTGGTGCCCCCACGAGATTTGACACTAGTCTTGCAAGCCCTGATGAGTCCACCCTTTGAGCCTGCAGCCTCGATTCCTTTAAAATTCTTGTCCTGGAAAACGGCTTTTTTGGTAGCTATTACTTCTGCCAAGAGGGTTTCGGATCTCCAGGCACTGTGTATGAAACCCCCTTATCTCATTTTTCACAGGGATAGAGTGTCTCTCAGGACTAACCTGTCTTTCTTACCTAAGGTGGCTTCAAAATCTAATATCAATCAGTCAATCAGTTTGTCCGTGTTCTTTCCAAATTTTCAGAATAAGGGGGAATACATATTGCACAAACTGGACGTACACAGGCAACTATGTTTTTACTTGCACAGAACTAAGGATTTTCGCAAGTCTGATCAGTTGTTTGTGTCCTTTGCAAAATCAGCCAGGGGAAGGGCCATTTCTAAAGTGACCCTAGCAAATTGGATTTGTCAATGTATAGTTCAAGGGTATGCATCTTCGGGCAAACCAGCTCCTATAGGAATACACGCTCATTCTACCCAGTCCATCGCCACCTCAGCAGCTTTCTGGTCCAGGGTTCCCTTGGACGACATATGTTCAGCAGCTACCTGGTCCTCTTCTCATACATTCATTTCTCATTATAAACTGGATATGATATCGAGAAGTAGGGCTTCTTTTGGCTCCGCGGTGCTTCGGAATATCCTTCCATAAGGCCACCCAGGTTTATTGTCTAGGTAGCTGGAGACTCTGTCCCACAGGTTGCAGAGCAAATGAAGTACCTACTTCAGATAAAGAAGTTATGTACTCACCATAACGTTCCGAGTAGGTACTTCATTTGTCTGCAACCATCCCTCCCTGCCATCCCCCTAACCTTTTCTCGGGTTTTCTACTGGTCACCTGAAATTTTGCTGTCTTGAGGTTAGGTCTTCAGTATACCTCTGTCGAGGTTATGACTTAGATTGGGCAAAATCAATCTGAGGTAATACAGTTAGTGGCAGGGGATTATGGGTAGGGGGAGGAGCTAGGAGCTCGGATCTTGTAGCTTGTAAAGCTGCCGGCTCAGATCCAAGATCGGATCCGATACCCACAGGTTGCAGACAAATTAAGTACCTACTCAGATGGAACGTTATGGTGAGTACATAACTTATTTTTGTGGCCACTGGTACTGAATTATTGAAACTGTATTCAGAAGGAGATTTTTGGACTGAATGCCAGAAACATGTTTTCTGTGGGATCTTTGTTCTTTACCATCTGTTAACCATGCTTAAGGTTCTGTTCCACCAGTTGCTCATTGTTGTCTTGTTTCATTCCCATTTTAAATCCTCTTGCATTAAAGAGTGAGAACTCTTGCATTAAAGAGTGAGAAGGGTCAGGCTGCTGGTTGTATGTGCTGCATTTTGCAGCCAAGGGATGTGTTTTCTTAGCCTGACCACCTAATTTGTTCCACCAGTTCCAAGGCACTGACGTGTACAGGAGCGAATGCATAATGCCAAGTGCCTAACTTCCTAGATTTCTACGTATCTGCCTACTGTAGCTTCTACCTAAACCCATAACAGAGATGCAAGGAGATAGCTATCCCCAGCATGAAAATAGCAGACTGCCTTCACTTCTTTGTTACTTGAGAAAAATGAAAATTTAAACCTCTTAAACTTAGAATTAAAAGTAACAGTAATAAATAGTTCAAAACTCCATATGTTAGTTCCTCTTCTATAAAAATGCTGAAGAAAAACTCAAGCAGACTTAGCGGAATAACTTGGCTTTCATTTATAAGCACTTTCATCCAGCAGCTGGACTTCATTGCATCAACTTTTCAATTACAGTTTTATCATGCAAAACTAAATGTATACCTACTGAAACCAAGGGAATCATAAATTAAGACCGACAAACTCATGCATAGTAATGAGCTAAAACAGAAGAAACTGTTAATTACTAATAGGTTTACCTACCAGTGCAAGCAAACTTGATGTAAACAAGACTTACTGCCCCACAAGAATGGGTCACAACAGAAGGACCAAAAACTGAGGTCAATCCTGAACCTCAGACCCACTGAGATATACTCTTTATGTTGGGGATACAGAAAGAGCACATGCTAATGTTAACAAAAGTAAAGTTGCCACATGCTCTAGCCACAGGAGAATACAGTACAAGTCAGATAAACCAGGTGGCAAAAAATGAACATAACCAGTCGTAATAGAGAAGCATACTTTAAATAAAGTAGAAAAATAATACATGAAAATAACCAAACTGTAAATGTATTGCCCAGGTCCAGTATCTGGGGCACAGACAGGAGTACAAATAATGACCGAGCTGTACAACTAACACACCAATAGTAAGAGCCAAAACAACCAGTCTAGAAAAATAAAATAATAAAAAGGGCCTGTGCCGAAGCAGAAGTTAGTGGTAACCACAGAAAAACAAAACATGAAGTTCAACCCAAAAGGAATCAGGTGGACCATGGGACCAGACCCAAACTGTGTAAAAATCAATAGTACATTCCAAACTAAAATAAGAAATACTAATAGAAAATGTCAAAATGAACTGGAGTGCAGAATAAGTAGTTAAAAGTTAGTGTAAAGTTTTATTCCCATTTCTTTTTGCCTTCGTCTTGTGAAGTGGGCTTTCTTATTCTAAAGTGTATAGTTTTTAATTTGGCTACTTCAGTGGACCTATACTTAAGTTTAATAAACTGATGTTTCTATTTACTGTATGCTGAGCAGTTGTCCAATTACTTCCAGATTCCATGTCATCTAGTCCTGTATTATGATTATGATGTATTTGAGGGGAGAAACATTTCTGTAGTGGGTTGGCATGCTTTTTGCAGTCTGCAGCAAATTTTATTACAAAGTAGCCAGAATGCAGCACAATAAGTTACTCAGACAGTAAATTAATAAGTAAACAGTTATATTCAAATGAAAAATAAAAGTAAGATGAAACAGGGTAAGGTTCTTAGTAAGGTGTATAGTGTTTGACAAGTAGTGTAATAAAACGCACGTAAAACTAATAAAGTATTTGTGTACCTATGATTTTTGGGGAGAAACCTGTCAATGTGTAAATCACTTCAAAAACAGACCTACTGTACATTGTGTTTATATGTTGTATCACAAGGAGTTAGTGCTGAAAAGAATATATTTAGAATAATTTGCGCATATGTGAAAATGCAGTAAAATGATCATTCCATAGTAAACGACTGTTCTATTAATTTTTGTAAGTCAGAGATATATTTAAAAAGTGTCCCTGGTTTGCTGCTTTGCCCAGAATTCTTGATCAAAGAAGTTGAGAGGCATGCTTCAGTCAGTTCAACATTACTAAGTGGTTTTATTAACTTTCAAAGCTGGTAGAACACTTCACTATGCAATGGTTTCTCTTTATTTTATGTAACTGGTATTCTAGACAAATCAAGCATATATGTGATTCACACATCCATAGTTTTCTCCGTAAAAATGATCACTCACTTGGCAGACAACACTTTGCTAGTTTTGTGTCTGTTTTATTCCACTGTTTGACAAGCACTGTACACCTTATTAAGAATCTTAACATTTTTCATCACACTTTTGTTACCTTCCACTTGAATTTAACTATATTTATTGATTAATTTATTGCCTGACTGAGTAACTTTGAATGTCCTTCTATTCCTATGTTGCAGTATTCCAGTTGTGGGATTTTCTGCCCTCAGGCGACTTGTAAGTCGGCTCCTATACAAAAGCTTAAGCTTGGCTGGTGCAGCTATGTGGGACGTCACACGTAAGGCCATAAACCAGGGGCCTTAAATGTGACATCTGCATGCACGATCCTCAGAACTTATCAGCCGCAGACGACCGACACATCATGTGTTCGCTCCTTCTCATCAGACTTGTCTATAAACCTAAGTAACCCATTGGGTTTTTGACTTTTTCATATCAGATTGTTATTGCTTAGGCTTGGTTTGTTGTAGCAGTTTATAGCCGATGTCGGGTAAAAAGGGTAAATGCCAATGCGGGCACCAGATACCCTGTAAAGACGCCCGTAATAGGTGTGTTTTTTCTCTAGGTCGGGAGAACGACTGTTCCGCCTGCTCCGTTTGTCAATTTTGTGTGCAGAAGACCCTGTGCAGCAGTCTGGCCGCATTAAACCTCTACCTAGAAAACCAGCTCCTTAAGCGGTTAGCCCTAGGAATGGATCCCGCCTCAGAGGCCACGTCAGAACCTCTGCGTAAGAAGCCCAGGCTTTCCTAGGCCTTCTTCGCCTGACACTCTGTTACCGGACACCCCGCCAGCTGCAGATTTAGGAGCTGAGGGGTGCCTGGAGGATCCATCGACTTCAACGACGACCTTTGGGAAAGCCGTTGCTCAGCCGACGACCGGCATGTCTTTGGAGCCTACCCAGAAACCGACTACCAATCGAGGTCGAGGGGGAATCAGATTCTGTAGTACCTCCGACCGGGATACAGACTTCTGATATGGTTCCTATGAAACCTGATTCCAGGCTGGTTCCAGCGTCCACCCCAGCTAAAAAGAAACAGAAAACCAAGCATACCTCCTCCTCTGCAAAAGGCCTACCGGGCTGGCAGTCCTTAACATCTTCCCTGATGCAGGCCTTTATGGCCCTTAGGCCTTCAGCCTCATCTCTCACTACTCTACCTTTACTCAGTCCTAGGCCAGCTTCAGCCCCCCCCCCCCCGACATCTCAGGTTAAGGAGGAAGAACATGATTCTTCCTTCTGCTCGTCCAAGGACTCCATATCTTATACCTCCCAAATTGCATCTCCCCAGGAGTATTATTCTCCTGATGAGGAATCTATTGAGGGTGATTCACCCCCTGAAGATATTACATTTGGTGAGACCATCACCAAGATGAAAGACCATTTTAAATGGGATACCTCACAAACTGACACCCAAAAGAGATACTTTAAGCTTCTTCAAGTTGAATCCTCCTCCCCTTCTGTTGTCCCTCCAGTTCTACCTGCTTACTTGGATGCCTTTAATTCTGTATCTAAGGCCCCAGACTCACAGCCACCTGCCCAAAAGCACCCAGACCGCTTCTACAAGGTGCCTGATTCATAGGGTACTAGGCTATTGGCCCTAGGGCCTATATAAGCCAAGCCAAAATTGTACCCTGGCTTTCGCCACCCAAGAAAATTATTTTCCTGTGTCCCTGTTGAGCAGAGCCACAGAAGTGATCCCTGGGGTGAATTTCCTATTTCCCATCCAATCATCAAGAGTTTTCTTGAAGAGTGCTAATGAGGAGCTCTGTTTGACATAGGTAGTCTGTTCCGGAGTATGGGAAGTCTCTGGGACAGGAATCTCTCCCTCCAGCATGTTCTGTTTATTGTGCTGACAAGGTTTAGGTCCCTAGAGTGTGTAGCTCGGAGGGATTGGGATTTCTTTAAGTGGAGCATGTCCAGCAGCTCTGGGTTTGACATAGCTTTGTATGTTAGGCAGAGATCGCCTCTGAGTAGGCGATATGTGACTGAGTAGTTTTTTTTAGATGGTCTGCGTAGGGCATCTGTTTGAGGCTAGTAATCCTCTTTGTGAGGTATTTCTGTGGCCTTTTCAGTTGTAGATGTCTTGTGAGGTACATACCAAAAGGGGCATTGTACTCTATAATAGGTCTAATGAGTGATGAGTAGAGTGGAACAATGACCTCTTTTTTTTCTGGATGAGAAACCTTTTGTGATGAGGTGAGCCACGTAGGATTTCCTGACCACTGTGGCAATGTGATTATCAAAGGAGAGACTACTGTCCACATGTTTCCCAAGGTCTCATCACATTTTTGGTGTTAAGTAGACTACCAGCTATGTAGTAGTTCATGGGTACAGAGTTTTTACCAAAGGGGATGACAATACACTTTTTGGCATTGAGCTTCAGGCCATGGCTTTGACACCAGGTATCTGTCTCAGTGAGGCACTTTTGTAGTATGTCCACATCATTAAGAGTATCGGTTATGGCTCCTAGTTTGCAGTCATCTGCAAACTTTGTTAGCCAAAGTCCTTCTGTGTTAGCCTATACTTCAGAGAAGTAGATACCAAACAGAAGAGGACCCAAGACTGAACCCTGTGGTACTCCACTTGTCACTGGTCTGAAGTCGGATTTGAAGTCTGCTACTTTCAAAGTGTGGGTTCTGTCCGTGAGCCAGTTGGCAACCCATCTTGTGACATAGGGATTTATACCTAGTTTACAGAGCTTATCTATAATTCCAGAGTGGGGGATGGTGTCAAAAGCCTTGACGAGATCTAGATAAGCTGTGTGAACCACTTTACCCTCATCTATGGCTTTGGTGACTGCTTCAAATAAGTCAAACAGGTTTAGGAGACATGATCTGCCTTTTACAAATCCAAACTGGTTAGGGTCCAGAGTTTGGAGATTACCAATGTCTTTGTTTATGAGTTCCATGATGATATGTTCCATGGCATTGCAGACCAGGCTGGTCAGGCTAAAGGGGTGGTAGTCCCCAGGGTCCATTGTGACTCCCCCTTTGTGGAGTGGGATAACCGTCGTGGTGCGCCATTCAGTGGGCACAAAGCCTGAGGTGAGGCTATGATTGAACATGGTACTTGGGTAGGGTGCCAGTTCATTCTGTAGTTTGTGTAGAACGCAGCCTGGGATATTGTCAAGTCCCATGGATGCTGTGTTCATGGCTTTGGAGAGTGGGTTTTTTAGCTGTGCAGCTGTGATTACAGGAACTTTGCATTCTTCCGGTATAGAGATGGGCCGTCTACGTGGTGAGAGGGGGGGGGGTAAAGTTAGCACTGAACCTATCTGCCAGGATGTTGGCAATATCAGTTGGGTTCTGTATATTTAGTGCCATTGTGCTGTAACTCAGAACAGATCTGAGTGTTGCCATTGAAATTCTTGACATAGATATAGAATGCTTTGTGGTTCTTTAGAGTCTGTGGCAATTTTGTTTTCGTAACTAGCTTTGGAGGATTTTATGAGGTATTTCATCTTCTTACTGAGATTGACCAGGGAGTTCCTCCAGTCATGGGATTTTACTCTTTTTTGCAACAGTTTCTTTCTTCTGTTGTAAAGTTTGTTTATGGCAGAGGACCACCAAATTGGCTTTTTTTTTTTTGGGAGGATAGCATCTTGGTTCTATTAGGGATAGCATGATCCATGCACTCGTGTAAGTGCTTGTAAAGTGCATTTGTGTAGGATACAGCAGTCGTACCTCTACTGTCCGTCTGCATGGGTGTCATGAAGTTTGCCACTTCTGTCTTAAGAAGTTTAAAGTTGGCTTTGGAGACGTTTTTTATAGTGGTTTCCCTAATTGGTGGTGGGAGAAGGATGTGGATGTCTAGGGTGATTAGCTTGTGGTCGGATCTAACCTACGTGGAATTGACCTCTGGTGTGGAACACCAGTTGCCCATGTTGGTAGTGACCAGGTCTAGGATATTGCTGCCCCTGGTGGGGTTGTGAATAAGTTGATCCAAGGCGTTGGAATTTATGAATTCCAGAAAATGTTGAGCAAAAGAGTTGGTACATGAGTAGTTTTACCAGTTAATGGTGGGGTAGTCGAAATCGCCCATTATTAGGGTGTTGGGTTGTACCCTAATACTTTCCAGTGTATCAAGAAATGAAGAGTGGGAATCCTGGGGCATGGTGGGGGGTCTGTAGCAAGCTACAATTTGTATTGCGGTCTTGCCCAGAGTTAGTTGCACTTGGATAATCTCGGATGCATTATGCTGTGCAACTAGCTTGGAGGTGTGGATATCCTTAATGAATATGGACACACCTCCACCTTTAATGCTTCATTCCGGGTTAGGTGACCGAAAGGTGTGGTATGAATTATAGCCTGGTAATGCAGGGGTGCTCTCTGGAGCTTTGAACCAGGTCTCTGTCACTGCACAGATGTCAATGTTCTCCATTTCAAAGAGTGCCTCGGGTGAGTTCATTTTGAGGTTTAGACTTCTAGCATTGAGTAGCATTACCCTCAGATTTTGCTTGTACCTGTTACAGTGGTGAATTTGTTATTTGAACCTTGCCTAAAAAAGGCAATATAGGGGTGGCAAGAGCCTTAGCCAGTATCTGGAATCCCAAGGGCGACAGGTGCAGGCCATCTCTGGCAAAGCATCGTGGTCTGTCGATCATGTCATCCCAGGCAGAAATACTGGATCCCCTTAGATGAGCAGACATTCTTAGTTAAACCACCCTTGGCAGACCCAGTAGTGATTGCCACCTACCCTGACAAGCAATCCGGGCTGCTTCCCTCCGCCTCACTCCTACCCACTGATAAAGACAGCAAATCTATGGATAGTATTGGTAAGAAGGTATATACCTCCTCCACATTGACTTTCAGAGCCATTGACTATCAGACGCATATGACTAAGTATGTTCTGGAATTAGTCTCTCAAGCCTTCTACTTGTTGGCTTCTATCCCTGACAGCCCCATTAAGGCTGACATCTCCTTCAGACTTTCTCTGGCTACACAAGTAGCCAGACACTCGCTTAGATGCTGCTATGATGCTGCAGAAGCATCTGCTCGCTCTGCGGCATCTGCTTATGTTCTCAGGAGATACTCCTGACTGAGACTTCAGAATCTCCCAGAAGACTTCAAGACAAAGATCTTGGATGCCCCCCTGGATCACAATTTCCTTTTTAGAAAATAATGTGCAGATCTCTCCAAGAATCTGTAAGAAAAAAGTAAGGAATTGCAGGACATGAAACATTTGCTGGTGGTCCCCCATTCCCAAGTACTACAGAAACTGCCTTGCTAAAGCTACCTTTGTAAGGTGAAACACTACTCAGACTAGTATTTCCTCTTCTAGATTTAGAAGAGGTGCAAGAAGACCCACCACGTCCAGACCTGCTGCATCCTCAGCCCAGACAACCCTTTCAGGACAGAGGAGGCCCCAACAATGCGTGTCTACCTTGCCCACCTTCCTGTCTCAGCATGCCTTCCCCACTGCCTCCCCTTCTGGCAAACCATTACCACAGACCAGTGGGTACAATCCATAATCCAAAAAGGATATTTCCTCTCCTTAAAAGAAAAAACACCCAGGAGAGGCATCCCATACCCCCCCCCCCCCACACACACACACACAAAACCAACTGCATCTCCTTCCACAAGTTTTGACAGACCTGCTGAAGCTGGGTACCATAGAACCTGACCCCCCAGGACAGGAAGGAAAAGGTTTCTACTCCCGTCTCTTCCTGGTCCCCAAGAAAGACGAGCCTTGGAGACCCATCTTAGACCTCTCCTTCCTAAATCCTTATCTCCAGGTGCCCAGCTTCAAAATGCTGTCACTTCCTGCCCTGCTACCTCTTATTCCAGCCAAAGCCTTCATGGCCACCTTGGATCTAAAAGAAGCCTACCTTCACATACCCATCAGGACTTCCCACAGAAGATTCCTGTGTTTCTCTGGGCCCTCCTCTCATTTCCAATTTACTGCTTTGCCCTTTGGTTTGTCCACTGCCCTGCGAGTGTTTTCAAAATGCTTAGCCCCAGCCATTGCCTTCTGCAGAACCGAGGGAATTCAGATTTACCCCTATCTGGACGACATCCTAATAGTAGCAGAGTCAAAACATACCCTCTTGAACCATCTGCACTTCACCATGTCCCTTCTGCAGAATCTAGGGTTCACCTGCCAAAAGTCCTCCTTGAACCAGACCAGGACAAGATCTTTCTGGGTTGCAGAATCAGTACGGACAAAATGATGGCCTTTTTCCCACAGGACAAGATACTATACTTGACCTCCCACTTCAAGGAGATCCTACACTCTGTCAGTAACTGCAAGACAATTCCTTTGTCTACTGGGCTTAATGGCAGCAACCATCCCTATGCTACCACTGGCCAGAATGCATATGTGAAAGCTACAGTGGTGCCTCAAAAACATTTGGTCCCAGCACCTGAATCACTTGGAACAAGTAATTCCCCTCCTTCCCTGTCTAAAGGAAGACATCAGCTGGTCGAGCCAACAAGTCCAGCTAAATCCAGGACTTCCACTTCAGCCCCCCCCCCCACCACCAACCCAAGTAATGCATACAGATGCCTCAGATTCAGGTTGAAGTGCTACAGTGGCAGCTTAAGGGTTCGAGCAAACTAGCACCCTTCCTTAAAGGCCAACACATCAATATCAAAGAAATTACAGCTGTCCTTTTAGCTCTAAAAACCTTTACCCCTCTGCTTCTATCAGGGGTTCTTCTAATTGTGACAGACAATGCCACTACAATGTGGTACCTCAACAAACAGGGAGGGACAAAGTCATATCAGCTGTGCAGACTAACCTGCTGATATGGGACTTAGCCTCTTGCCACAACTTATCCCTGCAGGCAACCTACATCCCCCTCGCAGGACAACAAGCAAGCAGATGATCTAAGCAGGACATCCTCTCCACAACACGAATGGATGCTAGACAGGACTGTCTTCCTAGATATAGTCCACCAGTGGGGCACTCCTCAGTTAGACCTGTTCACCTCCCCCCAGAACAGGCAACTGCAGACCTTCTGCTCAAAGACATACTCCCCTCTAGCCTGGAGAGTAGACACTTTCAACATCTCCTGGGAGGGAAAGTTCTTTATGCCTTCCCTCCTTCCCACTGATTCAGAAAGTCCTCCTGAAAATCAGGAAGGACAAACCAAAAATCTTGTTAGTGACTACCTACTGGCCAAGGCAGCACTGTTTCCCCCTACTTCACAGTCTAGCCAAGGGCAGTCACTACAAGTTACCCTACAAGGTGGACCTACTGACACAAGAAAAGGAACTCTACTCCACCCAGACTTGCAGATGTTGTCCCTGATGCTGTGGGTGAGAAACGTTTGATCCCTTTCAGACACCACTACTCAGAGGACATGCTTTCAGTCCTGAGGAAGACCAGGAAACTTACAGCAAGAAAATCATACTTAACTAAAATGGGCAAGATTTACTAAGTGGTGTCTAGACAAGGGAAGGGACCCTGGCATTGCTGATACCCCTCTTGTTCTTACTTGTGTGTGTCAATTGATAAAAAGTGGACTTTCCTATTCTTCAGTGAAAGTACACCTTTCTGCAATATCAGCCTGCTTGCCTGTTGATCCCCCCTTGCTGGCCAGCCTCGACGTAAAACTCTTCCTTAAAGGGGTGTTACACATGAGACCTCCAAAGAAGCCTATCCTTCTGCCCTTGGACCGTAATTACATCCTGCAAAAGATTACCCAACACCCTTTCTAACCTGCTGCAACATCTTCCTTACAGATATGCACATGGAAAACAGTCCTACTGGCTGTCACATCAGCCAGAAGGGTTTCAGAACTGCAAGCTATAATGGCTTGCCCACCCTACACCACCTTCCACAAGGACAGGCTCACACTGAGAACTAACCCCTCCTTTTTGCCCAAAGTGGTCAATGACTTGTCCATAAACCAATCTATCCACCTACCCACTTTCTTTCTCTCTCCTACAAATGAAGGAGACAGGATACTCCACTACCTGAATGTACACAGGCAACTAAGATTTTACCTGGCCAAAACTAAATCAATTAGGAAATCTAACCAACTCTGTTTCCTTCCACCCCAGAGCTTTGGGCAAGGCAGTCTCCAAACAAACCATCGCATGTTGGATCAGAAAAGCCATCTCTCTCTGCTAATCCCACCACTGAAAAAGCCCTCCAGTGGGAGTAAAGGTCCATTCCACAAGGGCAGTGGCTGCCTCCAAGGCTTTCCTAAAAGGTCTGGACACTGCTTCCATTATGGAAGCAGCCACATGGTCCACTATCCACACTTTCACCAAGCATTACAAGCTAGACCAAGTTTCCAGAGCACGTGCAGGATTCACCAGGGCAATCCTACAGGGCTTTGTAGAATCCTCCTATGCATCCGCCACCCCCTCATCCAACTAAGTCTGGTACTCTTCCACAACTAGAATACTGCAACATAGGAATAGAAGGACATATAATAGTTGTGTAAAATCTTACTATAACCATAGATGTCCTTCTCTTCCATGTTGCAGTATTCCTTCCCACCCACCATAACCCCCTCTTCATTCTCCTTTCTTCCCAGCTTCACCCTGGACCTGTCTATGCTCCAGAAGCACCCCAAGGTCCCACACCTGACACCACTGGCATCTTCTCCTGCTGGGCCTTCTACTCTACCTGCTGAGCTTCAAGTTCTGAGGATTGTGCGTGCAGACATCACATTTAAGGCCCCTGGTTTATGGTCTTACATGTGACATCCCATGTAGCTGCAACAGCCAAGCTGAAGCTTTTGTATAGGAGCCAACGTATGAGTCACCTGAGTGCAGGAAATCCCACAACTAGAATACTGCAACATGGAAGAGAATGACATCTATGGTTATGGTAAGATTTTACACAACTATTCTTTGTGCTGGATTCTAGCTACTTTGTAATAAAGTCTGCTGCAGACTACAGAAAACATGCCAACCCACTACAAACTGTCCCCCCCCAAATACATCTTTAGAAGTCGGTGCTGGATGGCTTGGAATCAGGAAGTAATTGGACAGCTGCAAAGCATGCAGTAAACAGAAACACCAGTTTATTAATCTTAGTATAGTATAGGTCTACTGAAGTAACTGAAGTAAAAACTGCACATTTTAGAATTAGAAACCCCACTTTACAAGATAAGGATGTAATTACAACAAAAACAAATGTTTAAAAAAAACTTTGCACTTGATCTTATGTCCTAGTCCGTCTCCAGCCAAAAACAAGGTGTAACAATACTCGCTTCACTAAAGGCCATTTAGCATTAAGGTGACAACAAGACCCTTAGTAGGAGTTTAGAAGCAGGGTGATAAACCAAGCTGAATCTGCAAGTGCTTTTTTATGACAAAGTGAAAGACACCATAAATAAGAAGAGGATACAATGGGGAAAAAATAATTTTTGGCGTACCATTAATCCAACACTAGAGCTTTTGAGAGTAAATGCGAGGCAAACATCAGAGTAGCCTTATGCCGACCTTGCTGTGAGAAGTGTTATAGTATGAACAAATGTGAAATTAAAGTCCTCAGAGAAATAACTTGTGTTGGTTCTTGAAAGTTACCCCACCTGACTCCCTCTATATCATTTCTGCTCCTCCATCCTTTTTTTCTCTCCTTTCTCAGAATTCAACCTAGTGACTCCTTTCATTTCATTTTTACTCCCTCTCCCATTTTTCCTTACTCATAACTCAGCCTATTCACCTTTCACTGTTCTACTCTCTTGCTAATTCTCCCCATCTCTCACCTCATGAGTGCATAAGTGCCTGTACTCCAAATTATACTTATGTACTGCAAAGTACTTGTTTTAATTTCATTCAATGCTTTGTTACAACACCTTGCTCAAATATTATTTTTCTGCCTTCTATCTTACTGTGTTTTTAGTAGGTTTGAAAACTGTATTGTACTTAACTTTGTTGATATTAGCTTTGTAATAATTGTGTATGGAGCTTTTCTCCCCGGGCCTCCATTGAAAACGGACTCATTTTGGCCCAGTGGACTTTCCCGGTTAACAAACTACAAATAAATAAAAACATAACACGTGGTTACATTTTTGATGTCTTTCTATTCCCATGTTGTAGTAATCATAACCTTTGGGTTGTCCTCTACTTAGCTACCTGAACATCCGGCCAGTATACAAAAGCTTTTATCAATGCAAGGTATGTGGGACATCTGACATTGGCCATAGGACGCGTGGGCCATAAAAGTGATGTCTGCACATACTTTTCCTCAGAAATGAACACCCCAGTCAGACCCCAGTCCCAGGATAGTTGCACAAGTATTGTGGCATCCAAAAAAGCATTTTTATACATTGGGTAGGAGGGAGGGATAGAATACTGCAACATGGAAGAGAAGAACATCTATGATTATGGTAAGGTTTTACACAACTATTCCCTGTCCTTCTATTCCCATGTTGCAGTATTCATAACCTTTGGGTGAGTGCCAAACTCAAAGGGAAGAAGAGGATGGTGGTATGGAACTGTTTTCCAAGAATCCATGCAGAATTGCCATAGCAAACCCTGCTCTAGACCTGGAAATATGGTCCAGTTTTTTAGTGTTTGGTGAAGGTATAGACAGATGTCCAGATAGCTGCCTTTAGAATGGAAGCAGTGCCCAGTCCTTTGAAGAAGGCTCCAGATGAGGCCATGGCTGTAGTGGAGTGGCTTTAATTTTTGAGGTTAAATGTTTGCCATGGCAGGTATTTTAAAAGGTGATGGCCCTGGAAATCCAGGCAGAAATAGTCTGTTTTGTCACCACCTTTCCCAGAGCTCTGGGGTGAAAGGAGGCAAACAATTGCACTGATCTCCTAAGGGACTTGGTCTTGTCAAGGTAGAATCATAGTTGTCTGTGAACATCAAGGGAATGCAGGACTCTATCATTGTCATGATGGGGAGGTGAATACATTGGTATGAAGGTCTGGTTGGTCCTTAGGGTGACTCTGTCCTTGTGGAAGATTACAAAAGTGGGGGTGGCCATGAGAGCCTGGAGCTCTGCCACTCTCCTGGCGGATGTCAGGGCCACCAAAAGCACAGTCTTCCGAGTGCAGTATTTTAGACAGGCTTTTGATGCTGGTTCAAAAGGAGAAACAATGAGCTTCTCTAAAACATAGTTCAGGTCCCATGAGAGTGGAACTGGTCTCCTGGGGGGCCTGAGGTGCAGTACTCCCTTAAGGAATAACTTCACTGGAAATCTGGAGGCAAGAGGAGGGTCAAGAGCAGATAAGCCAAAATAGCAGCTAAGTGGGCTTTAACAGAAGAATATGCCAGCCCTGCTTGCAACAATTCACACAGTAGGACAGCACTAAAAGGACATCTCCTTGAAATGGGTCTAACTGTCTTTGAAGACACCAAATGAAGAATCATTTCCATTTGGACAAATAAGATCTCCTAGTATTGGGTTTCCTGGCCTCCTGTAGGACATTAAGCACGTCATGAGTGCAAAGGTGTCTGAAAGGGATCAAAACTCTAACACCCACAGGGTTAGGTTCCGAGATTCCAAGTGGGAATGGATTAGAGATCCCTTGTCCTGTGTGAGAAGATCCACTGTGTGAGGTAACTTGCAGTGATGGCCCCTGGCTAAATGCAGAAGGAGGGGGAACCAATGCTGTCTTGGTCAAAAGGGAGCCAGCAATAAGATTTTTGGTTTGATCTGCTAAATTTTCAACAGCACTTTTTGTAGGAGTAGGAAGGGGGGGGGGGTTCATATAGAAATATCCCCTTCCGTGAGATAGAAAAGGCGTACATTGCCCTCGCTAGGGGGCTGGGTGCCATAGTACAAAAGAGTGGTAGTTGTCTGTTCAGAGGGGAGGCAAACAGATCTATTTGTGGTGTATTCCACTTGTGGATTATGTCCAGGAACACATCCCTGTGAAGCATCCATTCATGGGATTATGACCTGGACCTGCTCAAGGTGTCTGCCTTAGTGTTCTGAGCAGAGGGAATATAGACTGCCTGTATGGTTCCTCCATGTTGGGCCACCAATTCCCAGGCCTAGAGTGCAAGTCTGCATAGCAACTAAGACCCCCCCCCCCCGTTTGTTTACACACCAGAGAACTGTAGTGTTGTCTGTGAACAACTTCAGGGGGCCTTGCTTCAGAATGTGTTGGAAGGCCCTCAAAGCAGGGATGTTAGCCCTCATTTCTCCGATGTTGATGTGCTCCCAGTTGAAGGGGCCTGTCCATGTGCCTTGCACCTTCAAGCTGTCCATAGCAGTTCCCCAGCCCAGGTCTGAGGCATCTGTGTACACCTCCTGTACTGGGGTGAGAGGTTGTAATGAAGGTCCTGGGTTGAGTGAGACTTGATCCAACCACCAAAGGATCTCCTTCCTTAGGCATGGAAGGAAGGGAATGTTGTGGTCCAAGGGGTGGGAGTGTTCAGTCCATGTGGACCTCAGGTACCACTGAAGTTTTCTTATGTGGAGTCTTGCCACTGGCAACATAGGTATAGTGGCGGCCACATGTCCTAGGAGTCTGAGATATTGTCTCGCTGTCATAGTCGTGGAGTGGAGGACAGACAGCACCTTTTTGAGTGAAAGGAATGCCCTCATAACATCTGTCTTTACTCTGTACCCCAGGAAAGGGAGGGGTTTAGTTTAGACTTGGGGAAATGATGCTGAACTCCAGGGACTGCAGGACAGAGAACTTTCTGGAGATAGATTTGTAGGAAAGTGGAACAACTTGCCTTAATTGGACCTTGCAGTAGGCTACCATTGGAACCAGACACTTGATGAATACCCTTGGAGCAGTAGATAATCCAAATAGCAAGGCATAGAACTGAAAATGCAAGGAACCCACAGAGAATTGTAAATACTGCCTGCAGTTGGGCCTTATGGAGATATGTAGATATGAAATCCATAAACGTGCAGCTCTGGTACAATAAAGGCTGTCTTCTATATACCAGGACCTGAATGGTCCAGATAAACCAAATGTAGTCCGATGAAAATATTCCAAAAATTATTTAATAAAGATGTAAAAATCCACATACAGAGACAGGAAAATAAAAGTAAAATCCACAGTTCATTGACATTCACTGATTTCACTGATTAAGCGCTTTCATCTCCCTCCGGAGACTTCCTCAGAATCAATTAACTTCACAAAAATGTGTCTTTTTATACAAGTTCATTGGCTGGCAGTAAAAGACTTAATTAATTGTCATTTAAAGAACTAGCATACAACAAAGGACTTCAGAAATAGTGAGTTTAAAACAGTATAATAAGATAGAGCTGTCTGAACCATCCTTTCAAATAATTACATGTATATACTCCTATAAAACTTTTAATACCTTTTGCTAAAAACGTATGTTCATAAAATACTTAAATAAATGCAAATTACCCATAAATGGGCATGATAATAAATAAATAAGAAATATAATATGTAATATATATTATATATTAAATATCATATGTCACCATAAATAAGAATATATATAAAATATATATATATATATATATATATATATATATATATATATATATATATATATATTTATAAAAATTTATATAAACTATACATAGTCAATTAATAATAAAATTCATTGTAAATTCATAATAAAATTCATGTTAAAATGTCCCTTTTATTAAGCATCTGTTGGGTTGTTTGTTTTTGATAACTTGTTGCAGTTAAACTCTTTTTTCTAGAGGCTCCTTTAGCTGTTTAAAACTTTCATTTAAAGGCTCACTGCTGCTTTTCAGCTGTGAGAAACATTTCTGCAGTTTTTTCTAAGTAGGTGGGATATTTGTAGCATTTCCATATTCAGGCTTGTATTTGGGCCTAGTGTTTGTGGAGACTGTCTGTCTGAGCACATATTCAGGGACATCTTGGTTTAGCCAAAGCCATCAGGCATTTCAGTGAGAGATACTTGTTTGAGGTCATTGGCTGACTGAGGTCACCTGGACTACAGCTTAGACTAAGCACCTCATTGGTTCTTTTGAGATTTCTTTCTTAAAAGCTGTCTCATGTTTCAACTTTCTGTTACCTAAGAAGTTCAGTTGTGAGTGTTCTGCAATTTCACATTGAGCTTATCGAAGGAAGGACACTGAGGAAACTCGGAGCTATAATATATAACATTAAGTACCCTGTTTTTTTGTTTATTTTGTTCTTTATTTCTTTGTTATTTATAGCACTTTGTGTACTGTGTATTTTTCTATCTAGTTTCACTGTGTGTGAGTTATTAACTGGAAATTGTCCACTTTTATTAAGCATCTGTTGGGTTGTTTGTTTCTGATAACTTGTTGCAGTTAAACTCTTTTTTTCTAGAGGCTCCTTTAGCTGTTTAAAACTTTCATTTAAAGGCTCACTGCTGCTTTTCAGCTGTGAGAAACATTTCTGCAGTTTGTTGTGGCTTTGCAGTTGCCCACCCCTAGTGTAAATTTGATCTGGGACCCTCCTCCCAGTCTAGTGTCATTACCTCATTCTACCCAGTACACGGAGAACATTTGAGAAGGCCAATCAGCTTAGTTTCTGCTACTCCTTTCTCTCTTTCCTTTCTCTCTTTCCACTTAAAAAAAAAAGATCTGCTTTTACTGTATTTGTGTTTCTTCCTACTTTATTTTGCTTTTGCATCATCTTAAAAGTACTCAATTGTATTTATTACTGCTTGGTGTAACTCATTCTAAGCCTTTTAGTGTAAGCACTTGGGCTTCAGACCAGTTGTTTTACATTAAGAAGGCTTGTGGTCTGCACTGTTGTGGCAGAACAGGTAGCTTACACCCTTCTAAGTTGGGAACTGCTGATTGAGGGCTCAGTGTCTGTTATTCTAAAAGTGTATTAATTCTAGTTTAAGCACTTGGGCTTCAGGCCAGTTATTTTACATTAAGAGAGTTCGTGGTCTACACTCTTGTGGGAGGAGAGGCTGGACTCTGCCCTTCTGAGCTGGGAATTTATGGTTAAAGGCTTATAGTGCCTGCATATTTGAACTGCTTCTTACTGAAATTGGTACACCTTGTTTACTGTAGCATAGACTAGATCCAAGCCTGCTGAATCTTGCTTTGTTAGTATAACTTGAGCACCAATCCAGGCATTCTTTAAAGTATTCAGTTGTATTTATTACTGCTTGGTAGTAACTTGATTAAAGTGTAGCTATCATTTTAAGTCTTTTGGATTAAGCACTTGGGCATCAGACCAGTTGTTTACATTAGGAAGGTTTGTGGCCTGCACTGTGGTGGCAGGACAGGTAGCTTATAAGTTGGGAACTGCTGATTGAGGGCTCAGTGTCTGTTATTCTAAAAGTGTATTAGTTCTGGTTTAAGCACTTGGGCTTCAGGCCAGTTATTTTACATTAAGAAGGTTCGTGGTCTGCACTCTTGTGGGAGGAGAGGCTGGACTCTGCCCTTCTGAGCTGGGAATTTCTGGTTAAAGGCTTATAGTGCCTGCATATTTGAACTGTGTCTTACTGAAATTGGTACACCTTGTTTGCTGTAGCATAGACTAGATCCAGGCCTGCTGAATCTAGCTTGGTTTGTATGCTTGTTGTTTGTTTGCTTGTTATTTCCCTGAAACGCTAATTCCACCTAAAACACAGCTTTTCAGTGCTTCTGTGGATCCCTAGTGATATTTGCATTGCTTACTGTACTTATTTCCTTGTTTCACTTGAAAGAAAGTTACTGTTTGTCGTTTTTGCATTTAAGTTACCTGTAACACATTGCATTTAAGTTACCTGGCACTTCAGCACTAAAAAATTGAAAGCACTACACCCTCACAAACTCCCCTTGAGCACCTTGTTCTCCATTGGACCTTTTTTTCAATTATAAAGGAATTCCCAATACTATTCTAGCATGTCCAAAGGTCAGTTGTCAATCTCCTCTCCGGTCCAGCTGGTGAATCTGGGAATCTTGAGGCAATGTTACAACTGCCTAATGTACACAGACAACCCTCTCCTCCTCCCAACAAATTCCAACACATGTGAGAGATGCAACCATATAGCCAAACTGAAGGCTAAGCTCTCTCAACTCCGTACTGGCGTAACCAATCAGGAGGAGAAGGAAACCACACTCACTACAATTCCAGTCTCACATAGCCCTACCACGACAGCAAACCAAACACATAAACGCAAAAAAACATACTCTGAGGCTCTAAATAAAAATCTGCCTAAGCAGCAGAGACCTCCAAAGCAGACACCCAAGCAACCGCTACTCCAAAACAAAACACGTGCAACACATAGCTCACAAACCAGTGTGCCGAACAGTCACAGCCCTTAAGGCTAAACAACACACCTGATACACTTAAAACCTTTTAAACCTTTTAAAACTGTAAAGCGAAGGAAACCAATAAAACCAGAAACAGATAAAGACTTAAATGTTTTACTTAGCGCTTTCGGTAAAACTGTGCTTCACCTTCCTCTGAGGAAGAAGGTCACGGTGAGCTGCCTGTCAGGCGCTAGGATCCGCCAAATAACACACGCACTCAGGTCACTCCAAGGCAAGTACAAATATGACTCTGTCATTGTCCATGCTGGTGTCAGTGACCTGAGACGTACCTCCCTGGACTACATGAAAAGAGACATAGAGGAGCTCTCTGAGCATGTAGCCCAGGCCGGTAAGACCCTGACCTTGAGTATCATCTTACCCTCACCAAGAATGATGCCACAATATGAAGACAAGCTGATCAGTTTCAACAATTGGCTTAAGTATTGGTGTCATTCAAAGGGGATCCAATGCCTGTCAGCCTGGGATGACATGCTCGACAAGCCACGATGCTTCGCTAGGGACGGCTTGCACCTGTCACCCCTGGGCTTTCGGATTTTGGCAAAGGCTCTTGCCACCCCCATAGTGCCTTTTTTAGGCAAGAGTCAAAAGACAAACCCACCTCTGTAGGTATTACAAGGGATAAGAAACTCAGAGTAATGCTACTCAATGCCAGAAGTCTAAACCTCAAGATGCACGCACTCAAAACTCTCCTTTGCATGGAGAACATCGATATCTGTGCAGTAACAGAAACCTGGTTCAAGGCTCCCGAGAGCACCCCAGCACTACCAGGTTATACCTCATACCATCCTTTTCTGCCCCAAGACTTGGACCGAACCACAAAAGGTGGGGAAGTATCAATATTCGTCAAAGATACCCACACCTCCAGGTTGGTGGCACAGCACGAAGCATCAGAGACTATCCATGTGCAACTAACAGTGGATAAAACTGCCTTACAGTTTATAGCCTGCTACAGACCACCCTCCCAAACCCAGGAACCCCACTCGGCCTTCCTGAGAACACTGGAAAAATATGAAGGTCTCTCCAAACACCATTATATTGAGCGACTTCAACTACCCAAACATAGACTGGGAGCATTACTCTAGCTCCAACACCCTAGCCCAAAGGTTCTTAGAATTTATAAACTCAAATGCTATGGAACAACTTATTACCACTTCCACAAGAGGGGAAAACATACTGGACCTGATCATCACCAACATGGGGACTCTATGCTCCAGACCAGAAGTGTATCCCTCACTGGTAAGATCAGACCATAAACTAATCTCACTGGATATTCACATCCCGACCCCACCCCCTGCCCAGAAAACCACAGTGAAAAACTTCTCTAAAGCAAATTTCACACTCCTCAAAACCGAGGTGGAATTCTTCAAAGCCCCCGGGCTTGTGGAAAATACGGCTCAGACCACAGAATCCTTTATAAACGCATTCTGTGAACACCTTCAGGAATGCATGGATCATGCAATCCCAAATAAAACCAGGACCCAGTCCTCCAAAGGCAGATGTCCTGTCTGTTGGACCCCAGCCATAAACAAACTATACAATAGATGGAGGAAGCTACTACATGATGGAGCATAATCCCAAAAAGGGAAGGCATCTCTGATCAGTATTAGCAAAAAACTATGGGCACTCATAAAATCGTCTAAGGCCAGCTTCGAGAGAAAAATTGCACAGGACATTAAGGTTAATCACAAGGCTTTCTTTAATTATGTTAGGAACCTGGGTGGGAATTCCCACATATGCTCAGAATTAGTCCAAAATGACAAAAAATATACCGAACCCACAGACACTGCCAACATCCTAGCTGCCAGGTTCAGCGCAAACCCCCCCCCCCCTCCCCACCAAAAGGGCAAATATCTATCCCAGCAGAGTGCTTTGCCCCCTGACATCTCAGATGCTCAGGTAAGAGCCGCCCTCTCCAAAGCAAAAAACACAGCATCAATGGGACCAGATGGTGTCCCGGGCTGCGTCCTACATGAACTCCAAGAAGAGCTAAACCCAAACATAAAACTACTGTTCAATCTCAGCCTTACTACAGGATATGTACCCAAAGAGTGGCATACAGCAACAGTGGTCCCTCTCCACAAAGGTGGTGCCTCAACGGATCCTGGAAACTATCGACCCATAAGCCTGACTAGCTTGGTCTGCAAAGCTATGGAAAGGATCATCATGGACCTCATAAATAAAGATATTGGGGACCTACAGACACTGGATCCTACCCAGTTCGGCTTTGTTAAGGGCAGATCCTGCCTCTTAAACCTGGTCGATTTCTTTGAAACAGTCACCAAGGCCATTGACGAGGGGAAGGTGGACCACACAGCCTACCTGGACCTCGCAAAAGCCTTCGATACAGTACCCCACTCAGGCATTATAGATAAGCTCACCAGCTTAAATATAACCCCCCATGTCACTAGATGGGCTGCAAACTGGCTCAAGGACAAAACCCACATGGTTAGAATTGCTGGAGCCATGTCAGACTCCAAACCAGTTACAAGTGGCGTCCCACAAGGCTCAGTCCTGGGACCTCTCTTGTTCGGTATATATTTCTCGGAGGTGCAGGCAAACACGGAAGGACTGTGGCTGACCAAGTTCACAGATGACTGCAAACTGGGCGCCATAATCGACTCTCCAGCCGACACAAGCATCCTCCAAAAGGGCCTCATAGAAACCGACAACTGGTGCCAGAGCCATGGCCTCAAGCTAAAAGCCAAAAAAGTGTATAGTCATCCCCTTTGGCAAAAACAAAGTGCCCACAAATTACCACATAGGTGGTAATCCATTAAGTACAGAACAAGTAATTAGGGACCTGGGGACCCAAGTTGATAGCAGTCTCTCATTTGACAACCACGTGGCCAAAGTGGTTAGAAAAACATTTTATATAGCCCACCTAATCATGAAGGGATTCACATCTAGATCAGGGGAGGTCATCGTGCCTCTTTACTCATCCCTCATCAGGCCCATAATTGAGTACAATGCCCCTTTTGGGATGTACCTTACCAGACACTTGCAGCAACTGGAAAGACCCCAAAAGTACCTCACCAAGAGGATCAAAGGGCTGAAACAGATGCCATATGCTGCCCGGTTAAAGAAACTGCAGCTCTACTCAGTGGCTTACCAACTGCTCAGAGGCGATCTGTGCCTGACGTTTAAAGCCATGTCCAACCCGGAATTAATGGACATGCTGCACCTCAGAAAATCCAAATCCCATCGAGCTACGTGCTCGAGAGACTTGAACCTCAGCACTGAAATAAATAGGATATGCTGGAGGGACAGATTCATAACCCAGAGGCTCCCTTCACTCTGGAATAAAATCCCAGTCCAAGTTAGGCGGAGTCCCTCATTAACTCTCTTCAAGAGGATTCTTGATGAGTGGATGGGAGATCGTAGGTTTACCCCGGGTATCACTTCTGTGTCACTGTTAGACAGAGGCACAGTATACTAACCTCGAAAAAGGGCATAGCAAAATTAATTTAAAATGGGTGGCGAAAGCCAAACACACTCTGGCTAGGCTTATAAATGCCCTAGGGCAGATAGCCTAGTATGAACCTATGAACCTGTATATATTGGTCCCTGGAAAATCATCTAATAATATAATTATTGTATCCATTACTACCCTTTTGTCATAATAATAAAATTTTTTTCTTCTTTTTCATCTTGTTTTTACTTTATTATTGTTATGTCTCTATGGGTCTGCTGCAAGCAATTTCAGTGCTGGAGTGATAGAAATGTGGTCATTGAGACCCTTACCACAACATGCATCGAGTCTCAGTTGCCAAATAATTTCTCTAAATTCCAGTTGTCTCCCCCAGTCACCGCCCCTTTCTGGGTAATCTACCTATTCCAATACCCAAAATTTATAATCCGCTTCTTTACATACCAAGACATGCCTATATAGGGCATTATTCTCATTGTGCTTATTAATATTCCTAATATGTTCATAAATTCTAGTCCTGAGATGACGTTCAGTTTTCCCTACATAATAACTCCAACAGGCCTTACAAAATGCTAAATAAATTACTCCTTTAGAATAACAACTATTGTACCTCTTAGCCCTGAATGTCATTTCCAAACTGGGTATTCTGACTTCTTTTAACCCAGCAATATAGGTACACTATGCACATCTTCCACATCTAAACGTGCCATATTTCTTACAAGTCCCTAATGCATTGGTTTCTTTCTTTCTTTCAATAATGTTCTTGATAGTTTTGTTCCTCCTGAAGCTATATTTTATTGTGTACTGAAATATATTAGTTTTAGTTGGCATATTTTTAAACATCTCCCATGTTTCGTTAATACATTTTTTCAACCATCCTATACCTTTGTAATAGGTAAGCGTTAAATATGGTAATGTATCTATGCAATCCAAATTTCTTATATCCTGCCTGTTTGGGGTACTTATTTTTACATTCGAGTCCAAAGTGCCATCATTAGTTAAAAGGGGAACATATATATTGTTACTCCTTCCTTGTACATATTCCTTAATGGAACTAGTTAGTTCAGTTGGATATCCTCTTTCATGAAACATTTTTTTCAACATTCTTCATTTCATTTAAAAATTCATCCTTATCTGAAATCATTCTAACCATCCTTATCATTTGTCCTTTGACTATATTCTTTTTTAATTGATAAGGGTGGTCACTTCCAAAATGTAAGTAAGCATTGGAGTAATGTTCCTTCCTATATATGTTGGATTTGTAACATTTATTTTTATAGTCTTTGTTCAATTGTACGTCCAAGAAATGTATTTCATCTTTACCTACTTGGTATGTAAATTGTAAAAATGCAGTACTATCGTTAATGTAATATATCAATTTTTCTATGTCATCATAGGGACCATTCCGTAAAACAAAAATATCATCCAGGAAACGAAAATATTTTATAATATATTGACTATATTCCGAACTAAAAACATATTTACACTCCCAAAACAGCATTATAATATTTGCATATATTGGGGCACATGCTGATCCCATTGCTACCCCCTCTTTTTGATGGTAATAATCTCCTTGGAAGTAAACATAATTATACTTTAAAACTAACTCCATGTTCTCTAAAACCAGTTTAAATTCATCCCCTGTTAAAAAAATCCATTTCCGTCAACATTTTCTCAAACCATACCAGTCCTTCATTCTGGGGTATAACTGAAAACAAGTCCCTAACATCAGTAGTAATAAATATAGTTTCATCAATATATGGGCTCTTTCCAATTTTATTCAAAAAATCCTACATATCTACTAAAATGTGGGTATACTTGTTATAAAACTTTTTTAACCTAAAATCCACATAAATAGCTAAGGGTTGTGTTTTTTGACCCTTGTGAGGAAACTATAGGTCTCATAGATGGATTGTGTAGGGATTTGTGTATTTTCGATATACTAAAAATAACAGGTATAACTGGTTTAGGGACTTTTAAGATTTTATATAGATCTATATCAATCAATCCTTGTAACAAATTGTCTTCCAGTATTAAGTCTATCTTCTTGTATGGAATATTTATTTCATTTTTTGACACTAAACCATAATGATTTTCTTTATCCAAAATATCCATCATCCCCTTGGTGTAGTCCCATCTGTCCATTAGTACAACCCCTTCCCCCGTATCAGGTTTCATCACTCGAATTCTTTCATTTCCACTTAATTCATTGAGCAGGTCCATCTCAACCTTGGTCAAATTATTACCTACATCATTTTCCTTCTTATGTATACTACGAATCCTGTTAATAACACATCTCTCAAATTTCATAATTTCATAATGGAGGGGGGATTGTATATACTAGATATTTTTAATATATTTTCTTGGTCATGAAAGCCCCTATCCTTATAAATATGTATAAAATTTAATTTACGTGTGAAAGTTTTTATGTCCAATAAAATATTCTCAATCCTAGGTTTATTAGTAGGGACAAATGTAAAACCTTTTATGAATAAATTAAAGTAATTTTCATTGATCTGGATATCTGTGTAATTAAAAATGTTAAAATTGTTAAAAGAACTAATAATGGCTTCATTATGCTCATATTCTTCAGCTCTTTGTCCTTCACTATTTTCCTCTATAATCATGTGGTTCATGTCTACATTTATTACCTGTGTATCCTTCCCATGTATTTGGTATTGTTGTTCACCGTGACTAGTGCATATGAGGGTTGTTGGGCCCGATTTCGTAATCTCTCGGACCTCCTTGGTTCCTCCATTTCTAAAGGGACGACCTCACTTATGTTACTATCACCATTGTTGTCATTATAATGTTGTTCATTTCTATAGGAACTATAATCATGATAGCCCTGTTCCCGAAATCTCCCCATACCAACACCCCTATATTTATTACTTCCATTATTTCTAACATTATATTGGTCATTAGGGACCCAGCCACGTTTATTGTTTTTTGGTTCACTGTAATAAGCAATACCCTTTTCATACTCATTCATATCTCTTTCTAGTTTCATAAGCTTCCTGTTGATATTAACATTAATGGTATAGTCAATGTCATGTAATACTCTAAAATAAGTATTTTTATTTTCATCTACAGAAAATAATAAGTCGGTACTAATCTCATTATACAATCTATCAATTTCATTTTTAGTCTGTTCCATAATGTCAATGTTGCGTTTAATCATCACCTTCAGTATTGCCAGCCCACAATCATTCAAAATGTCACAAACTGTTTTAAAAAACATTTTATCACCAGTTGCATTATTTGGAAATTTGTTTAACCTAAGTTCTTTAGGTACTATCTTGTCTTTTAAACACTTTTCAAAGTACCAGTTCTGTGCAGCCAAAGTTTTATATTTTAATAACATAGTTTTGAATGTCTTACATTTCTCTTTGTATGTCAAGCTACCCGTTTTTTCTTTCTTCTTTTCTTTGCTGTTTGAAGTAAAGGATTGATTCAACCAAATATGGAAATCGAGATCCTTGTAAGTGTCCGGTATATCGTGTCCTCTATTATCCCTTTTAGTATTAGGCTTTCCAAAACCGCCATTAGGTCTCATTTGAAAGTTATCTGGTACTCTCTCTCCTCCACGTTGATCGTTCCTGGCGTCTGACGTAATCTGGGCTGTGGCGGTCTCTCTAGGGCTGCTCTGCGCACAGGGAATTTCGTTACCAGTTCCAGAGGGTGAAATATCGGACTGAGAATGGGTTTGAATAAACCTAATCAATTCATTTAACAAACTGCTGTTATCCATATAGCTGAGAATCCTCGTAACTGGAATGGCGGCAAAAGCAGTCAACTAGTAACCTAAAACAGAGGCAGTTGAAACTCAATCCACAAACGTGCAGCTCCGGTACAATAAAGGCTGTCTTCTATATACCAGGACCTGATTGGTCCAGATAAACCAAATGTAGTCCGATGAAATATTCCAAAAATTATGTAATAAAGATGTAAAAATCCACATACAGAGACAGAAAAATGAAAATAAAATCCACAATTCATTGACATTCACTGATTTCACTGATTAAGCACTTTCATCTCCCTCCGGAGACTTCCTCAGAATCAATTAACTTCACAAAAATTTGTTTTTTTCTACAAGTTCATTGGCTGGCAATAAAAGACTTAATTAATGTAAAAAATACATGTCTTGGACGTAAAACTGAACAAAGATAATACAAATAAATGTTACAAATCCAACATGTATAGGAAGGAACATTACTCCAATGCTTACTTACATTTTGGAAGTGACCACCCTTATCAATTAAAAAAGAATATATTCAAAGGACAAATGATAAGGATGGCTAGAATGATTTCAGATAAGGATGAATTTTTAAATGAAATGAATAATGTTGAAAAAATGTTTCATGAAAGAGAATATCCAACTGAACTAACTAGTTCCATTAAGGAATATGTACAACAAGGAAGGAGTAACAATATATATGTTCCCCTTTTAACTAATGATGGGACTTTGGACTCAAATGTAAAAATAAGTACCCCAAATAGGCAGGATATAAGAAATTTGGATTGCATAGATACATTACCATGTTTAACGCTTACCTATTACAAAGGTATAGGATGGTTGAAAAAATGTATTAACGAAACATGGGAGATGTTTAAAAATATGCCAACTAAAACTAATATATTTCAGTACACAATAAAATATAGCTTCAGGAGGAACAAAAATATCAAGAACATTATTGAAAAAAAGAAAAAAACCAATGCAGAAGGGACTTGTAAGAAATATGGAACTTTTAGATGTGGAAGATGTGCACAGTGTACCTATATTGCTGGGTTAAAAGAAGCCAGAATACCCAGTTTGGAAATGACATTCAGGGCTAAGAGGTACAATAGTTGTTATTCTAAAGGAGTAGTTTATTTAGCATTTTGTAAGGCCTGTTGGAGTTATTATGTAGGGAAAACTGAACGTCATCTCAGGACTAGAATTTATGAACATATTAGGGATATTAATAAGCACAATGAGAATAATGCCCTATATAGGCATGTCTTGGTATGTAAAGAAGCGGATTATAAATTTTGGGTATTGGAAGAGGTATATTACCCAGAAAGGGGCGGTGACTGGGAGACGCAACTGGAATTTTGAGAAATTATTTGGCAACTGAGACTCTATGCATGTTGTGGTAAGGGTCTCAATGACCACATTCCTATCACCCCAGCACTGAAATTGCTTGCAGCAGACCCAAAGAGACACAACAATAACAATAATAAAGTAAAAACAAGATGAAAAAGAAGAAAAAAATTGTATTTTTTTTTTATTATTATGACAAACGGGTAGTAATGGATACAATATTTATATTATTAGATGATTTTCCAGGGACCAATATATATTAGGGACATTTTAACATGAATTTTATTATGAATTTGCAATGAATTTTATTATGAATTGACTATGTATTGTTTATATAAATTTTTATAAATACACACACACACACACACACACACACATATATATATATATATACATACATATTTATGTTTATATATATTCTTATTAATGGTGACATTTAATTATATTTAATATATAATATATATTACATATAATATTTCTTATTTATTTATTATCATGCCCATTTATGGGTAATTTGCATTTATTTAAGCATTTTATGAACATACAATGTTTTTAGCAAAAGTTATTAAAAGTTTTATAGGAGTATATACATGTGATTATTTGAAAGGATGGTTCAGACATCTCTATCTTATTACACTGTTTTACTATATTGTTTTAAACTCACTATTTCTGAAGTCCTTTGTTGTATGCTAGTTATTTAAATGACAATTAATTAATTAAGTCTTTTATTGCCAGCCAATGAACTTGTATAAAAAGACAAATTTTTGTGAAGTTAATTGATTCTGAGGAAGTCTCCGGAGGGAGATGAAAGCGCTTAATCAGTGAAATCAGTGAATGTCAACGAATTGTGGATTTTATTTTTATTTTTATGTCTCTGTATGTGGATTTTTACATCTTTATTAAATATTTTTTGGAATATTTACATCGGACTACATTTGGTTTATCTGGACCATTCAGGTCCTGGTATATTTAATCACCTTAACACTATCAGATACACTGAGATAATACAATAAAGTATATTAATAAACTGGATAAAAATGTAATGTATTATATTAATTTAAAGTAATGATGTACATAAACATTTATGAACGCTGTGGTTAAAAAACCAATGCAATACCAGATAGCAGCAATCAAAATGATGGTGTTGTTTTAAGTAATAATGTTAAACTTTCTTAACTAATAAGTAAAAAATCACATGTTAAATACATCAACATCCAACACTATATGGAGTAGACTCAGTTGGTATGTCAAAAATTGAATAAAAATTATATAAAAAATATATATATATTTTAATTTCAAATATGATGTAATATTACAACTTTTAATTGCCATGACCACCTCTATGAAAGTCAGCAAGGTGGTCAACACCCATGAAACGGAATGAATGGCCAGGATGTAAACCAATGGATATATTCTGTCCCTGAACCTTCTATATAAACAATAGATTTGGTGTTACAATCAATCCTTTGCAGTATAGCGTATTTTTTGTTGTTGTTACTTACAAAACAAAAGCTACCTGTTTTTATGTGTAAACAGTATTTACACAGTATTTGCACCTTAATAGTACAACCCCTTTTTTGAAGTTCACTTATAATTTCAACACTGAAGTGATTAACTACTTGGACGTTAAATTGTCTAGAAACAATCATAATAACTTCCTTAACTCTGCCATTTATAGAAAGAACACCTATATTAATTCTTTTCTTCACTTTTCCAGCTCACACCCACTTGAGCTGGAAGACTTTCTTAGTGAATGTGTATTTTTAAAGGACTGCTTCTCCAACAGAGGATACCCTATCACTTTAATTGACGACTTGATCAGTGAAGTCAGCAATAAAAGATCTAATGGATTTTTTAAACCTTTACTGTTGTACACTCAATCTGTAGGGGAGGATATGTCATTGGTTGAAATTGTGGATAGTAGTCCACCTTGTAAAGGAGCTGAGGCCCCCAATGTGGTCCCGTGCAGTTTCATTACAACATTTAACTTTGACTCTGCACAGATATGTGACATCCTTCATAAGAATTGGGCTCTTCTTACCAATGACAGTTCCTTATTAGAAAAATTAGGAGATAAACCACACATTGTTTTTAGGCGTGGGCAAAACATTAAGGATTTGCTACACATTTACACAGGTGACACCATTACATCTAAAACTAAAGGGTCCTATCCATGTGGTTTTTGTAAATACTGTTTACACATAAAAACAGGTAGTTTTTGTTTTGTAAGTAACAACAACAAAAAATACGCTATACTGCAAAGGATTGATTGTAACACCAAATCTATTGTTTATATAGCATACTGTGATTGCTGTGAAGGTTCAGGGACAGAATATATCAGCACCTTTACGCTATTAGGGTTGGAAATTCCGAGAATGCCTTGGCCAAACACATTGGTTTACATCCTGGCCATTCATTCCGTTTCATGGGTGTTGACCACCTTGCTGACTTTCATAGAGGTGGTCCGCTGTCTTTGAACCTTGAGGTACGTGAACTCCTATGGCAATTAAAAATGAATGCTTTCAGTACCCCTGGTTTAAACGAAAGTTGTAATATTACATCATATTTGAAATTAAAATCACATAAGAGGTAACACTTTATGTCCCCCTTATCATTCTTTTATTCTAGTGTTACTTTACTTGTCAATTAATGTTACACTTGTTTTGGTTTCTTAAGTATATATATTTTTTTATATATATATATTTTTTATATAATTTTTATTCAATTTTTGACATACCAACTGAGTCTACGAATTATCACCTTTTTATGTATTTAACATGTGATTTTTTACTTATTAGTTAAGAAAGTTTAACATTATTACTTAAAACAACACCATCATAACTGTTTAAGTACAACATTAGTTTAAATTAATATAATACATTACATTTTAATCCAGTTTATTAATATACTTTATTGTATTATCTCAGTGTATCTGAGTGATTAACTGTGTAGCACGCCAATGTGTTTTTTGATTTTATGGCTGTGTTATTTTAGCGCTTGTCTCGCTATTTTATTTTATCTGAGGAAGCTACCTGATACACAGGCAGCGAATTGATTTTTGATTGAATAAATTCTTAATAAATTCTAGCGGCTAGGCTTCTTTCTGCATTTGTTGGAGACTTTTCTGTGTTACCAGTTTATCTTCTGTTTTTTCGTGAGGTCCTGGTATATAGAAGACAGCCTTTATTGTACCGGAGCTGCACGTTTGTGGATTGAGTTTCAACTGCCTCTGTTTTTGGTTACTATATGTAGATATGCATCCTTGATGTCCAAAGTGGCCAGAAATGCCCGAGGCATTAACAGGGGGAAAAGAGTCTGGAGTGTACGCATGGGAAAAGTGGGTACTTGTAGAAAAAGGTTGAGGTGGGAACATCGAGAAAAAGGTTGAGGTTAGAGAGATCCCGGATGGATCTCCATGGGCCATCTTTCCTTAGGAGTAGGAAAAGTCTGGAGTAAAAGCTCTTTCTCTTTCTGACAAAGGGACAGGTTGGATAGTCCCTTGAGAGAGGAGGCTGTCAAAGACTGTCTGGAAACAGGGAAGCTGGTCCTTCAGTAGCTGTGGGATACATCTTAAAGTGGTAGGAATTATCCTAGTCATGAAGAGACCCTTTTCTGTAACAGACAAGACCCACTTGTCTGAGGTAATGCTTTGCCAGATGGGAAGACAGTGAGAGAGTCTTTGCCAATGCATTCCTGGTATTACTGTCTTTATCAGTGGGAAGGACAGAGGTGGAGGGAAGTAATCTGGAGGGCTTGTCTGCAGAGACTGAAACAGTGCCAGAGTCTGCAACAGGGCATTTAATCAGACAGTTGGCCCCTTCTGGGACCTTATAAAACCTGTCAGGCCTTCCAGGGGCTGGTGGTTAGGATTCAGGTTTTTTAGAGGCTGGATTGAAGGCGTCCAACAAAGCCGGTAAGACCGGAGGGGTGGCAGAATGTGAAGTGGTGTCTATTTGTAGGAGTTCATAACACCTCTTTTGAACCTTGGACATTTCAGAAGAATCACATTTAAAAAAAACTCTCATTTTAGAGATGGTTTCACTAAAGGTGAGGTCCTCTCCTGGGGTTTCTGCCTCCGCAGAGTCCTCCTGGGGTAGAGGCATACCCAATAGGGGAAGGCATCTGAAAGGCATAGGAAAAGGAGTCCTCTGAAGAGGAATCTGAAGAGTCCTCAGCTTCAAGAGGAAGAGGATCTTCAGTCTGAGGTCTAGGACTGATAACTGGTGGGGCGGCCAGAGGGGAAGCAGGCATAGAAGGTCTAAGGGCCATGAAGGCATGAAATAAGCTTTGAGAGAAAGCTTGCCAATCAGACAGGCTTTCTGAAGGAGGAGGAACATGTTTTGTCTTTTGTTTCCTTTTTAAGGAAGAGATAAGCCTGGAGTGTGTAGGGCTTAGGTTCAGACAGTTCTAAAGCAGTGGAAGGACCAGTCTGGGCATCCGTTGCTAGCCGAGGTTCCCCCTCGTCAGTTGCGCTCAACGTCTGCAAAACCTCCATGGATGTGCCTTCAGCCCCAAGTTCTGGCTCCCGAACGGTACCCCCTATACCTAGCTTGGCTAGTTCCGTACGTTCCTCTGACCAGATGGCCCTTCCAGAGCCAGACATTTAAGATGCTGGCTTTCTAAGTAGATGTTTAGGGCATGCAGACTGCTGCAAAAAGTCTTTGGAATGAAGGCCTGACAATTCGCACAGGTTTTATGGTCATGATTGGGGCCTAGGCAGAAAGGGCAGAGGTCACGGGCACCCTTATGGGGAATTCGAATTCTTTGAAGGGTCTGATACCCCAGGTAACGGAAGATGTCCTTCCATCAACTGACACTGACTCCTCTGTTATGACACTAAGATTCTGTTGCAACTCTTTAAGCATTCTTGTTTCAGGTCTCATTTGATGGCTTCTTCTGGTGTTAGGGCATCAGTAAAAGATGCGCCCACCTGTACCTAGCATACAGGGGGGCTTACCCGCTATGCCACCAAAAGCAAAAACCCTCTTCTCCCCTCGAAGGGGGAGGGGAGGAAGATGGAGATCCTGAAACCAATTCTACATCTAGCTATCCTAGATCAGTATGTCAAGAGTATAAGTTCCAGATTTTTATGGTCCAGTCCATTCTGATTTTTCTGTGCAAGAACTAATGAATGTGCTTCATACATGTCCAGGATGCATGGCACTAGTTTAAAATACATAGATGTTCCTGAGTCATCTACTTCTTCCACTGAGAGCTATTCACTACTCATTCAGATCTCCATCCTTTACTTTCACAGCATCTTCCAAGGTGTTTATCTAGTGGCTGGGACAGTCCCCTTAAGACTGACAGAATTCCTACTGTCTTTATATTCGAATGGTTGGCTTCTCTCTGCCTTCAATATCAGACATAAACTTCTGCAAGCCAGGGTTTATTTGGTTTTCTGTACATTCCCAAATCCCTTGGCAGCACTGTATGTAATCAATTAACATCTTTTCCTTTTAGAGTCCAGTTTTTTGTAGAACTGCAATTGAGTATTACAACTCATGTTCAGCCCTTTTTGATAAACCAGGCATAGGATCTTCTCGTATGTCGCTTTAAGTGAAATCATCTCTGTTAACCACTGAAGCAACATCATTTTTTTTTTTTTTTTGCTACTTCTTCTAACTACAATCTTTCTTGTGTATCTTTCAACACTTCTGGCAGCTTAGTGATCTATTCCTTACCAGTCTCTTTCTTTCTTTAATACATACTCTTGCTAACATTGCATTTGCTGCTGGACCCTTTCAGAAGATGTTTTCTTGAACAAATTGTTCTGTCTCCTACTTTACCTGCTACAGTTTCCTTGGACTCTACCCTAACATGGTAGGAACACATAATGAGTGAGAAGGTTCAACTACATGGTACCCCTCGGAGACCAGTTTGTCTGGTCTTTGCCCCAGACCACAAGTATGGTTCTTGTAACATTGCCAGACTTCAGGAAAGCTTATTCTATGGTATCTCCAATTCTTCCATTGTCCAGAAGTTTCCACATAATGCCAGTAGGCTTAGGACTTCTATTTCATTGCCTGTACTGGCATTGTAAAGTACGCTTATTTTTCTCTCTCTCTCTCCCTTTCTCACCTTTTTGGTCTTATCTGAAACGTCCTTTAGGAATTCTGGAGCTCTGTCTGCATCTCCTATGTCACTTGGTGGAGATCATGTCTCTCTTTCTCCATACTTTTTAACCAACCAAGATTTCTCAAATTCCTGTGATAGTACTATGGTCCAGCCTTTGCTTCCTTTGATCATGGATTTATTAGCTTCTCATAAGAAGTGTATTAAGACCTGTAGAAGCAAATGGAAGACATTACCTACATGGGCCTTCTTTCAGAACACTGGCCTTTTGTCAACAACTGCTTCCACCATCCTTTGCTTTCTTGCCAATCTTTCAAGGAAATGTTTTGACTCTTCTAACTTCATTTTGCAACTATATCAATTTTTTCCACTCTGGAAATATTGTTGGATGACTTTCCAGGTTATTTCAACACTTTCAGATAGGAATCCTGCTGCTTAGACCTTCCTTCAAGGATTCCTCATCTCTTTCGTAACTCTTCCTCTTTCTTCAGGGCCTGTCACAGAAGTCCTTTATGTGGTGAGCTGTTGTCATTGTCCCTGTTAATGACTGTCTCATGTACTGAATAACTGGATGGGAAATAGAAAATACATCCCTGGGATTCCACCCGTGTCCCTCCTGGGCAGGGGCATCAGGTGCTGATTTGTCTATACATGGGCTAAACTCTTGGCTAGGCTTATAAGGGCCTCAGGGCGAGTACCCTAGTAACTTCCTAAGATCCTGTATATAACCTTGTTTATACTTTATGGAAACAACCAATACAGAAGATCTGTCCAGTTGTTTATTCAACCTAAAAGATTAGAAAGGAAATAATCTCCAAAACTGCTCTGCCCAAATAGATTACTGACTGTAGTTTTGCTGTTTTACTTCCAAAATGTTGTGGGATTGTCTCATCATCCCAGAACCATTCTACCAAAATAAAAAGCTACTACATCTGTTTTTACCCCACTTCTATCTATGTAATTGGTGCTGCTGTTACTCAGAAGACTCTTACCTTGTGACAAATTACAAGTTGGGTATTGTCTTCAGTAACACAGCTTCCTCTAGTTTGACAGAGGTATGGCATATATTTCCTGAGGACATCCAAGAGTTAAGTTGCTGGGGATTCTGACCCTTCAGTGAGGAAGAGTGAAAAGAACATCCGATAAAAAAGTGCACTTACTGTTCAGTCTCTGTTGTCCATTTTCATTCTTCCTCATCTTCCCTCCTGGCCATCGCCTGGCCTTGTCATTCTTAGAAGAATACAGGATGATATTAAGAACCTTCGTGTTTCTGGTTCAACCATTTATTCTTCTCCAGCTGTCCTATTTAAAAAAAAGAAAATACACAGAAGGCCGCAAACTCGATCTGAGGAGTTAGGGAGGCTCTAGTGCATTATGGGAAGAGAGTGGAGCTCAAGATTAGGATCCAAAGTCTTGGAAAACAGTCCGGACCGGATCTGAGTATCGGATCTGAGACTGATCAGTGAGGAAGAATGAAAATGGACAACACAGATCGAATGTTATGGTAAGTACATAACTTATTTTTTCGGGTTTAATGGGCTCTGGCCAAGAGGGAGTTGGATTTTAAGTTTGGAAGCTATTATTGCAGGTGACTAGAGTTTTAAAGATATTGTGGGGTTACTTTTATTTAAGGGAAATATTACAAACTCATATTTTCAGTATGGCCATGTTTTGGTTGTCAAATTTGTTCATACCATTTAATGTAGTATCAATGATGTATTAAATCATTAACATAGAAAGGAGACTGGCATCTGGGAACACAGAGTAGGAAAGGAGCTTTTTGATCATCAGGAACAGAAATGACAGAACCTGTTGTAGGTTTGTTTCATTCTTGAGATGGTGGAGAGTTACATAAAGACCGTAGATTCAAACAGTAGTACCAGGGAGCATACTTTTCTTGGAAGGCACTAACAAATCTGTCAAAAAGCTGCATTGGTGGAATCATCAGAATAAGTAACTTCCAGCATCCCTTCACACTGATTGCTACTATTGTAAATTACAGGGAATGCAGCCAGTACAGTTTCAGTAACTGCAAATATTTTCTTTTGCAAGTTGTATTTTCCTGCCACTGTTTATAGCTCCCACTTTGTGTTTTCTACAGTAATTTAATAAGGAGTACTTTACAGAAAGTATCTGATATTATTATAAAAAGTGTATTTTATTTACTATGTACTTGCAACATTTAGGCTACATTTTCATTGTATTATTTTTGGTAGATTTGGTGCAGTGTGTATGTGCCTTAATAGGTTTAGACATATATGAAATAAAAATCAGAACAGCTTCTTCAGGGCTTTTCGGCAGGCAAACTCTGTGAAATTGAATCTCTGTGAGTTAGTTCTCAAAATCAGAGACCAGCTCCCACATTTTTTTAGTTGAAAAATACCCGTTGTAATAATTTGAATAAGGCGTGTGCTGTTTGAACTGCCAGTTAGAGATCCCTGTTTTCCTTTTAAAATAACTGTCAGTTTGTTTATATCTTTTTAATGAACTGTTTCCTTTTATTTCCTGTATTCAGATCTGTTTTGGAAACACTTTATGTACAAACTTTTCCCACACACTTCATAATTATAGTTAACCATTGATGGTCCAGACTACTTTCTTCACAGCCAGACATCTCTCAAGTCATTTTCAACATTTGAATAGAGCTTATTATAATTCTCCAACACTTGCAAACCCTTTTTAGATTTTTAGACACTTGCTTTACAGTTCTCACCTGTATAACAGGGCCTCACCAGTTCAGTAAACATGTACTTAGATTTTGATAATTTTCTTCTGTGTAAAGCAACCAGGGGGTACCATTTGTTCAGGTATAGGTTCATAGGTGTTTACTAGGCTAACAACCACAAGGGCCTTTTTAAGCTTAGCCATGCACCCCAAATCTCTAACAAGTTCTGATACCATTGATAGGTGTAAGCATTGGCCAGGGAGATGAACCATTTACAGGTTACCAATGTCCATTAGAGACAAAGGTACCAAACCAGGGATGATTTTCCGGTTTCCCATCCAGTTTTCCAAGTTGCACTTGAATTGGGTTAGGGAGGAACTCTGCTTCACATAGATGGGGAGCCTGTTCCATAGATGGTATAGTCTCTGAGATAAGTACCTATCTCTCCAGCAGGTCCTATTTATATCACAATCAAGGTTTAAGTCTGTAGAATGGGTAAATGTTCATCATGTTTCACTGTTGCAGTCATTACTCTTGGGTTATCCTGCTGGCAGGCTACCCTCAGTTGGCCAGAATTCCAAAGTCTAGGTCCAGCGTCGGTTGCTGTTGCCTCTTCCCTGACATCAGTGCGCCAGGGGTATAAAAGATGCAGCTGATGCCATTTTCTTCAGTCTTTTTTGCTGCGCGGTGCCCGAAGCAAAAGCAGTTCGCAAGTGCCGGTCGGCCGACTCCTGAGATTTTCAAATCCGAATTTCAGAACCGAAGTCTTCATTAAAGCTAAGTACCCCATTGGGGAAACTTTTTTCGTGCTCCAGACTGATGTCAGAAAAAGTTAACAGTTGTATTTCTTGTGGGAAGCAAATACCTCATAAGGATTGCCACTCATACTGTATTCCTTGCCTAGGCCTGATCACAATGTTGCTAGCTGTCGGTTTTGTGTTAGATTTAACCAACGCACTATTAAGCGTTGGTTTGATTTTGCATTTCATTATTTTGGCCAAAGATTTAATTATATAATGCCGTCGGACCAGCTGACAACCAGAGTTTACAAAAAAACGCAAGGACAAAGAAAAGGATAGGCATCCGAGGTCCAAAACTGACAACAAGGCCTCTGCTAGGCCAGTCGCCGGTTCTCAGTGAGGCGCTTTTGCAGTCCCTGGCGCCCGCTACCTCAGAGCCACAAGTCGCTTTCGACTCCCACGTGGAACCGACTGGGTCTCTGGATACTCAAGGTATTGGACACTCGGAAATCATTCCCTCAGATGGGTCCGGAGCCGCTGAGCAGGCATTGGCTTCTGAGGGTGTCTTCAGACCTACACAACTATATATTAAGCCATCTTCAGCTTCAAATTCAAAGACTAAAGCAGCTCTAAAGACAAAGAAACAAGTACAGCATTTTCCTATTCAGACTTCCATGCCTAAAAAACAGATGCTCAAAATGGCTGAAGACCTAATTACTTTGATCAGGGGCTCCCATCCCCCTCCTGATAAGAGACCTAGGAAAGAGACAGAGTATGATTCTTCTGATCAGGTTTCTATTTCCTCTGATTCCTCTTCTGAACAGGATTACTCCATGTTTCCCTATGAGGATTCTGATGCTGAAGAATCCATTCCTTCAGCCTCTCCTCCTGAGGATTATTCTTTTGGGGATACCCTGCATACCATGAGGGAGCATTTCCACTGGGAGAGCCAAGATTATTCTGAATCTAAGAAAAGGCTCAGAGACTTTCTGCTACTTCCTCAGCATAGACCCCTTGCTATTCCACCTGTTTTAGACATTGTAGATGATGTATTTTCAGAGTCCGGCATGTCCCCTGACTCTTTACCCCCTGCACCTGCTAAGCCATACAGATACTACAGGGTTCCGGATTCTCATAAATTCCTATATAAGAAACCCGCTGCTGACCCAGAAACTATATCTCAAGGTCCCAAAGGGGTTAAAGCTTCCACTGCAAAAAATCCTGTCTCCTCTGATAGGGATTCTAAGGCTCTAGACAGATTGGGGAAAAAAGTCTACACTTCTGCTACCTTGGCTGTAAGGGCTTCAAATTGTCAGTTTCATATGCTTAAATATCAGCAATATTTGATGTCACTGCTTAAACATAAATTGTTGACAAATACTGAATGTTCAGAGAATAAGGAATTGCAGGATTTATTGCATGCAGCTGAACAAGTGGGAAAGTATACTTTGCAATGTGGTTATGATTCATTGGAGGCCTCTTGCAGGACTGCTGTTACAGGTTCTGTTATTAGAAGGCATGCTTGGTTAAAGTAACAGAATCTGCCTGATCATGTTAAAGCAGAATTATTAGATGCACCATTGCAGCATGATACTTTGGTATTAAAGCAGAAGAGGTGTTGAAAAAAATGGAGGATAAAGCAAAATCCATGCAGACAGTCAAGGATGCCTTACAGGTACAGCCACCCAGGTTTAGCAGTAACTGGCCTTTTAAAAAATGGTCCTTTCCAGTGTCAGACAGACCACAAAGAGGCAGATACAGGCGTCCTAGAGGCAGATCTCAGCCCCAAGGCTCATACAGGCCTAAACAGTGGGGTGCTCCTACCTCCAAAAGCAGAGAAGACAAATCACAACCTTACAGGAAACGGTCCCAATGACTTTCCTCTGCCAGACCCAAACACTTTTCTTTTGACAGCCCCCCTAGGGGGAAAACTAGAATTTTTTTCATTAAATTGGCAAATGGTTACCCAAGACAAATGGGTCCTGAACATAGTGTCCCAAGGCTGCAGGTTCCATTTTCACACTCTACCAAGGTCAAAAGGTATGCCAGACCTGCCACACAACCAATGGGCAGAGGCACAAAAACTAATTACAGCCCTCATGGACATGAGGGCCATTCAGCAAGTACCGCAACAACAGCAGGGGCAAGGATTTTACTCAAGACTTTTCTTAGTACCCAGAAAGGGCAGAACCTGGAGACCAATACTGGACCTATCTATACTAAATACGTTTCTGGAAGTTCCAAAATTCAAGATGTTGACTCTACAGCAGCTACTGCCCATGCTGGGCAAGAAGGCTTGGCTCGTAACGTTGGACCTAAAAGAGGCTTACCTGCATGTCCCTGTCAGACAATCTTGCAGAAGATACCTCAGATTCATAGCTGGCTCAATGCATTACCAATTCTCTGCACTGCCCTTTGGCTTATCTACTGCGCCCAGGGTCTTCACAGAATGCTTGGCACCAGTAATTGTGTTTTGCAGACAAAGAGGAATTCAAATATATCACTACTTGGACGACTGCCTAATTCAAGCAGAGACCAAAGACATTCTTTTAAAGCATCTGGCGTTTGTAAAAAGATTACTAACTGGCCTAGGGTACACAGTAAACGAAAAGAAATAAAAACTCGTGCCCTCTCAAGAGATAATATTCCTGGATGCAAGCTTAAATACAACTGCCCAGATGGCTTATCTCACGCCAGACAAACAAAAGCAACTGACTTCTTACTTCAAGAACTTGGCAACAAAAACCCACTTATCTGCCAGACAGACACTAACAACGGATGCATCAGATTATGCCTGGGAGGGGCCCATATGGCAGGAAAATGTATTCAGGGCACATGGCCTGCAAACCAGATGCATCTTCACATCAATCAAAAAGAGATGCTAGCTGTTCAAAATGCCCTGACAGCTTTCAAGGACCTGCTTCATCCAGGACAGCTACTGATAAAGACAGACAATACTACGGTCATGTGGTACATAAACAAGCAGGGAGGTACACATTCCTACCCCCTCTGCAGACTAGCAATGCCCCTATGGGGCACAGCATTGGCTTTTCAAATTCACCTGCAAGCACAATTCCTGCCAGGAAAAACAAATACTCTGGCAGACAAACTAAGCAGAAACCTCATGGATCCCCACGAATGGAAACTGGATCCACAAGTCTTCAACATGATAATAAGGAAATGGGGATGCCCAGACATAGATCTGTTTGCCTCCTCTCACAACTACTAATTGCAGAGATTTTACAAAAGGATTTATCACAGGCAAGCATGGAAAGTGGACGCCCTACCCTTCAGCTGGAAAAACCTAACAGTATATGCCTTTCCTCCACTGCCTGTCCTTCCCAGGGTACTCCTAAAGGTCAGACGAAAAGCCAAAAATTATACTGATTGCACCAGACTGGCCACACCAGCACTGGTACCCAGTCCTAAAGAGCTTGTCTCAAGGTCCAGCATGGATATTGCCTCAAACTTCTCACTTGCTGACCTAACAAAACTATCAGATCCTGCACAGCCAACTCAGGACCCTAAATCTGGCAGCATGGCAGATAATGTAACCATTCAGAACACACCTCTTTCAAAAGCTGTTATGGATGTTATCTTGGAGGCCAGGAGGCCCAGTACCAGAAAATCTTATGCAGAAAAATGGAAGAGATTCTGTGCTTGGAGCCAGGAACAAGGCATTGACATGTGTGTACCAAATATACCTCAGATTTTACAATACCTAACTGAGATGCTGAACCAAAGGCCTTTCTTTCTCATCAATTAAGATTCATGCCTCTGCCATTTCAGCCCATTACAATATGGAACCACGTATCTTTTCCCATCCTTTAATAAGGCAGTACCTCAGAGGGGTCAAAAACATTAGGCCTCCAAGGAGAGCACCAATTCCGGCCTGGGACCTCAGTTATGTTTTGGAAAAACTCACACTGCCTCCTTTCGAGCCAGCTTCAACAGCAGATTCTTATCCTGGAAAACAGCTCTACTCCTAGCAATAACCTCAGCAAAGTGAGTTTCGGAGTTACAAGCACTCATTGCTGTGGAACCTTTTATCATTTTTCATCCAGACAGGGTCTCTCTGAGAACAAATCCTACATTTATGCCTAAAGTGGTATCAACCAAACCATTCACTTGCCTACCTTTCATCCAAATCCACAGAACAAGGGTGAGAAAATTCTGCATTCTTTGGACATACACAGGCAGTTACGCTTCTATTTGGACAGAACTAAAGCTTTCAGGAAGACTGAGCAACTTTTAGTGTCATATGCTGCAGGATCACAAGGAAAGGCTATCTCAAAACAGACTATTTCTAAATGGATAGGCCATTGCATCCGTTTCTGCTATTCACAACATGGCAAATCAGTGCCTAAGGGCATTAGGCCTCATTCCACCAGAGCAGCAGCCAGAGGAGTACCAACCAAAGATATCTTAGAGGCTGCAACTTGGAGTTCAGTGCACACTTTTACAAAGCACTACCACTTACCTCTTTACTCTAAGTCCAGAGCAGGCTTTGCCACTGCAGTTCTGCAGGGCATCATAGCCTCTCCTAAACCTATTTAGCCCAGCCACCCTACCTCAGCTTTGGGATTCAACCCAAGAGTAATGACTGCAACAGTAAAACACGATGAACATAGTACAGTTGTGTACCTACCATAAATGTAGATGTTCGAGTGTATTCACTGTTGCAGTCCAGGTTACCCACCATCCCCCTTCTCTTTGCCTGGACTTATCTGCACTTCTCTATCCTATACAACCTATTTGGTGTATTTGCTTGTAGATAAAGAAAATGTTATTTTTGTGCATGCATATTTATTGGCATATTTTTCAGCCTACCAGTTTGAGGGCACCTGACATCTGGGGCAAGAAAAACTGAAGAAAATGGCGTCTGCTGCATCTTTTATACCCCTGGGGCACTGATGTCAGGGAAGAGGCGACAGCAACCGATGCCGGACCTAGACTTTGGAATTCTGGCCGACTGAGGGTAGCCTGCCAGCAGGATAACCCAAGTGTAATGACTGCAACAGTGAATACACTCAAACATCTACATTTATGGTAGGTACACAACTGTACTTTCTTGTCCTGTTTGTCTTGTGGACATGCAGGAGGTCCATCAGAGTGGGGTTTGACAATGCCCTGTATGCTAGGCATAGATCTCTCCTCAAAAGACTGTAGGAGACGGAATACTGAGATAGGGCCTTGAGGCAGTCTGCATAGGACATATTACTTGCACCCTGTATTCTTTTAGTGAGGAACCTCTGTGGACGTTCCAGTTGTTGGATATGCCTGGTTAGGTACATACCAAAGGGGGCATTGTACTCGATGCCCCTCTTGGTATAATTTAGTAACCCTTTCTGCCAAAGATCAATTCTCCTTATCCATCTGCTCATACAGGATATTAGTCTGATAAACAAGTTCCATCTTTTTTGATTCCCTTTTTCACTGACAGCGTCAGCAGACTTAAGGCTTTACTGTAATTTGATTCTGTTCAGACTAAACACCAGTAAAGAACATCAGATTTGTGAAGTTGTTGTTTTTCAATATTCTTTGAATATTCTATACCAAACAGATTACTTTTTTTTTTTTAAAGGGGGAGGGTTTTTTTTATAACCTTGTTTCCACATTTTGAAAATCTGATTTGTAAGGCTTAAAGATAGATGCACCTTGACACTGTGGGTGCTTTCAGTATAATGAAAGTCCAAATTTAATTATGATTCTGGTAGGGTATAATACTAATACAAGAAGGTAGTCTGTGATTTTGATTATAGATGACATTAAAATCTACAGGTATGTATTGTGTCTATCTCTGATAGTACTGGACTATTAACTGTGGCATTCTGTTCAGATTTATAAAAAATGAGAAAATTCTTTTCTGCCTTGGGAATACTGTACAGTTAATTGATAAATAATTTATTTACGAGTACCATATGATAGTAAAAGGTTGTTCAGATGTTCTTCATTCCACATTGCTGCAGTCCTAACTATTGGGTAGTCCGCTGTCCAGTCGGCCCGAATACCAAAGTATATATATGGCTCGGGTCAGAGCATTAGACTGACGATCCAGTGTCAGAGGGTACTAATGCGCATGATCCCGATCAGTTTCTTGTGCCAGTCATACTACTTTTGCTTCGTATTTCATGAAATTGAGAAAAAGCTGTATTAAAGTTTATTGCTTGCAAACCAGTGCAGTCCAGGTAGCTAGTTTTAAATATCTTTTATTAAATGTGGCATTTTTAAAAAATGACATGGGTGTACATGCAGTATAGATAATATTCTTGCAGTATGCATGAATGTTTTCTTTTTAACAAATTTTATTATCTCTGACATTACATAAATTGTTTAATTTCTGCCTGCCTTTAAATTTCACTTAGTAATAATGACCATTCCTCCTGGAATGTCTAAAGGTCAGTTCCCTGTGCTTTCTCCTATTAACCTGGTGAACTTGGGCATTCTGTGGCAGTGTAGCAACTGCCTCATGTACACAGAAAACCCTCTCCTCTTACCTTCCAACACTCATACTTGTGAGAGATGCACTTAAATGTCCAAATTGGAAGCCATGCGCTCTCAAGCCAAGACTGGAATAGCTGGTCAAGAGGAGAAGGTCAACATCTGCACCACACCACATGCAAAACATAGCCCTCCAGAACACCCACCATCACAGCTCTCACATAAAAACACAAACCACACACCCACCTTCACGGAGGCTCTCAATAGAAATCTACCCAAATAGAGACCTCCAAGGCAGAAACGTACTCGACCACCACAACACAGCACAAGCCACAAAAGACATAGCTCACCTACACAGTGTGCCCCTCAACCTAAGCCCCAAAAGCAAAACAGCTTGCCTAATGCACTAATGATAGGTGACTCGATAGTGAGGCACACTGGTGTCCCACTCACTAGGTTGAATAAGGAGAAGGTAACAGTCAGCTGTCTATCAGGTGCCAGAATCCGACACATAACACACGCACTCAGGTCACTCCACAACAAGTACAAGTATGACTCTGTCACTGTCCATGTGAGTGTGAATGACCCGAAATGCACCTCCTTGGACTACATGAAAAGAGACATGGAGAGGGGCTCTTGGATTATGTGGCCCAGGCAGGTATGACCCTAGCCCTGAACAGCATCCTACCGTCACCCAGAATTATACAGCAGTACACGCAGGAAATGATTGACTTCAACAATTGGCCAAGTTTTTGGTGTCGTTCTAAAGGGATCCAGTATCTGTCTGCTTGTGATGACATGATTTACACACACCGATGCTTTGCCAGAGATGGCCTGCATCTGTCACCCCTGGGTTTTCGTATACTAGCTAAAGCTCTTGCCACCCCTATAGTGCCTTTTTTAGGTGATGTTCAAAGACCAAATTACCACCGTAACAGCTATAAATAAATGCAATCTGAGGGTCATGCTGCTCAGTGCTAGAAGTCTAAATCTCAAGATGCACTTGCTTGAAGCACTTGTCAAAATGGAGAACATTGACATTTGTGCTGTAACTGAGACCTGGTTTAAAGCAGCAGAAAGCACCCCTGCTCTACCAGGCTATAACTCATTTCACACCTTTCGGACCCAGAACATGGACCGAAGCTCCAAAGGCGGTGGTGTCTCCATATTCAAAAAGGATATGCACACCTCCAGACTAGTAGCCTAGCATAACGTATCTGAGATACATCAGGTACAACTAACATTGGTAAGACGGCAATTCAGGTTGTAGCCTGCTGTAGGTCCCCAACCATGTCCAAAGAGTCTCACTCCACTTTCCTAAGCACCCTGGAAACTATTAGGGTCCAACCCAACACTATCATACTAGGTGACTTCAACTACCCCTCCATCAACTGGGAAAGCTACTCATGCACCAATGCACTGGCCCAACACTTCCTGGAATTTATCAGTTCCAGTGTCCTGGACCAGCTCATTTTTACCCCACTAGAAGGAAGCAACATCCTTGACATGGTTATTACTAACATGAGGAACCGTTGCTCTCCACCAATAGTCAGTTCCTCCCTGGTTAGATCTGACCACAGACTAATCACTATGGAAATCCACATCTCAGCCACACCCCCTGCAATGGTAACCACCATGACAAACTTCTCCAAAGCTGACTTTGGGCTCCTAAAAACAGAGATGGCTAACTTCACGGCACCCATGTCAATGGAAAATAGATGCATGACTGCTGAATCATACACCAATGCACTGTACGAGCACATACATAAATGGAACTAGCCATACCCAACAGAACCAAGACGCGCTCCTCCAAAAAAAGGAAGCAAATCTGGTGATCCCCTGCCATTAATAAACTCTATAACAGAAGGAAGAAACTGTTGCAGAAAAAGGTGAAGTCCCAAGACTGGAAAAACGTCCTTATTAGCCTCAACAAAAAGTTGAGATCCCTCATAAAACCCTCTAAAGCCAGCTATGATGGTAGAATTGCGGCAGACACTAAAAACAACCACAAAACCTTCTATAGTTGTATCGAATATCTCCACGTCAATACCCAGGTTTGCTCTGAGTTACTGCACAATGGTACCTCCTATACTGAGCCAACAGATATTGCCAACATACTGGCCGACAGATTCAGTGCCAACTTTACCCCCCCGCAAGGACCAATCACAATATCTGAATAGTGCCAGGCACCCAACAGAGGTTAAAGCTGCATTGTCCAAGGCCAAGAATACAGCTTCCATGGGACCCGACAATATCCCTGGATGTGTTCTGCATGAACTACAAAGTGAACTAGCACCACATCTGTGTGCCCTGTTCAATCACAGCCTCACCTCAGGCTTTATCTCTACCGCATGGCACACTGCTACAGTCATCCCTCTCCTTAAAGGGGGAGCGACTACAGACCCTAAGAATTATCGCCCCATTAGCCTGATGAGTCTGATATGTAAGGCTATAGAGCGCATCATCATGGACCTAATTAACAAGGATACAGGGAATCTCCAAACTCTAGATCCCATTCAGTTTGGTTTTGTGAAAGGTAGATCATGCCTGTTCAACCTGGTTGACTTCTTTGAGCTGTGGATGAGGGCAAGGCAGTTCATACAGCCTACCTTGATCTGGCTAAGGCCTTTGATACCATTCCCTACTCAGGAATTATTGATAAGCTCACCAAGCTAGGCATCAACCCCTGTATCACTAGGTGGGTTGCAATTTGGCTCACAGATAGAACCCACAGTGTGAAAGTAGCGGATTCCATGTCAGACTGCCAACCAATCACTAGTGGAGTCCCACAGGGATCAGTCCTGGGTCCTCTCTTCTTTGGCATCTACTTCTCAGAAGTCCAGGCCAACACGGAGGGACTCTGGCTGACCAAATTTGCAGACGACTGCAAGATGGGAGCTATTATTAACTCCCCAGATGATGTAGACATCCAACAGAAAGGGCTCACTGAGACCAATAATTGGTGTCGACACCATGGCCCTAAGCGTAGTGCAAAAAAACCGTCGTCATCCCCTTTGGGAAAAACTCAGTTCCCACTAATTACCACATTGATGGGAGTCCACTGAACACTGAAGGCGTTATAAGAGATCTGGGGACCCAGGTTGACAGCAACCTCTCCTTTAACCACCACATTGCCACTGTGGTCAGAAAGTCCTTCTGTGTGTCACATCTCATTGCCAAGGGTTTTGCATCCAGGAAGAAGGAGGTCATCATCTCTCTCTAATCTTCCCTCATTAGGCCAATCATAGAGTATAATGCCCCATTTGGCATGTACCTCACTAGACACACGTAACAGCTGGAAAGGCCACAAAAGTACCTCATGAAGAGGATCCTAGGCCTTAAACACAAGTCGTACACTGAAAAACTCGAAACACTCCAGCTGTTCTCTGTCTCATATTGTCTACTAAGAGGTGATCTCTGCTTGACTTACAAAGCCATGTTTGACCCTGCTCTGTTAGAAATGCTACATCTAAAAAAATCCCAATCCCTCCGCACCACACGCTCCAGAAACCTCAAGCTCTTTACTACAATCAACAGAACATGCTGGAGGGACAGGTTCATAACCCAGAAATTGCACATGCTCTGGAATAGACTTCCCATACAAGTCAGCTAGAGTACCTCACTGGCCCTCTTCAAGAGAAATCTTGATATGCGGATGGGAAATAGAATGTTCACCCTGGTATCAGTCCAGTGGCTCTACTTGATAGAGGCACTGGGAACTAACATCGGGCAGCACGATGCCAGGGCACTTCTATGGGCTAGGCTTGTAAAGGCTCCAGGGCCATTAGCCTAGTACACATCTATAAACCTATGAACTTCTACTCAACATTATTCTGCATGTGCTATTACCACAGTTTCCATGTATTTCTACATAATGTGCTCCTTCACTTTTATAAACATCCCACCTTCATTTCTTTTATTTCCAGTATGATATTCAGTAGTTTAGTTTAGATTTTCATTTTTAGTTTTTTTTTTTTTGGTAGCCAGTAGCATGAAATTGAGTAAAGCCTTACCATGTCTAGGCAGTTCAGATCATATACCCCAGCTCTGAAGAATCTACCCCAGCTCTGAAGAATCTCCTTAGTTACAATCATTTGCACACTAACCACCCAGCATTTCTGATGTAGTAGTCTGTAGGGAATTTTTAAAATCTGCCTACTTATTAATTCCACCCCCCCCCAAAAAAAAAATGTTCCAGTTACATCTCCTAATTACCTCTCTTTTTCTTATCGCATTCAACATTTGCTTTCTACTAGTGGAAAAATTCTCTGAAGTCTGCTTGGGGTATAACAATAGGTACGCAAATACTTCTGTGCAGAAATCCTAAACTTTTTAGACTTCATACTTGAGAGAGCCATACACGCGGTGGTGGTGCTGTGGTAGCGTTGTCGCCTCACAGTAAGACGCTGTCCGGTTCGATTCTCAGCTAGAGCGTCTTCTGCGTGGAGACATGCGTGAATGGGCGTACCTTCATTGAAGGTTGTGCATCAGGGCTGGTAACTTGGCACGTAAAAATCAGCTACCAATCATTAGCAGACCGGAGTTCCGCTCTGGCGACCCCTAACTGGGAAAAACTGAAATACACAACAACAACTTCAGAGACCAATACATATGTCCTCCCACCATTCCTTTTCAGCCTCTCATTACAGTCTTTTCCTTACATCTTCTGATTGATTCTTGTAGTTTTCATGCAATATTTTATACTAATTATCCCCTTTTAGTTTTCATGCAATATTTTTATACTAATTATCCCCTTTTTTTTTTACAGTGACAAGTTTTCTAAATGCAACTAAAACTCAACCAGGCCTTGTCTTTCACTTACTACTCCTCTATCATTTTCTTTTTGTCAACACTCATTCAATACCCAGTAGAGAAGGCAGTCTTGCCTGCAGTCCAAATTTTGCTTGACCTCATCCCACTCTGTTAAATTTTCTGCCCTTCCTCTATCCCCATGTTGGCTTAATTTTTATTATACTTTCTACTACCTTATAATAATCTCTGTGGCAGTTGCTATTCTTAACTGCTTACATCCAAAATCCTACCCTTCTTATTTATTGAACTCCCTCTCCTGTTTCATCATCACCATTTATTTCCGCTTTGATTTACAATTTTCTGCCTGAGATATGTAGTTAAGCCTTAACTGGGTAGCTCTAAATTATCATTTCAAATCAGGTAATACTAAACTGTCTTGCTCAATGGGAAGAATCAACATATCCCACTTAACATTTGCATTCTTCTCCTCCCAAATAAATTAATTCAACTTTTGATCATCCACAACTTCTCTTCAGGTTGATAAAAAAAATATACCTGAGCTGTTCGTAAAATTAAATAGGCTAAACATATCATTTAGACTGTACTTTACTATCTCTGTACATACATATTCAAGAACTTTCAACTTCTCAGTTTTGTATTCTTTTGTTTAGTCTCTTCCCACATATCCTTAGCTGCTATAATAGAATCCTTTTAAAACCATGCATCTAAATGTGTTATTGTACTGTGTCACCATAACCATGGTTATTGCTGAACCAATTCATGTGTGGGTACATAGTTTACTGCTGTAGTCTTTGTTGTGCCTTCATTTATTTTAATTCCAAAAAGACTTGACATTATTTCAAAGGGTTCCAAAACATGGACATTTCCCTTTTCTGGATTTATCAAGTACAAAATAATATCTTATGTAAATGAGGCTAACTTTTCTTTACAATACCGGTTGTATCCTTGAGTTTGTGAGGTAACTTTTTACTTTGCTAATAGTTCTAAAAATAATGCAAATAAAAGTGAAGTAAGATATCCCAGCCTGGTTCCTCTGTTCAAACACAGCTTGTCAAAAAGAAGCCCTCCCACATGGATTCTTGCCTCCAACCCTTCATATAAAGTTGTGTAGCCTACTTATTAACGCGATTATTATATCAGGGAACCAAGTTACTGCCATTGCTCTATTCATAAAATCTCATATAGAACTCTATATAATGCTTTCCTTGCATCAGTACCAACCAATATTTGGAGAATTTTCTTATACTGTGCTTTCCTCCTGGTTATCATTGCTCTATTAATATTGTCAAATGTTTGCCTCTTCTCCATAAAAAACAAACTGATCATATTTATCACTTTTGGCAATACATCTGCCATTCTCTTAGCTAGTATAGAGAGAAATACTTTATATTTATTGTTTAAAATTGAAATTATGTCTATATGAAGCTGTATCTGAAGACTGTTCACTCTCTGAGTAATATAATAGCCATCACAACTTTCTTCCAAGATGGTGGTACCATCTGACATTTTTAAAATATTGTTAAACAAAACCTTCCAGATTGTTATCAGCATCTACCTTCTTGACTTCAAAGCAATACCATCCTTTCCTGGAGACTTCCATATTGATTGAGTATACGCCACCATTTTTACCTCTTGCTTTAGTATCTTAAAGCCTCATCTTCATCTAACCTTCCCATAGTTAAGTGGTCTGTAAATATTTACATTTCTACCTTTTCTTGTTTCCTCATTCTTATGCTTTTTACATATTTGCATAGAATTCCCAAAGTTTCTCTAATACCTCTTTAGGGTCTGTTGTTTGCTCGTCATGGCCTCACTAAGTCTGGCAGCAAACCCTTTTACTCAAGTCATTCTGCTAAGAGTTTTTGTACTATGGAGTTGTCAAAGTCTTGCTTAACAGCAACCTTTCTTAACTCATGCATATCATCCAAATACTCCCTTTTTTACCTTTAGCACTTTGCATTTGCTCTTCTTCCAAAAAAAACTTTAACCTTTGTCAATTCGTCTAAATGATTCCTTTTACTAATCTCACCACATTATGGGAAGAAAAACTTATCAATGAAAATCTTTATAATTATTTATGGAGCCCATGCCCACGTTTACCTTACTTTTTTGGAATACCAAAGCCACACAAGAACAGAGACGACCCACCTTATAGAACGGTGGTAGCAAGTGGAGGTTCCCTTACTGAAGCCACAGCCATTTACCTTGATTACTTGCTGAAACCTCTAGCAGAAAAGAATATGTCATACATAAGAGATTCAATGGATTTTTTGAAGAAAATAAAAAACATTACAGTGGAAGCTGACAGTATTTTGGTAACTATTGATGTGGAATCCTTGTACACAGTGCTCCCTCACAATTACTGTATAACAGCAGCTATGGAGTCTTTTAAGAAACATAATCAGGGTACACAGGCACAACTGCAAAAGTTAAGCAAGCTCATTAATCTTGTACTGGACTTCAATTTCTTTACTTTCAATGGCAAAGACTACAAACAAAAAACTGGTATAGCATTGGGGGCTGCCATGGCTCCCAGCATAGCTAACATAGCCCTGGGCAAATGGGACGAGGACTTTGTGTTAAACAACACAGACTACATGCAGCATATCACATGCTATTTATGTTTTATTGACGATGTCTTTATTGTGTGGGAAGGTGACACCTTGCAGCTTGGAGATTTTATCACTTACATCAATCAAACAACCCCCTTCCTGAAGTTTACCTCTTCCCATAGCTGTACTTCAACCACTTTCTTAGATGTGCAGATTTCCAAGGACACCAACAATAACAGAATCACCACTGATCTATTCAGAAAACCAACGAGGGTTAACTTATTACTCCACAGTAAAAGTCTACATCCTACAAAAGACAAGTATAATGTAGTGAAATCTCAAGGCTATAGATTAGCTCAAATTACCACAGTGATGGAACCATTTTTGAGAAACCTGAACAACTTAGAGAATGATTTTCTAGTGAGAGGCTATGAAAGTCAGATGTTAAAAAACATCCTGGAACCCATTATAGAACTGAAAAGGACTGAAGCACCTTCACTCAACCTCCCCAGTAGAAAAATGTTAAGTAATCCCACAGAGAATAACAAATGCAAAAATAGCTGCATCCTGACATACACTTTGGATTATCACAGTATCAAAAATATTATTGAAGAAAACTGGGACATTGTCACAGGAAACCCTTTTCTGATTAACATGTTAGGTGAAGCCCCATCATTTGTTTATAGGAAGGCCAGTAATATTAGAAGTTTTGTTGAATTTAAACCTAGACCATGTGAGAAAAGCACTAGAAGATGTGAAACTAATTGTACATTTTGTATATTTATACAGCAAGGTGATAGTTTTTATTGCCCTTATTTAAAGAAGATCATTAAAACCAGTGCAGGGGTGACTGTAACACTACAAAAGTAATTTACAGGGCACAGTGCAATGAATGTGATGCATTCTATGTGGGCAAGACTGTAAATAAACTCAAGCGAAGGATTTCATGTCATCTGTCAGAAATCCGCTCTGGATGTAAAAATAATGCACTAGCCAAACACCTTTCTCTTCATAAAAGACACACAGGTTTTATGTTCCAGATCCTGGATCGCATAGACATGGGTGATCTTGAAGGAGACATCCCGAATATTCTGGAGAAACATGAACTTGTGTGGCAATTAAAGCTGAACTCTTTTAGAAAGCCTGGACTCAACTACTACTGTTCAATTAAAAATGCACTGGAACTTAGAAAATTGCCACATTGTTTACATGACTAATTGTATTTTATTTTATTTTTTTCTACAAATTGGTTTTAAATACCATTTTAAATCATTTGAAATTTTAAGTGTATATTTTGTTTCCATCATCATACATAGATGTTTTTTTATTTTTATTTTTTTCTGGTTCTCTTTTTTCCACTTTATTCAAAATGATGGTAATAATAATAACTAATTATACAATTATATAGATTTTTAGGGTTCTTGTACACAGACCTGGAGAAGTCTAGAAGGACGAAAGCGATCTTTGTTAACAATAGGTTATGAAAATAGAAACTGATTTTTACATGCAAAATGTATATGTATATATTTATATATAATTTTTGATCGCAAAATGAACTAAGGTTGATATATTTCCAGCCATGTAGTATATTGCCTTGTATAAAATCACAGACTTAATAATCTACTTAATAATTTGGTTAAATAAGATGTACCATTAAAGTACATTAGGGCTAAATATTATTATGACAGCTACTAGGTAGGGCAGGACCAGCTCGAATGTCACATTGATGGGGGAAGGGATGTGAATTTAACATGTGTACCAATAACACTTTGTTTTACAGCACAATAAACCACTCCCATGCCTGATAAAAAGTATATATATATATTTAGAAAGCTTGTAAGGAATTTATTACTCTATTTTTGTTTTACTTGGATCGCTTGTCTGTGTTCTTAATAAAGGATTTTCGACTGGAAACAGACTGCCTGCCTTGCTTGGATTACTTTCGAATACTTAATAGTGCTGTAGAATTATATATTTTCTATTATTACTTTTTGACTTGACGAGTTTACGTTCGCTACTTCTATTACTATTGTCTGATCTGATTAATATACAGTGATTAACTAGAAATATATGGACTGAAAATCTTCCACACAGAGAAGTTTCTTACACTGTTTTGTTTAGGTGGAAAATAAATACATGATAGTATTATCCTCCCTCCCTATCAATAACCCCTTACTACCACCATATTTTCTTCTTTTTCAGTTGATTTTTATCTTACTTTCTCCAGATTTCTTATTTGCTGACATACAGGTGTCTAAGATGGGTACTTCCCAGGTTTTTAACTGGTTTCGTATTTACTTTTTCAGTTTGACTTCTTGTAGTGGTTCGGTAAATATATGAACTGCAAAGGAGATGCATGTATAGTCAGTGTTTTATAACTTTTTATTTTCTTTTACAGAAGCCAAAAAAGCCACCTCCTCCTGCCAAAGTTTCTGGTAAGGATTTCTTTCACCTTATTGTTTCATTTAATCATTCTCCTAGTTACTGTAATGAGCTTTGGCTTGCCCACTGGTAGTACTTATCTGAGACTGTCATGATCTCTGAATTGTTACTCCCAGTAACTAAGCATGAATGTTCTTTTCAAAGTTATTGTGAATTGCTGTTGTAGCTGCATATATTTTCACTATTGGTGCTCTTTGAACCAATAAGAACAAACTGCATGTATTTCTGTATTTGATAGCCAAGTTCATTTTTCCAGTTAACAAATAGATAGTAAATGTATTAATAAGCCAGTCTTGTCATCCGTGCCCCCCCCCTATAATGTCTTGTAACATCTTACTAAAACTATGCAATGAGTGTAGTGTGTAATGCTGTACATGGTATCTTAAACATTTTAACTTGGAAGGAACTGGCAGTCTGTCTTGGTTGTAATTTACTAAAATTGTAATGAAGAAATAATTAAATATTCACGTTTTTTACATTTGACAGTAAGGCTGAAATAGAAGTTATGATAATTTATGTTAATGGCATGTTCTTTAAATTTTATAATTTGTTTATTTCTGAAACTGTGGGGAAAAAAAAAAAAAGCATGCTGCTCAACCCACTGGTCTTGAGAATATAGCAGGTGGCCATAGAGGCATGTTCCTTTACACAGTTCAGGATTATAAGTATAAATAAAATACCTCACACATTACTTTCTGAAGTTAAGTGGTACTTGGTTCATTTATGTAGCAGTTTGTGCTCGTAAATAAGTCTAATGTTTTTAATCACAGTAGTAGTTAATGAACACAATAAGGGCAGGAAAGCATGATTATAGGGTTGCAGGGAGGATGTTTCCTTTTGATCTTGTTAAACTTCATTGGCTACATCAGTGTGCATTGTGTAGATAGCAGGTAGAAACTCAAGTTGATACTTTTTGTCTCTTGCTGGGATTCACTGGACTCAGCATGATATACGTAGGATAGGTTCTCAGGGTTGTAACATCTGAAGCATATATGGTTTTGAAAGCACACTTATTTAAACCTGAATTTAATCATCTGAAAGTGATTCCACAATGTTGAAAATTAAAGATGTATACTTTGGTTCTTGCTTTCACTGTACAAAATATAGCCAGTCATCTAAGTACACTTTTTCTTTACATCTGTAGAAAACATTATGAAATACTGAAACCAGAATTGTGTCCAAGTCTGTCTAAGCTAATGCCTGTAACTTGGCTATGCAGATTTATTGTTTACTATTGTTGAATGGATTAGTCCCTCTAGGCAAGGTTTATTTTTAGAGGGGACTGGAGATGTGCTTTTTATGCTTAGTAGGAGACATTTCGGCACAACACTGGACAGCTTCCCATACTTTCTTTGATATATGCTTTGGGATGTTGTACAAACACCATGTTCTCACTAACTACATAATAGGTTTAGGTATAAGACTGTTCATCTTTTTAGTTATGTGATGCAACAGCTGAAATTAATGCATTTAAGTGTGTGAGGGTCAGCATTTTGAGAAATTTTTTTTTTTTTTTTTTTTAAGTCCAAGAGAGAGATGGACAGATGAGTATGAGCTGGTGAACATACAATGTAGTTTCATGGTTACACAAATCAATTTTTCAGTGCATCTGCCAATGTCACTTGTTGTCACCTGACTTGAATACATCACACAGTAATTCAGTTAACTTAGAAGTATGGAATAAAAGGCAAAATAGCACACAATTTCTACTAACTACATGTTAAAGTGATACTCTGGTTACTTTTATTTCAAATGGCCTTTTGTATAAACCCCACATTGAAGACTCTGAAACAGTAGAGTAGGTTCAGAACACTGTAACCAGAGTTCTGACAAAGATGTTTGTTGTTATTGAGCTGATATTTGTTTATGTTTTCTTGTTTTTAATGATGTATATATTTTCAGACATTGAATATGTCATTGTTGCTTTGTAGTAGTTTTTGTGGTTTAACTATACACCCACCAAAATAAAAGAAATACTAGCGTAGTTTACCAGATGTGTTACTGTTACCCTGCCTGTCACTGCCATATTTTTGACACTGAAACACTTTTCTGTTGCCCTCAAGTAAGCAGTGTATAAAGTATTACTGCATCCCCCTCAAAAAAGTAGGTCTGTAGAAGTTAGGATTTATCGAACCATAACACTTGTTTAATTAAAAAAGTATTTATTTATTACTTTTTGTTTACCAAGCAAGTGGGCTGGTCTCTTGTTCTTTTCAGCCATGAATCTGGCTCAAAGAGCAAGAATGTGCACACTAACTGATCTGATGTTATCTAAGTCATCATTCATAACTATATGGTCTAGGATCAGATATCATGTCCGAGCTGGCAACATACTACAGACTGATCCAAGGCTCTACCTCCTCCCTCTCCCATGATGCCCTCCTGCCCCCTGACCCCCAGATTTCATTTGCCATGTATTCTGTGCAGACACTTTTCCATTGGTTCTAGTGAGTTAAGTGCTTATTTCTTTTATTTCTTAGTTCAGGTAGTTTTCTAATGTGGTTCTTAGTGTAGTTTGGTATTATTTCTAGTGGTTTATTACCTCCCTTCCCTAAGCTAAGTTTTTTTTGTGCAACTTACTGTGTGTTAGGTTTTTTGGTGCCCTTTTTCTAGTAGCCATTAGGGCTGTGTTGGTGTAGTTGGTGTTTTTAGTAGTTTAGTTTAGTTTGGTTTATCTTAGTTGTTAAAATATGGCTTATAAACCATCTGGTTGTGTGGTCAGAAAATGCCTCATTTCGACACACACGAGGAGTGCGTGTATTGCTTGGGCACTCTGCACCTGGAGCTTGAATGCGACCTTTGTGTACCATGTTAACCCCAGAGCCTTGGTGGAACGCTGCTACAAACTTTTACTAAAGGGTCTGGCCCAGGGGGGACCCTTTGTTTTCCTCTCAAAAGCTTTCTCTTCCAATCCAAAGAGGAAGACCCCCTTTTTCCAGCCAACTCCCTCTAACAAACCATGGCTGTCAGATCCTAAGTCTTCAGATCCATCTCCAGCCCAGGCCATCTCTGATCCAAGGTCTTCGAGTCGAGAGCCATGGAACTGTCTCTCGGATGCAGGGCACTCCGGATCAAAGGCCCTCAGATTCAACCAAGATCAGGCAAGCTTCAGATCCGACCAGTTTGTCAGATCCATCCTCTGTTTTGGTTAGGCGTTTGAATCTGACAGGGTCATCGGATCCTGTTATAGTCTTAGAAAGGACAACGTCCTCCTCCTCCATCTTCAAGCAGAAGACTCAGTCAGCTCCCAGACATCTGATCTGTTTCCCAGAATATCACAGTAGGTCAGGGAAGTCTCCCTCCAAGTGTACACACTCCTCTTCCTCCTCTAAATCTTCAAGGAGTCTCTTGCCCTCAGACATGGACAGGATGATGAAGAGCTTCCCCAAGGCCCAAATAGAGTTGGGGCTAAGCCTTGCCCTTCCTAGTTTCTCATTCTCTTCATCCAACTCCGGTGGCTTTGGATTCTAAGGACTAGAATGTCTGCAGTCAGATTCCAGTGAGGCCGAGTATCCTCCCTTTCTCGACCCCATCGGGGTCCTTTGCTTATTCTGCTCCCCCCACCCTCTGAGTGGGGTCAGCACTCATAACAGAGTGGTTGATGCTGGCTCTGCAGGGGGTGCGGTACCGTCCCCTTGGAGCTTCGGCCTTTGATAGCTCTGGGCCGGTAATCATCTGGGTGTCGCAGTGCTGTTCCTGGACTCATTCCTCCTTTACAGAGGACCTCTCCATTAGACATGGGGGACGGGCCTGCTTCCAGCCCTTTGGCTTTCTGGGTGGTAGAGAGGACCTTATCCAAATCTGGAGTTTGTTCTGCTGCTCCTTCCGGTCCTTCCCTGCCTCTCTCTACTTTGGCTGGTGAGGCCTCCTGTCCTGTCCAGGGTCAGCCCCCCTGATCAAGCCTTCAAGGAGTTTCCTCCCCTTGGGAGTCACTGTCTCTTCCGAGACCTCCCTGGAGCCCCCTGTGAAGGAGGATTATCCTAAGAGGAAGTGCAAGAGGAGGCACTTGGACTCCCCAGTGGAGTCCCTCACCAAGGATACAGACCTTGAGAAAGGAGACTGGTTACCCAGATCTCCACCCGACGATGTCCCCTTTGGAGACCTCCTTGAACTTTTGAAGCAAAAGGGCAGATGGTCTCCCCAACCCCCATCTTTGGAGGAGTCCATATTTCTGAAAGCCTTCAGGATGGGCCCGTCTGCCTCCTGGGTGTCCCTGCCTGCTGATGAGTTGGTAGATCGATCGCCAGCAGGACCTGAAAGAGCCAGACATGGTGGAGCCTGTTCATAAAAGGGCTGACAAGTTTTTTAGCCCTCCTGCAGACCATTCATTCTGGAGCAAAGGTGTCCCAGTCAATGCCATAATGTTTGCTGCCACCGCTAAAAAGGAGCTGTCAGAGCAAAGCTCCATGGTCCATCCCCCAAATAGGGAGTGCCGGGCGATAGACCGTTTTAGGAAGTGTGTGTATGCCTCTGCTACCTTTGGACTGAGAGCAACAAATTATTTGACACATTTTATCTGCCTTCAAAGGGATTTGGTCCTAGAGCTTTCCACTTCTCTTAGAGTTGTTGCCAGCGGAGGACCTCAGAAGGTGTCTCCCAAGCTATCCAGGCTGACTTCCTTCACAAATTCTTCGATGAGGTTAGTTTCCAATGCATGCGGAAGCTACCTCTCGGGCAGCTGGTACAGGCATTGATTTGAGGTGTCATTCCTGGTTATGTTTATGTAGGTTCGCAGAACCCTTCAAGACATCGTTTACCAATGCCAGCTTCGCAGTTCCCCTCTTTTTGGACTTTCTGTGAAGGATACTTTGACCTGCAGTGAGCAGATAGGGAAGACTGTGTGGTGGGGATCAAGCGTTCTACTCACCAAAGGTCCTTCTCTAAGACCCAGTGGGGAACTAGAAAGATGTGGTTCCTTGAGGCACAATCTCCTTTTCAGGACACACCTGATGAATCCTCTGCCAGAGGCAGAGGGAGAGGTTTCAATGGATGCCGCCTCCTTCGAGGCAGGGAGGGTATGCAAAATCAGGGCTCCAGGGAACCCTTCTCTGAGCAGCCCTATCGGCACTCCTAAAGTGTTGCCCGACTGCTGTACCCTGTAGGTAGTCAGGGTTCACATTTCCCTACACCCACTAGCCTGAACAAACATCACTTCTGATCATTGGGTATTAAATATCGTTTCCAGGGGCTATTTCATTCCTTTTTTGGAACCCCCTCCACTAAGAACTTACCTCCCAGATGTTCCACCCATTCAAAGGGAGTTGGCCTTCAAAGAGGTTCAACAGGTTCTTCTAAAAAGAGCAGTCTGAGAATTCCCAGCAGGACAGAGAGGATCTGGAGCTTACTGTCACTTTTTTTAGTGCCAAAAAAGTTGGGGGACCTACGTCCTATTCTGGATCTCAGTGAGCTCATTCTTTCAATGAAACAGTCAAAGTTCCAGATGGTCACTGCTCAGTCCATTCTGCCACTTTTACATAAGGACAATTGGATGTGCTATATAGATCTCCAGGATGCCTACTATCACATGAAAGTAGACAAGCATTCCAGAAGACATCTTCACTTCCAGCTAGGAGCCAGTCATTACCAGTTCAGTGCCGTACCCTTCTGTCTCACCACAACGGCCTGGGTGTTACCAAATGTATGGCAGTGGTAGCGGCACACATGTGACTGCAGGGGTCCCGGGTCTTTCCGCACCTCGATGATTGGCTCCTCACAGCACCTTCAAGGCATCGACTGATACAGGTGATTCACTATGTTCCCTTCCTCTTCTGTCAGTTGGGGATGACCATCAACCTTGCAAAATCCAATCTGATTCCCACTCAACAGTTGGAATTCATAGGAGTTAATTTAGACTCCGTTTCAGAGATTGCAGCATTACCTTTGCACAGAATTCAGCTGATATGGGAATAGGTCACACAGATCTTGGACCCGTCGTGCCCCCCAGTTTGCCTGGTTCTTCGAGTTCTTGGATCCCTGGCCTCGGCCATTCATCTTTTTCCCCTGGCTAGGTACCATATGTGAGTGTTGCAACAGACATTAGCTGCCCAGTGGTCAGCTCTGCTTCATCCCCTGATTGTGACCATAAAACTGACACCTGTGTACATACGTCGCCTCCAGTGGTGGCTTCAGTCTCAGAGTCTCTCTTTAGGCAAGCCCTTTTCTCTCCCAGCGCCCACAGCCACAGTGACCATGGACACCTCCCTGCTGGGGTGGGAGGGTGGCATTTCAGGGGAAGACTGTCCAAGGCACATGGTCCCTAGTAGAGACCAAGTTACATGTAAATGTTCTGGAGATGAGAGCAGTTCTATTGTTGCAAGCCTTCTAGGACTGCCTCCCTCTTGGGATGATTGCAATTCAGACAGACAACTTGGTAGTTGTCTGGTATGTCAACAAAAGAGGGGAACACGTTCTTAACTGTTGTGCAGCGAGAGGCCATGAGACAGTGTGAATGGGCAAGGTCCTCCGGCTGCTTCCTTATTGTAGCGCACATTCCCGGGGATTCAAACGTGTTGGCCGACAGGCTCAGCAGATCTATCTTGAGTCCTCATGAGTGATCCTTCAATTATTCAGTGCCAAAGCAGATTTTCGACAGTTGATGTCAACTGTGTTATGATCTTTTTGCCTTCCCAGCCAACCACAAATGCAGCAGGTACTTTGGACTGATCCCCCCTCAGGGAAGTTACCAAGGGACACTCTAGTTCACGATTGGCCTCCTTGGTCTCCTTTATGCCTATCCTCCTCTCCCCTTAATACGCAATGTTCTGCAGAAAGTGCAATGCTAGTGGACATCCCTTATCCTCATTGCCCCTTTCTGGCCTTGTCAGTCGTGGTTCCCCTTCATCAGGTCTCATCTTGAAGTATCCACTATGGGTACTGGATCCCTGTCAGGATCTGATTACCCATCCGTCGGGGCTTCCTCTCCCAAACCTTCGGACCCTTCGTCTAACTGCATTGTTTCTCCAGTTGCAGTGATCATAAAACAGTCCAAGCTAGCGTACCCCATTAAATGTATCATTCTAGCCTCCCAGAAACATTCCACTAGAAAAGTTTACAGTAGTAAGTGGAAAAGGTTTTCTATCTGGGCTAAGAGCAGGACCCCTTTTCTGCTTCAGTTTCAGATATGATTTTGTTTTTGTCCTCACTTTTCCAAGCAAGAGCAAGTTTTTCCACTATCATGTTTCAGTTGGCAGCGATATCCAACTTTCATCTGAGCTCTGAGTCTAACTTTTCATCTCCGCTTTGTAAAGTGTTTATGAAAGGGGTTTTTCATCTTCAGCCTCCATTTAAGGACCCTTCGCCTCCTTGGGACCTCACGCTGGTTTTGCAGTCTGTGACTAGGAGTCCTTTTGAGCCTTGCTAGTTCCTGCACCCTCAAGTTTCTGACTTGGAAGACAGCCTTCCTGGTGGCTATTACCTCAGCTAGGAGCATCTCAGAACTGCAACTCTCACAATTACTCCTCCTTACATGATTCTTCACAAGGATAGAGTCTCTCTTAGGACAATCCACTCCTTCTTTCCCAAGATTGCTTCTGAATCGTCTCTAAACCAATGTATTCAACTTCCAATGTTCTTCCCCAATTATACCAACAAAGGGAAGTATATCCTTACATCCCTTAGATGTTTGCCAACAGTTACGGTTCTACCTGCATAGGACAAAAGGTTTTTGAAAGTCAGAACAGCTCTTTGTGGCCTTTTCCCCTAACAGACATGGGCTTCCAGTTTCTAAGGTCACTATTTCTAAGTGGATATCTAGCTGCATCTCTGTGGTCAACAGCATTAGCCACCTTGAGGTTACAGGAAATGTCAAGGCTTATTCTTCTAGGTCCATAGTAATTTCTTCAGCCTTTTTTAGCAAGACTTTCTATTGATGACATTTGTGCTGCGGACCAAGTGGTCTAACCCTCACACAAACTTGATCTGGTCAGTAGGAGCAGGGCTTCCTTTGGCTACCTTGACTCTGACTGTATAGTGACGAATGATGACTTGGATAACATCAGATTAAGAGTTATGTACTTAGCATAACTTGGCATTTGTGTTATCATACGTTATCACTCATCGCCTTTTTCCTTCCAACCATCCCCCTACCTTGTAGTTCAGGGTGGGAGTTAGAGTTTCCCTCCAGTCTTGAGGGAGTAGTATTGAGGCAGATTGGGCAAACTTGATCTGTGGTCAAAGGGTGGCAGTGTGTCATGGGAGGAGGAAGAGCTAGAGTCTTGGGTCCATCTGTAGTATGTTGCCGCTTCAGATTCGATATCTGATCCTAACCCCAATAGTGATGAATGATGGCGTAGGATAACACAGATGCCAAGTTATGGTAAGTACATAACTCTTATTTCACACCTGGCTGGAGTGGAATTTCACACCCTGATACCTTCAGAGTTCCTGCACGGACAGCGTCTGCCTGAGCTAAAATTGTAAGAATGTAGATGTTCATCATGCATACAGCTGCAGTAATCACAGATGGGTTTTCTGCCGTCAGGCAGTCCCTCGGTCGGCCGAATTCCAAAGTCTTGGTCCGGCGTCGGTTGTCGTCGCTTTCTCTTCTGACGTCAGTGAGGCCAGAGTATATAAGACACAGCTGACGCCATGTTCTTCAGTCTTTTTTGCCATGCAGTGCCCGAAGCAGAAGCAGTTCGCAAGTGCCGGTCGGATAGCTCCTGAATTACGAAAATTTTGGAAACCGAAGTCTTCATTAAAGCTAAGTACCCCGTTGGGGAAACTTTTCTTGCCTCAGACCGATGTCAGAAAAAGTTAATAATTGTATTTCTTGTGGGAAGCAAATACCGCATAAGGATTTCCATTCCCTCTGCATACCTTGTTTAGGCCCAGACCACGACGTCTCGGGCTGTCGCTTTTGCGCTACCTTCAATAAACGCACTATTAAGCGTCGGGCGGAGTTCGCCCAACACTATTTTGGTAAAGCTTTTGATTATAAAATGTCGTCGGACACTCCGACTACCGTTTTGTCCAAAAAACGCAAGGAAAAGGACCGACACGCGAGGCCTGCGGTCCCCGCCGACACCACGCCAAAACAGGCTACACGTGGTCCCGGTTCTCAGCGAGACGCCTTTGCAGTCCCTGACTACCGACGACACTCCTTTGGCGGTGTCCTCTGTACCCGAGACTGCTGGGACCTCGGCCCTTTCCCAGACTACAACCACCGAAGCCTTTGCTAATGTTGAGCCTACTAATGTGGACAGGTCCACCTCCACCCATGGTGTCTTTAGACCCTCATCTTCTTTTTCTATTAAGGCCTTTACTAAATCCAAAGCAGCCAGGCACCCCAAGAGGCCTGTTGCACAGGGCCCATCTCCAGGTCCCATGCCTAAAAAACAGATGCTTAAAATGGCTGAGGATTTAATTACTCTTATCAGAGGTTCTCAACCCCCTCCAGACAAGAGACCCAGAGTGGAGGAAGATTCTCCCTCTTCTGATCAGGGATCCATTTTATCAGAACATTCTGATGCAGAGGAACACTCTTACTCCCCTTTTGAGGATTCAGATGCAGAACAGTCCATCCCTTCTGTATCTCCTCCTGAGGATTTTTCCTTTGGGGAAACCTTGCACACCTTGAGGGAACACTTCCACTGGGAAGGCCAAGACTTTTCAGATTCCAAGAAAAGGCATAGGGAATTTCTTTTGTTACCTCAACACAGACCCCTGGCGATACCCCCTGTTTTGGACATACTTGATGATGTTTATTCGGAGGCTTGCCTTAACCCGGATTCTCTGCCTCCTGCACCAGTCAAACCTGATAGGTATTACAGAGTACCCAACTCTCACCAATTTCTCTTCAAAAGCCATAATGCTGACCCTGAAACCATTTCACAAGGCCCCAAGGGATTGAAGGCCTCCACTGCCAAGAATCCACTTCCTGCAGAAAGGGAGTCAAGATCTTTAGAAAGGTGGGGTAAAAAGGTATATACCTCGGCCACCCTAGCCATGAGGGCCTTAAATTGTCAGTTTCATATGCTTAAATATCAACAGTTCCTGTTATCACAATTAAGGAATAAAATGTCTCAACCTGAACAACCAGATTTAAAGGAGTTACAGGATATGATGCATGGTGCAGAGCAAGTGGGTAAACACACTTTACAATGTGGTTATGATGCCCTAGAGGCTTCAAGTAGAGCTGCTGCTACAGGATCAGTCATTCGCAGACATGCCTGGCTTAGAGAACAAAACTTGCCTGATCATGTGAAAGCTAAACTTCTAGATGCTCCTTTACAAAAGGATGTGCTGTTTGGTACTAATGCTGAGGAGATACTACGGAAAATGGAAGAAAAAGCCAAATCTATGCAAACTGTCAAAGCCTTTTTACAGGTCCAACCACCACGTTTTAGCAGAAATTGGCCTTCAAAAAACTGGTCCTTTCCAGCCACTGACAAGCCCCAAAGAGGTAGATACAGACGCACAAGGGGCAGAGGGCAATCACAAGGATCATATAGAGGACGACAATGGCAAACTCCAGCACCAAGAGGTGGCGAGGAAAGTGCACAACACTACAGGAAGCAAACCCAATGACTCCCTCATTTCCATGCCAAGCACGTCTCAGCTGGCAGCACCTTTGGGAGGAAAGCTAGCATTATTTGCAGCCAATTGGCATATTGTCACAACAGACAAATGGATCCTGGACATTATAAACAGAGGCTACAAATTTCATTTTCACACTCTTCCAAAAATGAGAGGCATGCCAAACCTGCCACAGAATCAAAGGGCAGACGCACAACTACAAATTTCAAAGCTCATAAGCATGAGAGCTATTCAAGAGGTACCTACTCACGAACAAGGTCAAGGTGTTTATTCAAGACTTTTTCTGGTACCAAGGAAAGGAACCGACTGGAGACCCATTTTGGACTTATCCATCCTAAACACATTTCTACTCGTACCAAAATTCAAGATGCTCACATTACAGCAACTTCTTCCCATGCTGGGCAAGGAGTTTTGGCTGGTAACATTGGACCTCAAGGAGGCATACCTGCATGTCCCAATCAGACAAAGCTGCAGAAGATACCTCAGATTTCTTGCAGGTTCAATCCACTATCAATTCTCTGCATTGCCCTTTGGCTTATCTACTGCGCCCAGAGTATTCACAAAGTGCCTGGCATCAGTGATTGCCTACTGCAGACTTCAAGGGATACAAATTTACCCTTATTTGGACGATTGCCTGATCCAAGCAGACAGCAAACACATACTTCTGGAACATCTGGCATATGTGACACGGTTATTGCATTCTCTGGGATACACAATCAACAAAGAGAAATCAAGGCTAACACCATCTCAGAAAATAACTTTCCTGGGTGCCAACTTGGACACAAACACCCAGATGGCCTATCTTATGCCAGAAAAACAGGGGCAACTATCTCATTACTTCAAAATACTAGCAAAAAGTACCAGGCTTACTGCAAGGAAAATCCTGCAGGCTCTGGGATTCATGGCATCTTGCATTCTTTTAATCCCATGTGCAAAGCTGCATATGAGGAAACTTCAATGGTACCTAAAAAAACTATGGTCTCAACACAGTCACAGTTTGGAAACAATAATACCAATAATCCCATGTTTGCAAAAGGAATTTCTATGGTGGGCCCAAGCATGTCAAGCAAACACAGGCCTCCCATTCTGCAAGCCTCAAGCAAAGCAAGTTATCACAACAGATGCCTCAGATTACGCCTGGGGGGGGGGGCGCACATGACGGACAGGTGCATCCAGGGCAAATGGTCCCAAAAAGAAAAGCACCTTCACATCAATCAAAAAGAAATGCTAGCAGTAATAAATGCAATTACAGCTTTCAAGGACTTCCTGCATCCAGGGCAATTACTGATAAGAACAGACAACACCACAGTAATGTGGTACATAAACAAACAAGGAGGAACACATTCATACCCCTTGTGCAGACTAGCCATGACTCTTTGGAACTTGGCTCTGGAATGGCAAATCGAACTTCAAGCCCAGTACCTGCCAGGATTGGAAAACACGCTGGCAGACAAATTAAGCAGAAATATGACCGATCCACACGAATGGAAGTTACATCCTCAGGTGTTTACAGAAATAACCCAAGTGTGGGGGAGGCCAGACATAGATCTTTTTGCCTCCCACAGGAATCATCAATTGGAAACGTTTTGTTCGAGGACCTTTCATCCAAAGGCCTGGAGAGTGGACGCCCTTTCATTCAGTTGGACAGCATGGACAGTTTACGCATTCCCACCTCTGCCTCTTCTGCCCAAGGTACTTTTGAAAGCAAGAGCAGACAGTCCGAAGATGATACTGATTGCTCCAGATTGGCCACGGCAACACTGGTACCCACTGCTGAGGAGCCTAGCACATACTCCTCCCTGGTCCCTGCCTCTAATGCCTCTTCTGCTGACTTAGCACAGCTACAAAACTCTCCACAGTCAGCTGAAAACACTCAATCTCGCTGCATGGAAAATTCCTTAACACCACAACAGACCCTACTCTCCAAGGAGGTGCAGGATGTCATTTTGGAGGCCAGAAGGCCATCTACTAGAAAAGCTTACTCTGCAAAATGGAAGCGGTTTTGTTCTTGGAATGAGAAAAAAGGCCAGGACCCTAGAAAACTGAACTTGCCTCAGGTATTACAGTATCTAGCTGAGCTGCTGAACAGTGGACTTTCATTTTCTTCCATAAAAATCCATGCCTCAGCCATTTCTGCAGAATACAACACGGATCCTCCTTTATTTTCTTACCCACTCTTACGACAGTTCCTCAGAGGGGCTAAGAATATTAGACCACCAAGGAAACGACCAATACCAGCCTGGGATCTTAATTACATACTAGAAAAATTAACATTGCCTCCTTTTGAACCAGCTGCCTCAACAGATTTGCAATATTTGTCCTGGAAAACTGCCTTCCTTCTGGCTATCACTTCAGCTCGTAGAGTTTGAACTACAGGCCCTCATGGCGGTGCAGCCCTTTCTCATTTTCCATCAGGACAGGGTTTCCTTCACCAACCCATCATTTATGCCTAAAGTGGTATCCAGGGTAGCTTTAAATCAAGCCATACACCTTCCTACCTTTTACCCCAATCCTCAAAACAAAGGGGAAAGGCTGCTACATTCTTTAGACATCCATAGGCAGCTACGTTACTATTTGGACAGAACAAAGTCCTTCAGGAAATCAGAACAACTCTTTGTGTCCTATGCTGTAGGGGCTCAAGGGAAGCCAGTTTCCAAGCAGACTATTTCAAAGTGGATAGGTCACTGCATACGGTTTTGTTATTCCTATCATGGGAAATCTGTTCCTACAGGTATCAGATCACACTCCACCAGGGCCCAGCTACCTCTACAGCCTTCCTCAGAGGAGTTCCTACCAAAGATATTCTGGAGGCAGCCACTTGGAGTTCTGTACATACCTTCACAAAACACTACCACCTGCCTTTATATTCCAGAACAAGAGCAGGCTTTGCCACTGCTGTTTTGCAGGGTATTCTGGCTCAACCCAGTTCCTCCTAGTACCTACCACCCTGTGCGTAGCTTTGGGATTCTACCCATCTGTGATTACTGCAGCTGTATGCACGATGAACATAGTACAGTTTTGTACCTACCATAAATGTAGATGTTCGAGTGCTAATACAGCTGCAGTACAGGTTTCCTCCCTCCTTCCCCACTTGGTAAAGGCATGGGGCCTAACAACCTCTTCATACAACCTGACTGGGTTATCCTTCTATGGTTTATTTGCTTGCAACCACTGATTTTGGATTATATTGCATTGCATGTATACACATATAAGCATAATTTATGTATTGCCTTCCTTCTGGGGGCACCTGACATCTGGGGCAAGAAAGACTGAAGAACATGGCGTCGGCTGTGTCTTATATACTCTGGCCTCACTGACGTCAGAAGAGAAAGCGACGACAACCGACGCCGGACCAAGACTTTGGAATTCGGCCGACCGAGGGACTGCCTGACGGCAGAAAAAGCATCTGTGATTACTGCAGCTGTATTAGCACTCGAACATCTACATTTATGGTAGGTACAAAACTGTACTTTCTGCAACCCACCTGTAAAGAAATGTATATATCTCAAAAACTATAAAAGTTACAAAAAGTTAAAATACAAAAATGATATAGCACACACACTTCTTCACAGTGGTGATACTAATATGACATCCAGACATAATGGTAATTTTAAATTGAAAAACAACCAGTAACCTGGTGAAAAAGCTGAGTAAAATCCACAAAAATAGTTTTAATACACAACACAGCAGAGGTAGAAGCCAGTGCAGGATACACCCCAATATCAAAGTACCACAAACCACACCAGTAAATGGTTGTTGACAACGTTTTTAATGCAGATTAAGCACTTTCATTTCACAAATGGAAACTTCATCAGAATAAAAATGATCCTCCTAAAAACACGTAATATAGTCTGTTTTAAACATCCATTGGTTAAAATGTACTCAGAAGACCAGAACTTCATTGGTTTGCACAAAGACTACACACCTTGTTTGAAAATATCACATAAAAACTTTTTTTTACATATAAAATGGAGTGATATATATATATAGCTTATTGCACCTCATGTTATGCATATTATATTGGAAAATCTGAACGTTGTTTAAAGCAGAGAATATATGAACATCTTTACGATATGAACAAGAAAAAGGAAACCAATGCCTTATTTAGACACATAAATGTATATTATGAAGCACATTATAAGTTTTGGTTGCTTGAATAGGTAAAACAAAATCTTTTGACAGGTGGGGGGGTGGGTGGGTTGGGAAACAAAACCTGAATACTGATAATGATATGGCATATGAAACTGATATGGCAAGTGAATTTTAATGCATGCGCTAGTCCCGGTTTGAATGACCTTGTCTCTGTATTACCTACATTAAAGATGAGAGTTTTGGTATATTAATTATATAAATATATACTTACACACACATATTTTATGCTGTATTTTATATGTTAAAAAGTCTTTTTATGTGATAGTTTCAAACATGGTGTGTAGTCTTTGTGCTAACCAATGAAGTTTTGTCTTTTGAGTACATTGTAACCAATGGATGTTTTGAACAGACTATAT
>NC_056729.1:1215355565-1215393065 GCF_019279795.1 Protopterus annectens
ATAAGGGTGACTACTGGTGGGTTTTTTGTGAATCTTAGCTTTGAACACTTGGTTCCCTCTATCTTTATATAAATCCACATCCAAATATGCTATGTTCTCTGTACTTGAACTATATGTGAAGGACAAGGAATTCATAGAGGCATTCAAATAATCAATAAACTTGGGAATGTCTTCGATAGAGCCATCAAACATGATGAACACATCGTCCAAATACCTAGTGTAGTAGTAGATATTGGTGCTATAGTCGTTGTTGTTAACGACGAAGTGTTGCTCCCAGTGGGCCATCAAGAGGTTGGCAAAGCTAACTCAGTTTTGATTACTGAACTGCCCTTATCTGTCATGAAATTGGAAACCCATTCAATCCCTGTATCCACAGGTATGACGGTATACAGGTCCTTAACGTCAGTGGTCAGGAAAACAGTGTGATCTCTGTATTCGAGGTCATTGACGTTACTTAGAAAGGACCAAGACTCTTTGCAAATATGGTCCACACGTTCAACCAATTTCTTCGAAACTGTGTCAACATACTTAGCAATGGGATAAGTAATGGAATTTGTTCCATTCACAATAGGCCGGAGGGGTGGATCCTCTAAGCTCTTGTGAACCTTTGGAATTCCTAAAAGTATAGGCGTCAGTGAGGCCAAGCATGACAAATAGATGTTATGTGATCCTATCTCGCCTACATTCTGAATGATGGGTTCGGAGCCGATCCCTCGGCTCCGACTCGGCACGCTTATGCCAAAGAGCGAAGTCTCTTATTGGCTGAGCTTACTATATCCCAGGATGCACCACCAACAGTCCCCCAGATCTCGTTTGCCGCTTAACTGCAAGGACGTGGTCTCGAGCTGGCTGGGCTGAGTAGCTTTATTAACTACTTTTTCTGTCAGTTTTTGTGCTTGTATTTCAAAACAAAAGCCGTTTAACGGCTATTGCTATTGCTATTGCTATTGATATTGTGTTCGATTGAGTACTGAAATTTATTGTGTGTGATTGTGTAGAGTTTGTTTTGGCGCCCACTTCCAATCCAGGGCCTTTTGGTCAAACTCTTTAACTGAACTTTAGTGTTTAAAGTTCCCGGTTATTACACCTAAGGTTGTGTTTACACAGTTTTCTGTAAGCCTTGGCTTTTTGTCATTACCGATTCTACAGTGATTAAATTTCCTGTCAGGAATTGTTAGCATTATGTCTCAAGCCCCTAGGCCTTCGGGCTTTAAAAAATGTACTAAATGTGCTTTTAAGATGTCTGTCACTGATGACCATCTACTTTGTGTTTATTGTTTAGGGGCAAAGCACTTGCAGGAGTCATGCAGCGTGTGTCACGCTTTTTCCTCTAGGGTCCTCCAGGAGAGGAAAAATAAATTAATTCTTAAAGGGTTGATTAAACCCTCTTTTGAAGAAGCCTTGTCTTCGCTCCGACTCCTGCCAAAGAAAGGGCTTGGCTCCGACCAGTCCGTCGGATCCGACTGCCAAGAGACCTAGGCAGGCCTCTCCTTCGGCTCCAAAGACTTGGGCGAGGTGAACGGTCTGCCTCGATGCCTCAGTATCGACTCCTCGGAGCCGATGGCTGGGGCATCGAGGCGGGTCACCTTCGGCTCCACTGCTCGGAGCCGACAAGGGGCCCGCTCAGACACTTCCTCCTCGGCCGAAGTCTACCTCGGCACCGATGGAATCTGGTGTGTTTCCTCGGCGCCGATTCTCATAGAGTCGCCTCGGGCGGTCCCCTAGTCCATTGGGGCCGGGAGAGGTCTTCGAACCCGTTCTGTTTCCTCTCGGTCTTGAGAATGTCGGATTCTGATATAGACAGGGTGCTCCAAAGACTTTCCAGTCCCCAGTCTTCCAAAATTGTTTCGGCTCCGACCCAGTTGGCTTCAGAGCCGATGGCCATGACCCATCCCATTGCTATTCCTCCTCCGACTGCTTGGCTCCGTGGAGCAGGTGCTCTTGGAGCCGGTGGAGATCTCAGGGTCGGCTCCGACCCTTACTCCAACCCGGGCCTCGGGTCCGAGTTTGGTCGCGGACTTCTTCGGCTGGACCCGAGGGTGATGTTTGGGACCGATGCTCGGTTCCGAGCCTCCCTCTCGGTGCTTGGCTGCGGGACTTCCGTCTACTATCATGGCCCGGAGACTGGACGCTCCCAGGATTCTGGAGGTCCGGCTTTCAGGGCCATGAGGAGTGCCTTGGCCAAATCCTCTTGACCATCTCTGCGGTTTTACCAGCACCTTCCCTGGGCGTGGTGGCTGGGTCCTTGGTAGTTCCCCTGTCTATGCCCAGCGGAGCCCCGAGGCCTGAGGTTACCCCAGTGGGGTTCCCCTCTTCCTGAGGGTTTTTGAGTCCTCCAGAGGAACCCCAAGGAAGAGATCGTGCAAGAGGAAGCACGTGGACTCCCCGAGTCTATCACATCGGACACGGATATGGATGATGCAGAGGGTCCCCTAAGTCGTCCTCGGATGATGTCTCCTTTGCAGACATCTTGGAGATCCTCAAACAATGAGGCGGCTGGATGTCCAAACCCCCTCTGGACGAATCAGTGCTCCTCAAGGCCTTTGGGGCTCAGCCCTCCGCCTCCTGGGTGTCTCCGCCGACGAGCTTCTGGATTTAGTTTGTCGAAGGCGTGGGAACACCCGGATACTGTGGAACCAGTCCCTTCTCGTCCAAACAAATTCTTATCTGCTCCCCGAGAAGGAGTTCCTTACCAAGGGCGTGGCTGTAGATGCCATGGTGGTGGCATCTGCTACACAGCAGGACGTGGCAGAGGCTTCAACGTCCATCCCTCCTCCTAATAAGGAGTCTAGGAGTATGGATAGGTAGAAGCGCACCCTGACTTCAGCGGCCTTTACCTTAAGGTCTCTGAATTATTTGGCACATTTTACTAGGCTTCAGAGGGATCTGGTCAAGGAGTTGTCAGACTCCTCTCGGGTAACCTACCTGAGCAGCTAGCCCAGTCCGTTAGCTCTCAGTTGGCTATCCTGGCGTCACGTGCGTTGTTGTCCATGAGGCTGATATCTTATGCGGCCGAAGGGCGGGTAGAGCGGCAGGCACAGGCGTGGCTCTACGAGACAGGCCTGGCTCCGCTTGTGTCAGTTTGCGGAGGCCTTCAAGTCTTCCTTCGCCGACGCTCCCTTTGATGGGTCCTCATTGTTTGGACCCAAGGTGAAAGACACCCTTACCCGCTGTGAGCAAGAGGGAAAACGTTATCTGCCATAGGGGCCCGTTATTCCACTCCCTTTCGGCCTTACCCCAAGGCCAAAGGAGGGAAAATGTGGTTCGAATCTCGCAAGTTTTTCTCCCAACAGCAGGAAGATTCCCGTCCAGAGGCAGAGGGCGGGAAATTTTTCAGGAGACGCCGTCCCAGAGGCGGCTGAGGGCCCCGCAAATCTGGAGACCGCGAGTCCTTTCTTGGCTCTTCAGCCTCCCACACGACATGTGGGATTGCCCGGCTGTGCTGCTCGGAGCCAGTCGGGTGTCGTTTGCCAAGCACCTAACAGCCTGGGAGTCAATCACCCAGGACAGATGGGTGCTTCGGATAATTGCCGGAGGTTACATCATCCCATTCAAATACTCACCCCTCCGTCCAAGAGAATCCCGGACCCACCACCCAGTCAAAGGGAAATAGCAGCCGCAGAAGCTTCAAAGCTGCTACAAAAGGAGTCATCCAACCGGTCCCCACAGACCAAATCGGATTAGGAAATTACTCCAGGTTCTTTTAGTGCCAAAAGACAGGGGACCTGAGACCAATATTGGATCTCAGCAGACTGAACCTATCCGTCGAAATCCAAATTCGAATGGTCACGTTGCAATCCATTCTCCCGTTGTTGGAGAAGGATGTTTGGATGTGCTCCATAGACCTCAAGGGCGCCTATTATCACATACCGATACATCAGGCGTCCAGAAGGTATCTGCGCTTCAGCCTGGGAGCCAGTCATTACCAATTTTGTGCTCTGCCCTTTGGCCTCACCACAGCCCCAGGGTGTTCACCAAGTGTTTGGCAGTAGTGACGGCTCACCTGAGGAGCCTTGGATTCCAAGTGTTTCCCTATCTCGACGACTGGCTCCTGACTGCCACCACCAGGCATCTACTTATGGACAACCTCAAAGCCACCATCTCCTGGGTGCTTCCCTGGGGATTACATTCAATTGGTCAAAGTCTGTCTTGCTGCCCTCTCAGCGCTTAAAGTTTATAGGAGCAGAGATAGACTCAAGATTGATGCGTGTCTTTCTTCCTGCCGAAAGGATCCGAACCTTACAGGGCCAAGTGCAAGCTCTGATCTCGAGATCCAAAGCCCCAGCCAGGATGGTCCTACAGGTTCTAGGCTCAATGTCTGCCACGGTACTTTTAGTTCCTCTAGCAAGGTTACACATGAGGATTCTTCAGTGGCTCTTATCAACTCAATGGACCTTTCAAGATCTCCCACTCAATCATCTCATCATGATTACGGAAATATGCAAAAGGGACCTGCGCTGGTGGCTTCAGACATCCAACTTAGATCAGGGCAAACCCTTTGTTCTCCCTCCAGCGGTTACCCTGACGACAGATGCCTCCCAGATAGGGTGGGGGCATTGTCTGGGCAGGCTAGTTCAGGGCTCCTGGCTTCCGGACGAAGCTCTTCTCCACATCAACGTGTTGGAGATGAGGGCTGTACCGATCCCTACAGGCCTTACACAAGTTCCTTCCTCAGGGTATCATCGCCATCCACACAGACAACATGTCGGTGGTTTGGTATCTGAACAAACAAGGAGGGACCAGATCGTATCCCCTTTGCAGAGAGGCCATGAGAGTGTGGGAATGGGCTGTAGCTACCAACCGCTTCTTGGTAGCGACCCACATCCCGGAAAGTCAAATGTATTGGCGGACAAATTAAGCAGGACAATTCTCTCTCCTCACGAATGGTCTCTAAACCGCACAGTAGCAGCCCAGGTTTTCAAGAGATGGGGGACGCCGTGCTGCGATCTATTTGCGACTCCACAAAACACCAAGTGCCAAAGATTCTTCTCCTTGATTCCACATCAGGAAGTACCGCCATGGATGCTCTAGCTCAACCCTGGCCAACAGGGTTGCTTTATGCTTTTCCTCCAATCCACTCCTTCCCAAAGTCATTCAAAAGCTTCCCAGCTAAGGTCTTCAATGATTCTGATTGCCCCATACTGGCCTCGTCAGATATGGTTTCCTTACCTGAAAAGCATGCAGTGGACGATCCGTGGACCTTAGACCTGATCCCGGATTTGCTAATCCATCAGTCGGGACATTGGCATCAGTCTCTTCAATCTCTGAAATTGACAGCTTGGCTCCTCCACTTCCGACCTTAGTCAGAAGCCACACACTAGACCCGGAAGTTGTTCACATTTTGTCTTAGACCCATAAACCCACCACTAACAAATTGTACCTCAGTAAGTGGAAGAGGTTTGCTATCTGGGCTCAACTCAAGGGCTTAGACCCTATCACTGCTCCTGTCCCAGAGGTTTTGAAATTCTTAACATCCCTATTTAATCAGGGATCTTCTGTCTCAACTATTAAAGTTCAACTAGCTGCTATTTCTAAATTCCATGAATCTACGGATCCTCCTTTGATGAGCAGCAGGCTATGCAAAACATTCATTAAAGGTGCGAGTCTGTTAAGACCACCAGTTTTTCATCCTGCACCTCTGTGGGATCTTGATTTAGTGCTTCGTGCATTAACATCTCCCCCTTTTGAACCGGCTGCTACATGCGAATTAAAATATCTGTCATGGAAAACGGCATTCTTAGTGGCTATTACTTCAGCAAGAAGAGTCTCAGAGCTTCAAGCCCTGTCTATTAAACCACCATATCTGATTTTCCACAAAGATAGAGTATCTCTTAGGCCTAATCCATCCTTTGTCCCAAAGGTCTGCTCTAGTTTCTGTCTTCAACAATCCCTAGAACTACCAGTTTTCTTTCCAAAATTCTCTAATGAGGCAGAATACACTCTCCATAAATTGGATGTTCACAGGCAATTACGCTTCTATTTAGACAGGACCCAGCAACTTCGTAAGTCAGACCAGTTGTTTGTGTCCTTCTCAGATAATAAATTGGGCCAAACCATCACAAAAGCTACAATCTCAGAATGGATCAGAGATTGCATAACTCAGGCCTATTCTTCTTCAAATAAGCAACTCGCATCATCTATCAAAGCTCATTCTACCAGAGCTATGGCTACTTCTATAGCTTTTCATTCCAAGCTCGCTATTTCGAAATTTGTGCTGCGGCTACTTGGTCCAACCCGCACACTTTCATTTCCCACTACAAATTGGATGTGGCATCTAAAGGACGAGCTTCATTTGGTTCCACGGTACTCAGGAGTGTTTTCCAGTGAGCCACCCAGGATTCAGGTGCTAGCGACGCTGTCCCATCATTCAGAATGTAGGCGAGATAGGATCACATAACATCTTTTAGTTATGTACTCACCATAACTTCAGATGTTTGGGATCCATCTCGCCTACATTCCTGATACCCACCCTCCTTCCCCCTACCTTGCAGATCAGAAGAGATAGAACGGTTTTGAGCTCCACTGTTTTTATCTTGTTTCATCTGACGATGTTATATAAGCAGGGTATGCATGTGTGCATGTATGCGGACAAACTAGATCTGGGGGACTGTTGGTGGTGCATCCTGGGATATAGTAAGCTCAGCCAATAAGAGACTTCGCTCTTTGGCATAAGCGTGCCGAGTCGGAGCCGAGGGATCGGCTCCGAACCCATCATTCAGAATGTAGGCGAGATGGATCCCAAACATCTGAAGTTATGGTGAGTACATAACTAAAAGTTATACAGGTCCAATGAAATCCTAGACTCTTTGAACAAATCATTCAAACAAACCTTCACTTTTTGTTGTGATTTGTTCATTTCATTCAGTGAGGCTGATGTATAATTCTGAGTATTCAACAATCTCAGCATACGATCTCTATAATCAAATTCGTCAAAAAACACAAGGCCACCTCCTTTATCTGGTTTAACTATTTTAACATTCTGAAAATGCAAGGAATTTAACCTATCCCAGTCTAACTCATTAAAATTCAAAGTTTTACTGGAAGAAACAGATCTACTACTATCTAAAATGTCACGTAAATCCAGTTTACATACATGCTCAAAATTCAACAAGGCAGGAGGCAAAGGTGGGTTAAATACACTGGGTATTCTGCATTCTTTATCTACAATGGGTTGGTTCTTGAACATACTCTCCAAATTTAATTTACGTGTGAAAGTCTTAAATCAACGACTGTCCTTGCTAGATTAGCTCTCTGGTCAGGGACGAAAGTTAAACCTTTGGCAAGAAGGTCAGCCAAAGGTGTGTCAACAGCCATGCTTGAATAGTTAAAAATTTTAAAGTCCTGATCGCTGTTAAACACAATACTGTAAGACCTGGTGTTGACTCCATCAGAAGCGCTAGCTAGGTTATAACTAGCCGGAATAGTAACTACCTCAGGGATGACCAGTTCGGTCTCGGGCCCTTTGCAATCAATGGCCTTGGGTTTTTGGTTGAATTGGTTTGGAAGCAGCCTCGGTTGTAAAAATTTTGAAAACTTTTCTCATGATTCTGAGGGTTGTTGTCAAAAATAGGCTCTTCGTTGGGCGAAGCAAAGTTCCGACTGTTGTTCCTTTGACTGACATTGATCCCTTGGTTGGCATTAGTGAGAATACCCCTTGACGTGTTCTTATGTCTTGTGTTGTTCCGCAATCTGATGTTCCAACTAGAGCCTTCAGATTGTTGCTCCCATGGTTCACTTACTGCCTCGGCATAGCTGTGTTCAGAGGGCTGAACAGGTGGTCTGTCTGGACCTTGGTTAAATTCAGTACCATTAGAACGAGTCGCGGGATTAAGCCAAACATGGGCAGGTGGAGGTAAAGGGTAGGCTGATCCCTTACTGTAGTCATTACTGTCCCTTACCAGTTTTTTATATTTTGTGGCTTTCAGCTTGGATATCCGACCATTAATACTTGTAAAAATATGGTCATATTCATACTTGTATCTATCAAAATCTGTGTCCATTTAATACCTTGGTCAAGTGCTTCTATCTCTTCATTCAGTGCTTCAGTAATGACTGTATAATGTTCAATGTGTAATTCAGTCAACTCAAAGCCATGTTTATCAAATAAGCAAAATAAATCCTGATGAAAAACAGAATTGCCTACTAGGCCTGTTGGAAAATGCCAGGATCTCAACCCTTTTAGTACCTGGCGTCTTTGTAAGCATTCCCTGAAGTAGGCAATCTCTAGTTGCAGCTTTTTAACTTTAAAGAGTTTGTTGTCGAACATGTTTAATTTTTCTACAATGTTGAAATTAATGGCTTCACTAGACTGGTCGCCGTTCAAACAGGAACTGCCAGTATTTAATGAAACAGGATCATTCAGCCAGTCTTTAAGGTGCATACCAGCAACAGTATTTGAAACGATGTTTAAAGCAATGACAGGTTGGGCAACAAACGATGGTTAGAATCTGCACAAGCAATGTTATTTAAACTAGCAATGTTGTTTACACTAGAATTAAGTTGGGAAACCCTCGTTTCACTCTGGGCTCCCAACTGAACAGCAGAGTCAACTGTAAACAAAGATTTACCTCTACAGGGTGTTGTTACGGGATTCCTGTTCGGGTCTGGCTCACCGTTTAAAATGCTGACGTTACCATTGCTATTGGCAGGTTCCTGCTGGTGATTAGAATCAGAGGTGCAAAATTCACAGATACGTTGTTGACAGTAGTTGTAAGGTCATCCACTTTCTTGGTCAGGACAGACACAACATTCAGCAACTGTTTAAATCCAAACTGTTGCAGCTAGAGTCATCCAAAGGTTCATTTTCTTGTGAAAACAAAGGTTCCAGAGAAAATCTTGCACTTGCAGCCATGTGGTTAACAAACAAAAACCACTAACAAACTTGTAAAAAAATAACTGCAAACAATGCTGAAAAACTACCACAGGTGGCAAGACAAATCCAAGGAACACTTTACTACACTAAGTGCAATCTCAGAGTTGATCTATTTAAGTAGCAGTGGGTATGGGCGTGCAGGGGGGCTTGCCCCCCTGCTTATACTTGGAGAAGTGTAATATGGTTTGTGTTTTATTTGTTTCTGTATGTACTTGTGGAGGAATATAGTAAGTGTTGGTATCCTGTGTGTTTTCAGTATTTTGAACTTTCGAGATTTTGGTCTCAGGAATTTGGGCTTTCAGGATTCGGTAACGCTCCCATATGTGTGTGTGCGCAAACAGAACTGACAAAAAGAAAATAACTTATAACTAATAACACTTTAAAAAGTACCAAGAGAAATGAAGCACTCAAGACAGAACTGATTTTGAGCGCTTTCGTTCCTTTAATGTTGAACAGAACTTCTTCAGAAAATAACTTTAACCATTGCTACTAAGACCAGGGGTGGTTAGGCTTGGTTTTTGAAGTTCAATATTACATGGATAATTACATGCCAATGGGTTGTTTGTTTGCTTGTGCTATATTTGGAAGGTTTAGTAGCTTTTTGCTTGGCTGGTGGCACACAGGTTAGGAGAGGACAATATTGTTCATTACTTGGATGATTTTATTTGTGGGGAAGAAAGACATGGGGGAATGTCAGTGAGCTGCAGATACATTTATTCAAATCTGCAAAGAGCTTGGGCTACCAGTAGTAATGGGTAAAGTGGAGGGCCCAAGAAATAGATACCAGACATTGATAATTCATTAACAGACCCCCCCCCCCCCTTTCTCTTTTACAGTGGCCATGGATTTGGTTGCTGTTTCTAAATGCAAAACCTACTCCGGATTGAGTACCAGATCAGTTATGGGTTCTATGGCTTGATATGGCTCATTAAAGGAATTACGAACAATGTGTTGAATATTTTATGTAAGTAACATGTGAAGGTTATTCTGGAGGCATAAATAGGAAGGTAATGTATCTGTCAAATGTGGTTTTTGGACTACTAGACTTTAGTAAAAGTTCGAGCTGTACCAATCTCTGACAGCAACAGTTTGCAAGCCAAATCGCAGCAGGCTGTCATTTGTCCGAGGCAGGTCAGCTCGGACTCAGGTTTCAGTGGGAGGAGGGGGAGGTGGGGACAGGTAGGGTCAGGAATAAGTAGAAGGGTTGAGGTGGGATGGGCTGTCCTGGGGAAGGATTGAAAAGGCTGAGAACAAAGCAAATCAATCTTTTCGATCTCTACCTTGGCAACTTGTCCCACCCAACCAGCCCCCTCATAAAAGCAGGGGAGTAGTTGCCAGTTAGTTTAGGGTCAGGTAAGGTACTTAAGGAACCCGGTGTCCTGCAAAGGTGATCGCACTAGGGGTCGAGAAGGAATTTCCTGTTTTCTCCCACTGGGTTTTTCAAATTTTCACCTTCTCCTCCGGGTAAGATAGACAGGTTAGGTTAGGATTGTCACAGTCATGTAAGCGGAAGGCAGGAAAGGTATATGTGTGTATATTTGTATATGTGTGTGTGTGTGTATATATACACAGTAATTACTATTTAACAAGCTGTTTGCAAAACAAGATTGTACCACAGGGGCTGAGATTTTATAAATTCCGAACAAGACCACCAGGGACTCATCACTTTAAAAGGTCTTTTGTAAATAGTTACAATGAGGCAGGACCGCAAGTAGTGCAATTAGTGATCAGCAATAACATTTCAAAGCTGAATGACCTAAAGAAAGAAATTGCTGCATTGCATGCAACTATTCAACAGCACCCTGGTCTTCCGCAGTGCCAACCTGTTTTGTATGGTATCTCTCCTAGAATTACCCGACATGTTGACACTGTAATTTAAAGAAAGTGACAAAAGTTACAGTGGGACTTTATTCAATACCAGAACCAACATACTTACCCACTAAAAGGGAGAACATGGGGTTAGGTTGGATTACGATCCACAACTTTCTTATCGAGAACAAGAATTCTCCACTACAGTACCTGCATCAAACACCCCTCACTCCCAAGCAGCCAGTGAAGCAACTGGGCAACTAGTTTTTCCTAATAACGCCAAGGAGCCTTCGCATTTTACACCTACCACAAAAAATGGCATGCATGGGAATGTTTTTTTCCACAGGAACAAATTAACTACATAAGTGGGGGGCAGACACTCTGAGGTGGGGGAGGGCATGGAGGGGTCAGCCACGGAGGAAACAAATGAGCAACGGCCGTAGAGGACACATGTACAACAGGCTAATACTAGTACCAGGATGAAGGGCACAAGGGAGACCAAGAAAGAACATCCATCAGATTTAAGTATTTTGCCTACATACACCTTTCCCACGTACAGTTCAGCAGTTTTTAATTTGACAGAGTAATCCCAAATTAAACACTTTGTGTATAGTAAAGGTTTTACTTTTATCCCTGCTCATATGGCAAACGTACCTCATCTTCTGTTAGACTTCCATCTTTTTACAAGGAAATTGAACTTTAAAGTCCTATTCGATGATGCAGCAGATGAACCAATGGAGCAAAATACACTTAGAAGAAAAAGTATTTTCAACCCTCCCCTGCTTAACATGCTGCAAATATTTCTCTAGGTTTGTGAGAGGGATTTCAGGGACCTGCTTAAACAAAGATGTCCTTGTAAGTGGTTTAACCTGACACCTATTGAAGCAGCAGGCTTAGGAGATCTTGAAAATGATAGGGCAGACAAGGGCAGAGGTGTTGTCCTTATGGAGCAGGCCCATTATATCTCTGTACTTGAGAGAGACTTGCAGAATAATGAATATTATAAGGTAGTGGACTATAAAACTGCAGTATGGAATTTTTCTAATATAGACAGATTACTGAAGAGGCTTGAAAGGGAACAAGCAGTAACATTTCAGGAGTTCCAATTTATGTCCATCCCTAGTACTAGCTTAGGTAAATTCTTTGGCATCTCTAAAATGCATAAGGATGCTACATATCCACTGTTTCGACACATTGTGTCGAACAGAAAGACCGAGACTGAATAAATTTCAGAATTCATTGACATTTTATTAAACCCTATTGCCCAGACTACTCCCTTTTATTTACGGGACTCTTGGGACTTTTTAAACTCTCTCTTCCTTCATCAACCAACTGTGGGGGCCAAATGTTAGTCACACTGGATATTGAGACACCCTATACCACTATCCCGCACACTGAGGGTCTGCAACATATAAGGGCCTTTCTGGAGAAGAATTCTGCCTTTTCATATATTAAAATAGAGACCATAATGCACCCTGATTTTGAGAGGACTACAAGAGAATTTTTTAATTTTACTGGAATGATTTACCAGCGGGTCAGTGGGGTAGCGATGGGATCTAAAATGGCCCTTCCATATGCAAATCTGGTTTTGAGTGCTTGGGAAATGTACACTGCTGTGTTTCTATCTGGTTTTCAACATACAAGATTGTGTAAGCATTACATTGATGATTTTATTTTTTTAATCTGGCAAAGTACAAAACAGGATTTAGAAGCTTTTATTGCATCCATGTCTGATAATATTCCCTTCGTAAATTTAAAGCTTTCAGGTTACAGCACCACCACAGTGCAATTTTTAGATACTGAAATTACGTTGCACACTTCTTCCCTTAGCTGGTGTTCTAAGATCTTTACTAAAGAAACGTATCGGGACAACTACTTGGAGTTTAATAGTCAAAATCTGTTTTTTTATGAAGAAGGCTATTGCTAGGGGTCAGTTCATAAGATTGTCACTGATAATTAGTAATGACACTTTTATTAAGGAACGCCGCTTCCTCTGCACCTTGTTCATTAAAAGAAACTACCCTGTACACCTAATGGAACAGATTTTTAATGAAGTTAACCAGTTCAAACAAACTTCTTTCCAATTCTTAAGCACAGATTCCAGCCAGACTCCAGTTAACAGGAGCAGTCAGACCGAACCCCCCCCCCCTTAACCAGTCACGCTGCCAGCATTAATCGAACCCCCACACTAAGCAATCACACTGCTAGCCTGTACCAAACCCATGCTACACCCAATTATAATGATGTGGTCCGAACCCTCAGTTTCCCGTTGCCGATCTTTGGACATGGCACCTATTAGAAGCATTATTTCTCACAATTGGGATATTATTAACAGCAGCAAAGAGGTAGCTCCGAGTTCGGGTAAAGCTCCTATATTTTTACATAGGAAAACAAAGTCATTAAGGCTTCCTTTGAAACCTCTGACTTTCCTTTTCTGATTGATCTTGCAGATGTGATAAACACAGCCCCAGGCGTGTATCAGTGCAGTACTTACATTCCATGCAATTATATTCACACAGGAGCAGATTACTTGTTTAAACATTGTGATAAAGGATTGTGTTCAAAGACTTTTATGATTGTCATATTGTTAATGTAGTTTATGTAGCAGTTTTCATGACCTGCACACGTTTTTATATGGGCAAGACTTCACAAAAATTATTGGACAGAATTAAGGAACACTGTGCTGCAATACGGGTCCCCTTCATATTACCGAAATGCCACTTCACCGACTTTCACATGATCAAGCCGACAACACCGACAGGAAACTGACAGCAAGGAAGTGCTTGGCCTGCATCTCAACCTTTGCCTCTTACCTTCATGGTAGTATGATCTATGAGTTGGTATATTTAGTTAGGGGTGTTGAGACCCTGGATTCTTCTAGGGAGGAACCTCTGTGGTCTCTCCAGCTGTTGCATGTCCTTTGCGAGGTGCATACCGAAGCAGGCGTTATACTCAGTAATAGGCCTTATAAAGAAATAATACAGGAATCTTATGACCTATTTGTCCCTGGATGAGATACCCTTACTTATGAGGTGGACCATGTAAAATGCTTTCCGTACAACAGAAGCAACATGGTGGTCAAAAGTTAGGTTGCTGTCAACCTGGATAACCAATCCCTCACTGCTGATCGCGTGCTTAGGGCATTGTTATTAATGGAAAAAAGAGGTCATTGTTCCCCTCTATTCATCACTCATTAGACCCATTATAGAGTTCAATGCCCTTTTTGGTATGTACCTCACAAAACATCTACAACAACTGGAAAGGCCACAGAAATACCTCACAAAGAGGATTACTGGCCTCACACAGATGCTCTACGCAGAACGTCTCAAAAAGCTCCAGCTTTACTCCATCGCATATCGCCTACTCAGAGGCGATCTCTGCCTAACATACAAAGCTATGTCAAAACCGGAGCTGTTGGACATGCTTCACTTAAAGAAATCCCAATCCCTCCAAGCTACATGCTCTAGGGACCTAAACCTTGTCACCACAATAAACAGAACATGCTGGAGGGATAGATTCCTGTCCCAGAGACTTCCCATACTCTGGAACAAATACCTATCTATGTCAAACAACGCTCCTCATTAGCACTCTTCAAGAAAAATCTTGATGATTGGATGGGAAATAGGAAATTCACCCCGGGGATCACCTCTCTGGTTCTGCTCTGCAGGGGCACAGTAAAATAATTTTCTTTGGTGGCGAAAGCCAGAGTACCTTTTTGGCTAGGCTTATATAGGCTCTAGTGCCAATAGACTAGTACCTACCTATGAACCTATGTGACAATATGTGGGGACGTCACTCTCCCCAAAGGGGATAATGGTGCATTTTTCAGCATTCAGCTTGAGGCCATGTTTCTGCCGCCAGTCATTTGTTTGGGTGAGACCCACTTGGAGGACATCCACATCACTTGGAAAATTGATGACCGCGCCCATCTTGCAGTCATCTGCTAACTTAGCCATAGCCCACTAGTTTTGGCCTGCACCTCAGAGAAGTTTATTCCTAATAGCAGAGGACCCAAGACAGATCCCTGGAGTACACCGCTCATTATGGATCTACTGCTTGAGCTAGCTTCCCCTATTTTGATTAGGTGTGTTCTATCAGTGAGCCAGTTTGCTACCTATCTGGTAACATATGGATTGATGCCTAATTGAGAGAGTTCATCTATTATGCATGAGTGAGGAATAGTGTCAAAGGCTTTGGCCAGGTCAGGGTAGGTGGTGTGCACCATCTTCCCCTTGTCCATGGCTTTGGTGACTGTCTCAAAGAAGTCGACCAGATTTAACAGACATGACCTCCCCTTGACAAAGCCAAACTGTGTAGGGTCGAGTGTTTGGAGGTTGCCAATGTCACTGTTAATGAAGTCCATGCTACTTGCTTCCATGGCCTTGCAGATTAGGCTAGTTAGGCTGATGGGTCTATAATTTCCCAGATCGGTGGATCTTTGTATCTCCACCTTTGTATAAAGAGATGACCGTGGCTGGTACTCAGGCTGTGGTTGAATAGGGTGCCTAATAGTGCTGCAAGTTCTTGCCTGAGAACATGTAGGATGCATCCTGGGATGTTATCGGGTCCCATGGAGGCTGTATGTTTTTGCCTTTGAGAGAGCAGTGATGACCTGTTCCCTAAAGATAAGGGGTAGGGGGCAGGTACTTGGGATGTCCTGATTTATTGATGTGGACAGAGGTGTGAAGTTTTTGCTGAATCTGTCAGCAGTTAGATTGCCTATATCTTCAGCATTTGTGTATGTGGTGTCCTTGACCACCAGTTCAAAACAGATCTGGGTGCTTCCTTTGAGATTGTGGACTTATGTGAAGAAAGCCTTATGATGGTCTCTAGTAGATGTGGCCAATTTGAACTTGAAGTTGGCTTTAGAGAATTTCACTAGTGATCTTATTTGCTTGTTCAGGCTAAAGAGAGATTGCTTCCAATTGGGCACCTGCTCCTTCTTGGTCTTGGACAGCAATTTTTTTCCTTTTGTTATATAGTTTATCTATTGCAGATGTCGACCAGACAGATTTTTACTCTTCCTTGCAGAGGATGATTTTGTCTGGTCAGGTATTACCGATTCCATGCGTCTATATAAATGCTTGTATAGTACTTCGGTGTAGATCTGGACATTGATGCCAGTTACTACAGTGGATGAGGTGGCTGTGAAGCTATGTATACTGTCCCTCAGCAGGTTGTAATCAGCTCTGAAGAAGTTTTTTTTGTTTGTCCCTAGCTAGGGGGGGGGGGCAGGAGAGATGGTCACTTCAAAAGTTACCACTTTATGGTTGGATCTTACCAGGAAAGATGATACTGTAGGGGTGCTGCAGTAGTTACTCATGTTGGTTAATTCTTGTGGGGGTATCGACTAGCTGTTCCAAGGCATTTGCATTGATAAAATCGAGGAATCTTTGGGCATTTGTGTTTTGGCATGAGTAGTTTTTCTAGTCTATGGTTGGGTAGTTAGTCGCCCAGGATCAGGGTAAAAGGTTGAATCTTGATAGATTCGAATAGGTCCAGATAGGTGGAGTGGGCATCTTGAGTCAAATTTGGGGGGCTGTATCCAGCTATGATTTGAATAGTGGTCTTGTCAACGGTTAACTGCACCTGGAGTGTCTCCTGTGTGTCATACTGTTTGACCAGCCTGATGGTGTGTGTGCCTTTAATATATATTGAAACTCCATCTTCTTTGCTTTGTTCCCCACAGTTTGGGGTCTGAATGTATGTTAGAATGAGTAACCAGGTAATGCTGGGGTGCTGTCCGCAGCTTTGAACCAGGTTTCTGTGACTGCACAAATGTCAGCATCTTCCAGGGTTAAGAATGCTTGCAGTGAGTGCAGTTTCATGTTTAGACTACTAGTGTTTACCAGCATGACCTTTAATTTGCATTTTGTTGAAATTTTTGTGTTGGTAATATCGACCTTATTACTTTTGCCCGAAAGCTTGAATCCCAAGTGAGACAGACGCAGGCCATCTCTAGCAAAGCATCGTGGTCTGTCGATCATTTCTTCCCAGGCAGTCAGGTACTGGATCGCCCGGGAATGATACCAGAAACTAAGCCAATCACTTTCTGTTTGTATTGCGGCATCATTGATCGTAGAATGCTGCTTAAAGCTAGGGACATACCTGCCTGGGACTCGCATTCAGAGAGCTCAATCATGACTCTCTTCATATAGTCCAGGGAGGCACATCTCAAGTCGTCCACACCAACATGGACTATGACAGAGTCATAACATTGCCTGTTGTTGAGAGACTTGGGTGCATGTGTGATTTGGTGTATTCTGGCACCTGACAAACAACTAACCGTGACATTCCCCTTATCTAGCTTGGTGAGAAGCATATCTCACAATGGAGTCTCCTATGACTAATATGTTGGGTTTATGGTTAGGCCTTAGTGGTTGCGAGACACAGGTGTATGGACTATGTGATGTGGTGTGGAAGGTTGTGGAGTTCGCATATGTTTTGTCTCTGAGGTCTCCTTTGTTTGGGTTTGTTTTTGTTGAGAACCTCCGCATATGTGGGTGTGTGTTGTGTAGCTGTGGGTGGTGGTTGAGGTGTAGTGACAACCTTCTCAGTGCCAGATATACTGGCTTGTGAGGGAGAGACTCTAGGTTTTTTATGGTCAAAGGCTAGATTACTGACTGTGTGTGTGTCCACAAGTCCCTGACTACTGGGTCAACTCTAAAGGGTGTATTGTCAATATGATAGTTACCAGGGGTGGATGACTTCCCAAAGGATACTGTTCTGCATGCACTGGCATTTAGTTTTAGTCCATGGCTCTGACACCAGTTGTTTGTGTCAGCCCCTCCTGGAGAACATTTGTGTCAACGTGGGATTCAGTGACAGCTCCTAATTTTCAGTCATCTGCAAATTTAGTCAGCCAGAGACCACTGACATTGGTCTTGAGTTGAGAGAAGTAAATGCCAAAAGAAGCAGTCCAAGGACTGATCCCTGAGGGACTCCACTTGTGACTGGCCTCTTTGTAGAGGTGGACTCCCCAATTCTAACTTCCTGGGTCCAGTCTGTGCATCAGTTGGCTATCCATTAGGTGACATACTAGTTTGTATCTAACGTCTTGAGATTGTCAACAATGCCCGAGTGGGGTATTGTGTCAAATGCCTTGGCCAGGTCAAGATAGGCAGTGTTGAACCATTTTTCCCTCATCCATTGCTGTGGTTACCTTCTCAAAGAAGTCCACTAGGTTGAGTAGGCATGATCTACCCTTGACGAAACCAAACTGGGTTGGGTCAAGTGTCTGGAGGTTTACTATAACTCTATTCACACACACACACACACACACACACACACACACACACACTATGTATATATGTATAAACATATATATATATAGATAAATATATACACACACATACACGTCTGTGTGTGTGTAAAATACAGAAATACGTGTACACGTGGCTTCCCTATCTTGGATTGATATCAGAGTATAGGCAAAGAGAAAGAAACTGGGGGGCTCCTGAATGAAAGACCAGCACTGGGAGTTTTTAATAGAATCTAGAACAGAAGCTGCCATTAAAAAAGGAATAATTAGTAAAGCATATAAAATATTGCATGATTATAAGAATCAGTCAGAGAAGCTTAGAAAGGATTGGGAAGAGAGACTGGATAAGCAATTCACAGAGGCAATGGGGATTATATGTATATCTAACAAATATGCAACAAAGCATAGAAGACTTTTATACCCCAAGTAGACTCCAAAGAATTTTTCCTCAGGAGGATAGCAAATGTTGGAGGTGTGACAGGCAAGAATGAGGTGACTGGGAATACATTTTTTTGGAAGTGTAATGAGCTGGCAGACCGCTCTGTCGGAGATTCTCCGTGAGCAGATTGGATTGGTGGGGGAGATGATTTTTTGAGCTATGACACAGAATCTGAATTGCCTAGACATAGTAAAGCCTTGCTGAGTCTAATTATGGTGGCTACCAAAAAGTCAATTACTAGAAAATGGAAGTCAAAGTCTAGACCAACTTTACTAGAAGTAGTGACTATAGTAACGGAGATAAAACAACTGGAATTGGGATCATTAGAAAAGGGGAGGAACAAACTACATAGAAAAAAATGTGAATTATGGGAAGAATATATGCAGAGAAGGAACTAGGTTTAAGAAGCAGGATTTGAATGAGCTATATAATGCTGAATTGACAATGTCTGCATAGATTATAAGTTATGTGTAATGTTTGCAACTACAGTTGTTTTAGTGGTTTCTGTGATGTATAATATTTGCAGCTAAAGTAGTGTCATTTTGTTTGTTTTCCATTTATATAAATGTAAGATTGCCTGTGTCGTGAAAATTTAATAAAGATGTTTGTTGAAAAATAAATGTACACACGCATATATATCTATGTATGTGTGTATATATATATATATATATATATATATATATATATATATCTATGTATGTGTGTATATATATATATATATGCATACGTACACACTTGGAGGTGAGTGTGTGTGTGTGTGTGTGTGTGTGTGTGTGTGTGTGTGTGTGTGTGTGTGTGTGTGTGTGTGTGTTTTGTTTACATATTCCCCCATTGCCTGTCACTGATCTGCCACTATGTCCCAATCAAAAATGTTTGATGCCTGCCTATTGCTTTGGCTTTTTTTTTGTTTTGTTTTTTAGAATGGCATCTCCCTTTGTAGCTCTTCTCCTTTTATTTATATTTAATCTCTGCCAAGCAGCAACAAAGATTTTTCCTGCACATTTCAAACATACAATGGTCTTCCCAATTCTGAAAGCTGCACGTACTGATGCTGTCCCCTTTTTTCTTAACTAAGAAAATATGAAAGTTTGTGTATAACCAAATAATTAAAGTGATCATTAAATGTGGTTTACTCTTTGACTCCTGTCATTAATTTAGGAATGTTTCTAGCACCTTGACCACCACAAAAATGATATATGCAACTACGAGGACAAAGATTAACAGATCTTTTTATGCTTGTCACCTTTGTATTTGAATCTGTAGTTACTCCAACTTTCGTGGACAAATTTGGAGAGGAATTAATAAACTGGTTACAGAACTCCCTAAGTGAGACTGTACTTCATGTGTTGTTCAGCATCTTCCGTATTCCTTCTCTGGTCCTTGTATGTTCACACGTGTTGTACCTCAGGGTTCCATCTTCCTCATTTCTGTCTTTATTAATGGCCTTACAGCAGACATAGCAGAATTAAGCATTATACTGTCCTTTAATGGTGTACAACTCTTGAAGTGTGGTAAAACTCAGTCCATGCAGCATGACATACATCTTGATGTCAGCTGTCTGGCAATGGCCTAAGCCGAAAAGATTGATAAAAATGCCATACAATTCAGCAGCTGTGCTGCTTGACAAGTTGACTCCAGTTTTATACATGATAGAGTAGTGACTATGACCCAGCCAACCCTTGTCTGAGTAGTAGCCCAAGTGCTGGAGGAATCAGCTTGTGAGGGAGAGGAGTGAAGAAGTGTTGCCTATCCTTCCTCTGAAAGGGTGGTGGTTACAGGGCACATCAGGGATGTGCGTCTCCTACTAAAGAATCTCCATCAAAACCTGAAGATGTAGCAGGAGCCATCTGATAATTATGGGAGTGTTGCACTTAGATTTGGGTGAAAGCCCCACTATTTACCCATTAAGCACCCTTCCTCTGAGTGCCTACCTGACACTCAGAGGGGATGTTAAGGCTGCCAAGCAAAAAAGTTCCATGAATGGCTACCTGCCTGCTGGCCACAAATAAATAAGCAGTTTATCACCCATCAAATGTTCAGTGGTATAAGCCCTTTTTATATATGTGACACAGTTTTTTTTCCAGTGAACATACTGCATGGCAGAGGTAGCCACTGGTGTAGCTGTAGTGAGTACATGACGTCCAAGCATTAGAATGAGTTTACTTTTAATGATGTACTTTACCAGCTTAAGTTATGATTGCATAGTGTCTAATATGATCTTGCCAGAAGTCAGAAAAGTTCTTGATTTTAATCCTGGCATACCCAGACTTGAGTTTGCATTACCTATAGTTTGCTTTTGACATATAGTGCAAACCTTCTTGTCCTTCAAGAGTCAGTGGTAGGCCCATTATGGTTTGCTTTGTTCAGCAATCATATCTCTTTTGTTTTCTCCTCAGTGGAACAAACATGTCAGTGATATTAATATCAGTCCATATTTGCTTTTAAGTTGCATCCAACTCCTTCAGTGATTCTGAACAGCTCCCAACATCCACTGTGTCTTTTCTACATAACATGCACACCTAGGGACAATTTAGATTGGCTAGTCCACCAATCACATGTCTCTGTGAGATGGGAGAAAACTGGATTACCAAGAGAAAACCCAAGCGAATACAGAGAACAGGGTCAGAATCCACAAAGAAGGTACCCCAACTGAGAAGCAAAGTGGAAAGCCTCTTTCTGTGAGGTGACATTTCTCTCTGCATCACTGTGCTACTTGTATCACTGATATACTAATGATTAAATCTGATAGATCTATAAACAACCTAGAAAAAACAGTGCAATAAACTTTTACCCACCTTTGCTTATAGATAGACAAACAAAAGCAGTTCAGTAATAGCCCCTACTAAATCCACAGTAATATTTGATGTTATGTTGTTCTATCTCGCCTTCATTCTTACAATGATGGGTTTGGAGCCGATTCTCGGCTCCAACTCGGCTGAATACATAGCTGAAAGTCTCAAACCTGGCTCATAGTAAGAAGGTATCCTACAGTGCAATGGTGTAATTTTCCAGATCTTGTTTGACGGTTTACGAGGTTGGGTGCGCTCATCTTGGCCATGGCTAAGTTGTGACAAATTTTCTATTACTTTTTCCTCAAAATTGTTATATTTGCTAATAGTTAGCCTAATTCTTATTATATTTAATTAGTTGTGCCTTTTATTGCCTTTCTGTTAGATGGTGGTATTTTTTCCTTTTTAGCACAGCTTTTGCCGTCACTTTGTAGGCCTATTGGTATCCTTTGTGTAGTGGTTGTTGTTTCTGTCTGCTAGTTTTTTATGTAGCTTGTTTAAGTTAGAGAGCTATTTGCCCATTTAAGTTAGAGGGCTTGTAGTTAATTATTGTCTTGTCTAGAAAATAGGACCGTTTGAGTTAGAGGACATATTTTTCTCTACCTGGTTGTCTTTTCCTTGTGTTTCCCATAGTTACTGTTCAGTGTAGGTTTAACTCTTTATTAGTCAATAGCTACATTTTTTTTTTCTTGTTGTTGTTGCTTTTGCGGTCATACCTTAACTATATCCAAAGACCCAAAAGAAAGAGAGCATAAGCCTTCGGGGTTTAAAAAATGTCAGAAGTGCTCACTAAAAATGTCCATCACAGATGGACATATGTGTTTATTGCCTTGGTGCTATTCACCTTCAAGAAGACTGCACTTTTTGTCACTCTTTCAGTGCAAGAGTACTTCAAGAAAGGAGAATCAAATTGATTCTGAAAGTGCTCTTAAAATCGACTTTTGAGGAAGTCATCCTTAGTTCTTCCTCTTCTTCTTATCCTTCCTGTAAAAAGGATATGTCTCAAAAAAGACATTCACCTGCAACATTGGCTCAGTCGGAGCAGCCATTCAAACTTCCAAAAATTTCCAAGGCAACTACCTCCTCGGCCCCACAGTCGTCAGAGCTGTCGGAGGTTATATTGGTTGACAGGCCTGGTACTTCGGCTCCAAAGTCCTCGGAGTCGCAAGATACCTCTACTTGGAGCCAGTCCATGGATATTTCGATGGTTTCTCCAACATTGAGATCTCCAGTCCTGCACTGGTCTCGCTCTCCATCCCTAGCTTCCAGGTCCACCAGGAGTTTATCAGATGACGACATGGAATGGGTGGTGCGCAGACTCCTGAAGTCACTGGCGCTGACTAAATTATTCTCAGCTCCCACCCATTTGGTCTCTGAGCCTACTGTACCCATTATACCCACTGTTGTTCCTCCTCCGAGCCAAGCTGGTCCTTTGGAGACAGGGTGCTTGGTACTGCTTACTGTGGATCCATCGGTCCCTGGGCCCCCTTCGATGTTCACAGAGCTGACATCTGCTCTGACTCTCTCTGTGCCATCCAGGGAGTCTGGGAGCTGGGGTTCCTCTGCCCCGATCTTCTTTGGTGCTGAGTCTACCCCTCAGAGCGTAGGCCCAGATTAGCTCGGCTCCTACATAAGCCTCGGGTCTGATCTCGTTGGTTCTGGTGCCACCTTCTGTCTCCTTGGAGCCAAGGGAGTCTTTGGAGCCAGTGGGATCTGCCTTTGAGCTGATGAGGAGTGTGTTGTCTACCCATTTAACACCACAGAAGGATACCAGTACTCGTCCCCCTAAGGCATCGGCTACTGTCTCGGCACCACCCATTCCACAGGACAGCAGAGATCCAGAGCCTCAGATTCCCCCAATGGGCGAACCCCTCTCCTCTGAGGCCTCCCCAGAATATCATTCTGAGGAGCCACCTTGGAAGAGAACTTGCAAGAGAGGAAGCACGTTGACTTCCCAGATGAGTCTGTCACTTCAGACACTGACCTCGATGAGTCAGAAGGGTCCACACGGTCATCCTCTGATATCTCATTTGCAGATATTCTAGAGCTCCTCTAGCAGAGAGGCGGCTGGCAGACCAACACTCCTTCTGATGAGGAGTCAGTGTACCTGAAGGCTTTTGGATCTCAACTTTCAGCCTCCTGGGTGTCTCCGCCTTTCGATGAGCTAATGGACCTGGTTAGTCGAAAGGAGTGGGAGTCACCTGATGCAACGGAGCCAGTCCCTCGGAGGCCAAACAAACTTTTATCAGCTCCTTCGGGTAAAGATTTTCTAACCAAGGGGGTACCCGTAGCTGCTATGGTGGTGGCAGCAGCCACCAAGAAGGAACTTGCAGAGACTTCCAATTCTGTTCATCCTCCGAATAGAGACTCTCAAACGATGGACAAATACGGGAAGTGTGTCTCTTCGTCAGCAACATTCTCACTGCAATCGCTGAACTACCTATCCCACTTTACAAGGGTACAAAGAGATCTCCTGAAAGAGCTAGGAGATGCTCTAGAAGGTTCATTAGCTGTGGGGGTGAATGAGAAGGTGGTCTCCCAGCTGTCCACCTCAAATTCCATTGTCAACTCCTCCATGAGATTCATATCCTATGCAGCAGATGGAGCGAGCAGGGCAGCGGTTTCTGGAGTTTCCTTTAAGAGACACTCCTGTATGCGCTTGTGCAATTTTGTAGAGCCCTTTAAGTCTGCCTTTACTAATGCCCCTTTTGATGGTTCCTCACTCTTTGGACCCAAAGTAAAAGACACTCTAACCCGGTGTGAGCAGGAAGGAAAAACTCTCTGTCTGCCGTTGGAGTACATTTTTCTGTACCTTCCAGACCTTATCCTAAAGGCCAGAAGAGCAGAAAAATGTGGTTCAAAAGATCCCAGAGAGTTTTCCAGGATGCATGGGGTGATTCCTTCCCCAGGGGCAGAGGGGGAGGCAATATTGGTAGACGCCGCCCCAGAGGCAGAGGGGGCTCGCAAAACCAGGGTGACCGTAATTTCTTTCGCGGACGCCCTTATCAGCACTCCTGAAAGGAGGCCTGACTGCTCTACTCTGGAGGCAGTCGAGGGACGTTTATCGATGTACCCAGAAACCTGGCAAAATATCACAAAGACACAAATGGATACTAAATATAATATCCAGAGGATACTCCATCCCGTTTTCCAATCCTGTTCCACAGACCAGAACAATCCCATATGTACCACACAATCTAAGGGAGCAAGCAACTGTAGAGATCCAAAAGTTGCTGCACAAAAGAGTCATCCAAGAAGTTCCCGCAGACCAAATAGGATTCGGAACTTACTCGAGATTCTTTTTGATGCCAAAAAGAACAGAGGACTGGATGCCCACATTAGACCTAAGCAAATTAAACGAATCTGTCAAGAAGTCAAAGTTCCGAAATGGTGACACTGCAGTCTATTCTTCCCTTTTTAGGGAAAGACAATTGGATGTGCTCGATAGACCTTCAAGATGCTTACTACCACAAAAATGGACAGGACATCAAGAAGTTATTTGCGCTTCTGACTGTGAACCAGCCATTACCAGTTCCAAGCTTTGCCCTTTGGTTTTACTACAGCCCCCAGAGTGTTTACCAAATGCATGGCAATAGTCATGGCTCACCTGAGGCATCTAGGATTACGACTGGCTCCTATCTGCCACCACCAAGCATCTACTCCTACAAGCCAGGGATCTAACTTTGGACATTTGCAGTCAGCATGGTATTACAGTAAACTTTCAAAAATCTGCCTTGTTGCCCTGTCAACATATTACATTTATAGGGGGCAGACCTAGACACCTCCTCTATGGTAGCTTGTCTTCCAACAGAAAGAGTTGTAGCACTCAGACAGCAGATACTTCACCTCCTTCCCAAGACCAAAGTGAAAGCAAAGATAATTCTAAGATTACTAGGAGCAGTGGCTTCCACTGGTCCCTACACACTATTACACTATTACACTGGTCCCTCTTGCCAGAATGCACGAGGATCCTTCAATAGCTATTGTTCTCCCAATGGTCACTTCAAGAGCTTCCGATGTCTCACCTGATCAGAATAATGGAATCATACAAAAACGACTTAAGATAGTGGATACACTCCACTCATGTGACAATAGGCAGACCCTTTGTTCCACATCAACCCATAGCTACAGTGACCATGGACACTTCCCAGATAGGGTGGGGGGGCATTATCTGGGAAGAACAGTCCAAGGTACATGGCAAGAACATGAGGCTCACTTGCATATAAATATTCTAGAGATGAGAACAGTGCTTCTTGCATTGCAAGCATTTCACGACTCTCTCCCTCTAGGGACAATTGCGATACAGTCAGACAATATGTCTGTGGTGTGGTGCATGAACAAGCAGGGGGAACCAGATCTTACCCCCTTTGTCGAGAGACCCTAAGAGTTTGACAATGGGCAGTTTCTTCCCAGCGCTTTCTAATTGCAACGCACATTCTGGGGAAGCCCAACGTGATAGTGGACAAGCTGAGCAGAGCAATCCTAATGCCTCACGAGTGGTCTCTCAATCACAGTGTAGCAGGAATTATTTTTTGCCACTCCCATGAATGCCAGGTGCGGCCACTACTTTACCCTAATCCCCCCTCCGGGGGAGACACCAAGCGATGCACTTGCTCACGATTGGCCCTCTGGACTATTATATGCTTTTCCTCCATTTCCTCTCATACCCAGAGTCATTCAGTAAGCTCAGTACTCGGGAAGCAGGATAATTCTCATTGCTCCTTACTGGCCTCGCCAAGTTTGGTTCCCATTCCTTTGGCCTCATCTTCAAGAGAAGCTTTGGACTCTGGACCCAGTGCCAGATCTGCTGACTCACATGTCGGGGAGCTTCATCCTTCTCTCCACACCTTAAAATTGACAGCTTGGCTACTTCACTTACCAATTTAGTCAGGCTTCACAATTTCACTCCTACAGTTAGACATATCTTAATGTCCTTGCATAAAGCTTCCACTAGAAGACTATATTCTAGCAAACGGAAAAGGTTTCCTTTTGGGCTCAAGACAGGAACATTGATCCTTTTTGTGCACCTATCCATTCTGTTTTGGAATTTTTGGCGGAACTGTTCCAACAAGGTTCAGCTGCAGCAACAATCAGGGTTCAACTCGCTGCAATATCATATTTTCACATTGGTAATTTTGCTTCCAACTTAATGTCACATAGGTTGTGTAGAGCCTTCTTAAAAGGTGCCTCCTTAAGACCTCCCTTTAAGGAACCCCTTTCTCCTTGGGATTTAAATTTTGTTCTGTCTCATCTCACGTTACCACCTTTTGAGCCCTCTTTATCTTCAGACCTCAAGTTCCTTTCCTGGAAGACCTTGTTTCTAGTGGCTATAACTTCTGCTAGAAGAGCATCAGAATTGCAAGCTCTTTCTATTAAACCGCCATATTTGATTTTTCATAAGGACAGGGTATCCTTACGAACTAATCCATCCTTTCTACCCAAAGTCTCTTCTTCAAACAACATAAACCAAACTATAGAGCTTCCAGTGTTCTTTCCTAATCATAGCAACAAGGCAGAGTACAAATTACATCAACTAGACGTGCATAGACAACTCAGATTCTATTTGCATAGGACCAAAGACTTCAGAAAATCTGGCCAGTTATTAGTATCCTTCTCTGATGCAAAAAATGGTAGCTCAGTTTCTAAAACTACTCTTTCCAATTGGCTGTACGGAGCTCCTGTATTGCCATATATTACATAGTTTAAGTGACAGTGTTATGCCTGCTTGACTGGTGGCTAGTTATTAGTGCTGATAAGGTCTTTCTCATAATAAATGTTTGCTTTCCAGGTAGTCTCCCCTCAAATTACCCCAGTATAAGACACTCCTGATTGAATGACGTTACCCTGAAAAACTTTACCTGCTACAAGTCTTAAGTTCAACCTACAATTTGAATAAGGTTAATACCATAAACTGTACTAGTACCTTAACACTCTACCTATGTACTGTTTCATGCTGCCCTGGGTCTAAAGGCACCTCTAGGCTCCCTCCATATTGTGTAAACTAGCTAGATTTTCCCACAAGGATCTTACCTCTTTAACCTACAAATCTACCCTGCACACAGTAATTTCATCCGGCTCCCCTGCACGTAGCCCATAAAATATACCCTGCAGCTCTTAATTAATCTCTGCAAGGGGACAATCTATAGCTTAAAAATAGCCCATAAATTTGGTGTAAAACTAAACCAGTAAAATACAAGCAAAAAGATACATTTGGAGTGAAATTAAACTAGTACAATACAGCTAAAAAGATACATTTGGTGTAAACAGAAACAAGTGACAAGATACATTTGGTGTACAAAGAAAGAAACAAGTAAGCCCAGGGATATAATTGGAGTTAGTGTTAGCCCCGCTGCGCTCGGCCTCACTGCGCTTCCCTCCCTGACCCCTATCCTTACCCGTCCCCACTAGTGCTACATTTCAACTAAATTTAGCCACTCCCCTCATGCTAACCACCAATCACTGAATCTGCCCAACCCTTGTACCCATTTCCTTCTCTTCCACTATTCCACATCCTGTAAAGCACAGTCTTCCATCTAACTACCTTACAATCACAAACAACACCTCTCATCATCCACCACACCCACCCTATCCCAAGCAGATCTCTCACTCATGACCAAACCCAACCAAACCATGCCCAAACTACCCAAACCCACATACATACACCTCTTACTATTGCTCCTAGATGTATCCACCCTCCCACTGCTAACTTCAATCACCAACCACCAAAAACAACTTAATTTTATCCACATACCAAGAAAAACTACTTCCACTAACATTATTACAATGCGCCCTTTTACTCAACTAGTCCCATATCACTACCAAACCTTCTTTATTCACCACTATGCACACAGATTACAGCCATCATACTACCAGTCCCAAACAACTATAAAGAACTTTAAGACCCTAAACAAACTACTCAAACTCTATTTTTACCTCAGAACCCAACTCATTAGCTGCGGTGATATACACCCAAACCCACAAAATCTAGGAGCCTCAACCCTCAACCTGAATGATGCCCTACTCCACCGAGACAAATCCACGCTCCTCATTTTAAATTTAAATATCAGAAGTATACTAAACGAAGTCCACGACCTTCATGCACTACTCTCCCTTTATCAACCTGAGATAGTCATACTAACAGAGACTTGGCTTAAACCAGGCAGCCACAACAATATAATTCGTAGTGATATAATAGGTAAAAGGGGGGGGGGGTTGCTATATTGCTATAGTGTATAAATCTCACATCATCCTTGAGAAAGTAGACATAACCCCAGACCTTGATAAAGTTGAACTCACTCTAACAAAACTAAAACTTAATGATAGTAAACACAACATCATAGGATGCTACATCCCTCCAGCCAACAATATCCCCATTACAGAAAAACTCCTGGAATGGATATGTAACTCCCAAGCATAGTGTTAGAAGACCTTAATACTGACTGGCAAAACTATTCCAGTCATAACCCACTCTCCCATATTAACCTACATGGCCTAACCCAACTCATCACTTCCCCCACAAGAACAGACAAGAGAACCAAACACCAATCCACTCTAGATTGGATACTCGTATCTAGCCCATCACTGATATCCCTAGCAGGGTGTCTACCAGACACCCTGAGTGACCACCAAGCCACATTCTTACTCAGATCAAAATCACCACAACTGACCCAAATATCTACACGCCTAATTAGAAACAAAAAACACTTTGACCGCTCCAGCTTTATAAACGACCTAAAAATGTGCAACTGGGCCCCCCTAAAAAACCTACCTCTTGATGAAGCTGTACTATATTTCAATACTGCCTTCTTAAACACCCTTAACTGTCACGCCCCCTCCAGAACAACAAGATTTAAAACTAAATATGCCCCCTGGTTAACCCCAGACACAAAATCCCTCCTCAAAAAAAGAAACAAGGCCGGGACCAACTACCTCAACAGTAAATCCCAATTGAACAAACAAATATATGTTGAACTATGTAACAAAGCCAAAAAACTCACCAAAACATCTTACTACCAAAAGTTACAGGATAAGCACAGGAACAACCCACAAAAGTTTCAGGCAGCAATTAACTCTATTCTACAACCAGGTAAAACAACTACCCCAACCCCAAAAATAGATAACCAAGAAGACATCCCCACTCAGTTTAATAAATACTTTATAGAAACCATCCAAACCCTTGCAAACAACCAACCCTATGACAACATCCCCACCCCTGCAAATCCACCCCCCCACCCCAACTAACAATTGACCCAAGTTCAGCTTTGACTTCAGACACTGACCTCGATGAGTCAGAAGGGTCCACACGGTCATCCTCTGATATCTCATTTGCAGATATTCTAGAGCTCCTCTAGCAGAACCAACCTAATCCATTGAAAAACTACTCTGCAAGCTCAAACCAACGTCTCTAGCCGCAGATAAATAACCCGCTGAATACCGTCATCTGGCTGCAGAAGCCATATCATATCTTGTCTCCATCCTAATTAACAGATCCATCTCCGAGTGTATAGTACCCAAGCTATGGAAAATATCACTTATCATCCCTCTACAGAAAGGGGGAACCTCCCTGGAACTCACTAACTACCGCCCTATAGCCATACTACTCCCTTTATCTAAAATTTTAAAGAGGGTAATACACAAGCAACTAATGAAATATCTCATAGAAAATAATCTAATAGCAACACAACAACATGGCTTTAGACCCTTCCATAGCACCACCACAGTACAGAATTCACCAACATTGTCAGTACTCACAGAAACAACAAACTCCTTGTATCTGCCACCTTCCTTGACTTGTCCAAAGCATTTGATATGGTTAACCACAATAAACGTCTTCTTTCACTAGCTACTCTAAACCTTACCGCCCCTGCCATCTCCTGGTTCAAAAACTACCTAGAGGGTAGGAAACAAGCTGTTATGTGGCAAAACCAACTCTCCCCCTCCCTATGGTCTCCCTAGGAGTACCTCAAGGCTCCATCCTGGGGCCACTTCTTTTTACCCTCTTCACCAATCAGCTCCCAAACAGTTTTCCTAAAGCCTCAGTAGTGCAATATGCAGATGATACCATCATATTATGCACAGCCAAATCAATTGACATGCTTCACTCCCTAACACAAGAATGTTTTTCCCTAGCAGAAACTTGGATTACAAACCAAAGGCTCATTCTGAACACAAGTAAAACAAAGCTTAGTACTCTTAAGCTCCCACAGTGCCACACCTCCCACTGATTCTTTCTTCATCTCCTCCTTTAACAAGACCACAATCACCCCCACAAATCATACCAAACTCTTAGGGGTTGAAATAGATAATCACCTTAGATTTGACCTACATATTTCTATAACCATAAAAAAGTACATAAAAAACTTGGCCTACTGTATCGCAATAAAAAATTCCTCACTGACCACTCCAAAACTACAACAGCGAGGACTCTCCTACTATCCACCCTACTTTATGCCTCCCCTGTGCTTACAAATCCGACCTAAACAAAATTGCTAGTTGTTTATAAGATAGCCAAATTCGTTACAACCTCTCCTATCAGAACACATCACTGTGAATGCCTAAAAAAACTCAATTGGCTAGAACTACCACTACTTATTCAAATCAATCAACTATCACTAGCCCACAAAATAATACACAACTCTGAAAACACCCCAGCCCTACAAAATCTTTTGCAACCCTATACAACCGCCAGGCCCTTGAGGTTTAGCACACAAAATCTCTTCAAAGTAACCAAATATAACAATGAAGCTGGTAGATCTGTCTACAGCCACTGTATAGCAAAAACCTGGAATTCCCTTCCTGCCCACATAACTGACAACAAATTCCCATCACAGTTCAAGAAACTTGTTAAAACTCACTTTTTGAATAATCGACTGTGCTCCTGTATCCCCACTGGCTAATGTTTCATTAGAACACTTCACCTAACTTAAGTAACTCTACTAAGCCAACCAATCATAGTACTGTACCCACTTAGGACTGTTAATCTACTGCTCATCCCATCTCTCCAGGAGTTAGGGAAAACTACCCCAGCAATGTTGGGCTTTCCATAAGCAACTAAAACCAGGAGAAGACATATTGTAAAGCAATTTATCCTTCTCAGCTAAAACCAGGCGAATACATATAGTAAATCAGCTTGTTATCCTTCTCAACTATAGCGAACATCATCTGCTCTCTTGGAGCCTTATTCTACATCTCTGTGCTTTTACTCTGATAGTAAATCTATCACAGAAATCCTAAACTTAGGAATATCTTCTAAAATTTAATATTATATTGTAGAGAACGAATGTATCCTAGCTGTTTAGTTAATATGTATGTCAAAGTCTCTTGTATGGAAATTGTATGTCAAAAGTCTGTCCTTAAAACTATATTTTGTAAAAAATTGTTCTCTTGGAGCTTTTCTCCCCGGGCCACCACTGAAAATGGACTTGTAATCCATTTGGACTCTCCCGGTCAACAAATGTAAAATAAAAATAAATAAAATAAATAAATGTATATCACTAATCACAGAGATTTACCTTTCAAAGTGAAGGCTCATTCCACTAGAGCAATGGCTATGTCATCTGCCTTTCAAGCCAGAGTTCCCATGGATAATATTTGTGCAGCAGCTACTTGGACTACTCCACATACTTTTATCACTCATTACAAAGTGGATTTGGCCTCCAAGGACAGGGCCTCCTTTGGTTCCACGGTGCATAAAGGTGTACTCCCGTGAGCCACCCAGGGTAAAGGTGCTAGGGACGCTGTCCTATCATTGTAAGAATGAAGGCGAGATAGGGCAACATAACATAAAGAAGTTATGTACTCACCATAACGTTCCATATTTGTTGTCCATCTCGCTGTTCATTCTTACGAACCCTCCCTCCTCCCCCCCCCCCGCCAAAGACTCCTTGTGGACCTGGTAGATGTTTTTTTACTACCTTCATGAGTTCTTTGAGTTTATTTCTCCTTCTAGTAGGTGTATAGTATATATAGACTTGGGTATATGTATATATTTGTATATAGTGTACATATTCGGTAGTAGCAGCAAACAAGATCTGGGGAATTACACCACTTCACTGTGGGATACCTTCTTGCCACGAGCCAGGTTTGAGACTTTCAGCTGTGTATTTGACCAAGTCGGAGCCAAGAATTGGCTCCAAACCCATCATTGTAAGACTGAACGGCGAGATGGACAACAAATATGGAATGTTATGGTGAGTACATAACTTCTTTTATCCAACAACATGTTAACTTCCACCACCACTCCAATCCATAATTAGATGAACACTGGTTCTTAAACCCTGAAAGATCTGCTAGAAAACACAGTCCCCATAGCGAGTCACCAAACATATTTCAGTGTTACCTTTGCCCCTTGTCTTTCTTTCAAATAGCACATGGGAGTAGTAACAAATTACTATACAGCCAAAAATGTTAGTGTCTCTCATCTGCTGTCATGAGGCACGTCTGGCTGTATCCAAAATTGCAGTATGGGCTATCTACTGGAGTATACAGTTATATTAGTGCATTGTCAATGTATTGAAACTAAACTGTACTGCTTTGCATATCTTGGAAGTCCACTGTCACTTCATTTAAATATTCTGGACATGTTCATTTGGTTACCAGTTGGTTGGTACCAGACCTACAGTAACCTTCTAAATCTCGCTATGTATGATATAGTAATTACACCACTGTCCACACTTACATAGTAAATTAATGGTCAGGACTGTACCTTACTCATTCAGAAACGGTGTTGACAACCCTCTTCTGTTAATTAGACCTCTCTTTTTCCAAAATATTGCAATCTTATTCACAGTAGCATCTTTTTACAGAAAATTTTAGTTTCAAAACTAAAGTCGAGGAATTCTTATTAAATCAGAATATGTGTAACTGCTTTAAGGGTAATTGGTAACATGAGTCAGCTGTATATAGCTAGCTTAGACTGCACAGCTGACAAACTGCTTTACTTATAAAACAAGAAACCTTTATGCAAACTGGACTTTTTAGTTGCTGAGTACATGTCAGTGGCATGCTGTTTGAGAATACATTTTGTTGAAACACTCGAGACATTTTATATTTAGCTAACCAGACATATATTACACCATTTGTTGCGGCTTGCATTTGCCTTTGTATGTATACTGAACTTGATGAGCTCATTGCACACTTGTACAATTCTGTACAGTTTTGTCCTATGTTCATCATTTTTTGTATGTTTTTTTTTCAGCTGTGCCCTGTATTCATTATTATGTATAGTAAAGCGTAGCAAACCTTTGAGTGAGTCATGGGTCATGGCTGAGGGCTTTTGGAGCAGCCCTTTTACCTGGGAAACCAACAAGAAACAAGATACATCACTTTATATAATGGCAGATGCCAGAAACTGCTACTGTACCATTATAGAAAGTCAGATGGCTTCTGCATGGTGACAGAGCATCTCTTATACTACCATTTGGACTAGTCAAAACATGCTACTTTCCCTGTCTGGCTAAGAAGCTAATGTCAGTAAAAGCTCTCTCTCCCCTTGTTTCTTAGTACCTTGGATCCTTAATGCTGTTGAGAACAGTTTTCAATCTCTGTGCTTGTAAGAAAACGTTTGAAAGTTTTACCACATATTGGAATCTAAACTCAGTTGAAATTGTCTGGTCTATTTTTAGATTGCTCAGTTACCTAAACATGCAACAACTGTGATTTGTTACTTTTCTCTTGTGCTGTTTTATGTTTTATTTCCTTTCCTATACTGGGCATTCTGAAGCTTTTTATTTTTTTCCTTCATTTGGCCTCCCTCTCATCCCGTTGGAACTTGCATGATTATATACAGATACTTTGATTTACGGCATCTGGCAGAATTCTTGAGATCTCTGTCAGCGCTAAGCATCTCCTTTTGTCCTTGCATAACTGTGATCATTATCGTGGGAGGATGACTAATTTAAAATGTTTTGAAGGTGCTTCCTTTAAGAAAATCTACAGAAATTCTAATATCCAAACTATCTTTTTTATTTTTTTGCTAGCTTACCATTTGAGTACCTTCAGCTGTGAAAGTGATTTTGCTGTAGGTATTGTAGTGTTTACAAGGGCTGAAAAAAAATGTTAAGCAAAAGTATATAACGTGTATATTTTGTTGAGTACCAACTAGATAGTGCAAAACACTTGTACTTAATATAAATGTGTCTGTTATCCTTTTCTTACATTTGTGTATGTGTGTGTGTGTGTGTGTGTGTGTGTATCTATATATATATATATATATATATATATATATATATATATGTGTATAATGTATATACATATATGTATATATATCTATATATATATATATATATATATATATATATATATATGTGTGTATGTATATATATATATATATATATATGTGTGTATATATATATATATATATATATACACACACACACAACTAAAATTAATTGCACTAAAAAAATAAACGAAGAGAAGAAATTTTAACTAAGAAATTAACTTGTTGACAATAACAGCATTCAAAGAATAGTAAATCACACCAACAACTCTTGTAGTACTTTAGCGCTTTTGTCTTATTTATTATCAAGACTTCTTCAGAAAGACATGTTGAAACATGTATATATACACCCAGTTTGGGTTCGTGAAGGGACAATCTTGTCTCCTGAACCTGATTGACTTCTTCGAATCAGTCTCCAGAGCCATGGACAAGGGTAAGGTGGTCCACACAGCCTATCTAGACCTTGCCAAGGCCTTTGACATCATCCCCCACTCTGGAATCCTAGATAAACTTACTAAGCTGGGCATTAATCCCTACGTCACCCAATGGATTGCTAACTGGCTTACTGATAGAACCCACACTGTAAAAGTAGCCGACTCCAAATCCAGCTCCAGACAAGTGACAAGTGGAGTACCTCAGGGTTCAGTCCTGGGACTGCTCTTGTTTGGCATCTACTTCTCTGAAGTACAGGCCAACACTAAGGGACTCTGGCTAACAAAGTTCGCAGATGACTGCAAACTGGGAGCCATTATTGAATCCCCAAATGATGTGGATATTCTACAAAAGGGTCTTACAGAAACAGATGCTTGGTGCCAGAGCCATGGGCTCAAGCGCAATGCCAAGAAATGTATAGTTATCCCCTTTGGGAAAAACATGTATCCATGAATTACCATATAGGTGGCAGTACACTAAACACCGAAAGTGTGATAAGAGACTTAGGGACACAGGTGGACAGTGGTCTCACCTTTGATAACCACATCGCCACAACAGTCAGGAAATCCTTCTATGTGTCGCACCTCATCACTAAGGGCTTTTCATCCAGAAAAAGGAGGTCATTGTCCCACTGTACTAATCCCTCATTAGACCCATTATAGAATACAACACCCCGTTTGGTATGTACCTCTCAAGACATCTGCAACAACTGTAAAGGCCGCAGAAATACCTCACTAAAAGAACCACAGGCCTAAAGCAGATGCCCTATGCTGACTGCCTTAAAAACCTCCAGCTATACTCTGTCACATATCGTCAACTCAGAGGCGATCTCTGCTTAACATACAAGGCCATGTCAAACCGAGAGCTGTTGGACATGCTACACTTAAATAAATCCCAATCCCTCAGAGCCACATGCTCCAGGGATCTAAACCTTGTCATCACAATAAACAAAACATGCTGGAGGGAAAGGTTCGTGACCCAGAGACTCCCCCATACTCTGGAATAGATTGCCCATACATGTCAAGCAGAGTGCCTCTTTGGCCCTCTTCAAAAGGAACCTTGACGATTGGATGGGAGAAAGGAAAGTCACCCCAGGGATCACGTCAGTCGCCCTGCTAGACAGGGGTCCAGGGAAGTAAATAGTGTGGGAAGAAATAGCCAGGGAATTGTTATGGCTAGGCTTGTATAGGCACTAGGGCTGATAGCCTAGTACCAACCTATGAACCTATATATATATATATATATATATATATATATATATATATATATATATATATATAAACTCATCCAAATTGGTTCTACTTTTCAAATCAGGGGGGTTAGATATTCTATTCACGAAAAATTTAACTGTGAAAGCCAAGGTGTTATATATTTAGCCTCCTGTAAACTATGCCCTCTTTTTTATTTGGGTAAAACTGAACGTCAACTTAAACAGCGTATTTATGAACACATGTACGCTATTTCCAAAGGTACAACTTCTGACGCGTTAGCTAAGCACATTGGTGAGTTTAGCACGCATAGTTTTTTATTTACAGTTGTACAACAGATTTGTAGAAACCCAAGGGGTGGGCCTTGGCACTTGAAGCTTGAGGAACAAGAGTTGTTATGGCAACTGAGGACGAACGCCTATGTGTATCCTGGGATTAATGATATGTGTTCAATAAAATGCCTTCTCAGGTTAAAAGCACTGGAACGTTAATTCTAATTAAGTTTTAGCTATTATTTATAAGCTTTTTAAGGTGAAGAATGTTGTTGTCCGAAAGTGATATTTGTGAATTCTTTCGAGATGCTTTTAGTTGAAAGCTCTATATTGCTGGATAGCTTTAATTCTTAATTTTTAACTCAATTGTATTTAATTGACTTTTAATTATTGTTTTTTAATTATATGTAATTAACCTTTGACCGTATATATGGTGATAGTGTTGTTTGAATCTTTGTCTGAAGAAGTGCATATACGTTTGGTGCATGAAAGCGCTAACAATAAAATTTTAACAACACTCATAGACTTTTTTGGTTGGATTTAGCTGAGTTTACCACTGGTTTTCGTTTTTTGTATATATATATATATATATATATGTACACACACAATAAACAACCACTTGAAGCAGAAGAAAATCAGGAATCAACAAATGAAACTTCTGAAATGCAATAGTAAATAAGGGTTGTGATCCCAGAGTATTGTAGAGGTCTCTATTAGTGGAGACAATATTCCAGTTATTTTGTATAATTTGTCTGATGTTCTGCATGTCCCACGAAATAGGCAATGGAAAGCTGCAGAGTCTGTCTGCAGAATCTGGGATCGTGTTAGATTTAGGAGTGAAACCATGCTTTAAAATTGGCTTTTAGATTGTTGTCTTAAATATTCATAAATATTTGTTGAATTTTATGTATAAATACACCTTTTACAGTCACATTCTTTATTCTGATGAAGTTCTATGTTTGTAAGGAACGAAAGCGCTCAATTTTATGGATTATTAATAAAATCACGATGCTTCATGAATAAGTTATTCACCGTGAGTTTGTTTCCAGGATCGTTCATTATTACTTGGTTTAAGTGATATACCATTTACTGCTTTAATTTGACTATTCGACTAGTGTTTTAAGCTCAGTATTGGAAGTGGTTATATGTATGTATGTATATGTATATATATATATATATATATATATGTATGTATGTATATG
>NC_056729.1:1215398065-1215518065 GCF_019279795.1 Protopterus annectens
ACATAATTTTTATTACAAATCTAAGCATAATAAATACAAAATCCTGTTTCAGGAGTGACGATGTAGGGTTGGTGTTGGTAAATGACTTAATATTTGCACAGTGTGAAAATGACAGACTAATCAAAGTATATAGACTGTACATTTTTCAGAGTTTATCATCATAATATTCGTTATACCACACTGCAGTAATTTTAAAATGTGTTGTTCTACTTCCCGTTTAACGGGTCCATGTGTGTTGTTTTTTTTTTTCTTCATCCACCTTACCAGTAAGCTTCATCAGGGATTTTCTATAAACCTTTTCATTCCCTAAGCATGCCAGATCCAACCAGTGCAGTAAGCATGTAATGGAGAGGTGCAAGGAGTCTGTCTTGACATTTATGAATGGCATTACCCCCCCCCCCCCAGTAGCTCCCTTTTGACAGCACCTTTCTCTGTCCCCCGATTTCCACCTAAGATTCGTAGATGGAGTGTGTATTGCGCAGGGTCTACGTTGTTTGATTGAAATTTCAAAACTTCAAAACCCATATGGCTGAGACATTATGATCAAAGTTTTGAAATTTCGAAAAAACAACAAAAGCACAAAACCCAAGCAAAAAACTTCACCTCTATTTGTTTGCAGGGGAGCAAGCCCCCCCTGCACCCCCCACCCACGTGAAGGTTGCACCCCCCCACCCCTTGCTACCTAAATATATCAACTCCAAGATCTCACTACAGTGAGTAAAATGGCAAATCTCCTGTTCTGTGCTGTATGGTGATCTCAATTCAGTGTGTTCAAAGTTTCAAAACTTCGATCATATGGTGTCTGCCATATGGGTTTCTAAGTTTTGTAACTTCAGTCAAACAAGGTAGACCCATTGCCGAACACAAGGCCCCAAACCCTCATGTCTCTTTGTAAACAGTCCTGTTTATGTTGTGCATTATACCTATGCAGAGATTTTTGTTTGCTGAAGGAAATGAAGCAGTGAACTAGCAAAGTACATTCTTTGTTTACATGCCTCTCAACAGCAGCTTAATAAAGAAAAGCACTTGTCTCATTTCTTTGCTCATTCTTGCCTCATCGTATCATTCAGTATTTTTTAAATGTTGCTCATTCTTGCCTCGTATCATTCAGTATTTTTAAATGGTGCAGTGAACTAGCAAAGTACAGTATTTATCAACACCAGCTTAATAAAGAAAAGCAGTTGTCTCATTTCCTTGCTCATTCTTGCCTCATTGTGTCATTCATTATTTTTTAAATGGTCCATGTAGATCAGTAACACTTTTTCAATAAATAAAATAGATGTAGGAAGGCTATTTATTACACCACTTCATTTAACCTGGATGAAACTCAGTATTGATGTAGACCAAAATCACAGTTCAGGCATCTTAACTTTAACATGTAAATAATTTCCTGCTTGTGTATATTTTTGATAAAATTTAACCCTGTTTATATATAACAGGACTATTAAGTTGCAGAACGATGAATAAATAAGTAAAACAGATTAATCTCAAAACAGAATAGTTATTGGTCTGTCATGTAGTAAGGATGACCAGCTCCTCCCTCTCCTGCATATGTGGAACAGTAAAAGTCACCACTGCACATTATGATACTTGCAGCCTTCCCTTGATGCAGAGTCTTGTAAATGTTTTCGGGAGCTGTCACTTCGTAGTATGTGAAGACTATCCAGTACCCAGCTGAAAAATAGACATTGGCATATATGCGGAAGATCTGAGGAGTATGTCTGCACTCATGATTTAATCCTGGACAGTTTTCCATAAAACAGTAGGGTAACACAGAACAGTAAGAATTTCCTGCATTTGAAGGAATCATTTATCTTAAAGAAAAGACTTGAAATTAGTGAGCGCACAGTCTTCATGATCTTCTGATGTCATATCTGCAGTGAACTTAGTTGTGTGCAGAAGGCAGGCCATAATTTGTGATGCAACCCTTTTGTACATTCTGCCTATTAAACAGTTGTCCCTGCAAGTCCCTGTGTCTGTATATTGCCACTTAGTTTCCCCATACTTTCTTTAATGGAAAACTCCACCCTAGAATTAAGCAAAACATTTTTTTCATTCCGTCTTTGTTTCCTGACCTATTTTAACACCTCAAAATCACTCTAAATGCTTTATTTGTAATTTTAGCCTGTTTTCCACAACATGGCTACCAGTGGGGCTTGATGTAACAATGTGATCTTTTACTCTCTTACTTTTTTAGTTCTAGGGTGGAGTTTTCCTTTAATATTTCTTTGAAGAAGATTCCAGTTCTTCCTTAATTCCTTTACAGGTGAGTGAAGCAAATTTTCTCCACTCTCTCTGTAGAAAGGTAACCATCCATACCCTTTCTCAGACTTGCTTTCCTTCATCTGTTTTTTATCCATTCCGTTAGCCTCAGAATACCTCCACCCTAGATGTCCAGCAGATCTGATGTTATCCATGTCACTATTCCTCAGTCTTGGGTTGTAGGATCAGACATCAGATTCCAGCTGGTAACTTTACAGACACAATTTCTAGGCTCAAGGTCCTCCCACAGCCATGACCCCTTCCTGCCCTCAAACCCATTAGATTTTGTTTGCCACACTCAGCATCCGACATGATTCTTTGGCTCGAATCTCCAGTGGGGATAAGTAGCTTAAAAATTCTTTGATGTTATGTAGTCCAATCTCTTCTACATACTTACCCGTGGTTTCGGAGTCAAATGTCGGCTCCGACTCGGCCATACTTTAACTCGAAGTCTTTCAATTGGCTGGGCTAAGATGGTATCCCATGCTGCACTGCTCTCTATCCCCAGATCTCGTTTGCCGCTCGTGTAGCTCGGACGTGGTCTCACTCTTGGCTGTGGATAAGTACTCTTTTCTTCTTTATAGCAGAGAAGTTTTTTGCAAAAAAAGCTATTTTCATAGCTATTTGTGTGTGTATTTTGAACTGTGTTGTGGAAAAGTTGTTTTTCTCTTTTAGCGTGTTCTTGTGGTATCCCACTAGCTGTTTCCAACGGGCTAGGCCTGTTTCAGTTAGAGGATCTAGTCTGTCCCCTTGCTTACCTTGTGTGCTAACTTTTTTCCCTTTGGACTAAAACCGTTTAAATTAGAGGAATTAGTCCTCCGTCTTGTACTTGTGTTTTAGGTCCATTTTAGTTAGAGGTCTTTGTGGTGTACTGTTTGCTTGTTCTGTTCCCGCGCTTGTGGCTGATTGACCGTTGGTCTGGTTGTTGAGTTAGTTACTCTGTTTTTGTGATAACTATGTCTAAAGATACTAAGTAGCACAAGCCCTCAGGCTTTAAGAAGTGCACCAAGTGTAGTTATAAGATGTCTATCACTGATGGGCACTCTCTGTGTACTGTCTGGGAGCGATTCACCTCCAGGAATCGTGTCGTTTTTGTCATGCTTTTAGCCTGCGTGTTCTTCAGCAAAAGGAAAAACAAATTGATTTTGAAGGGACTTCTGAAACCCTCCTTCGAGGAGGGTTTGGAGAGTGCTTCCAGCTTTAAGTCTTCTCCATCAAAAGCTAAATCTTCCAAGGCTAAAAAGCGATCCCCGGCTCCATCAGTATCCTTGGAGCCGCCGGAGATAACAGCTAATTCTTCAATGACATCCTCAGCTCCATTGTCCTCGGGGCCGCAGGAAGTGTCAGTGTCTATGGAACCTGCTTCGGCTCCTATTTTCTCGGATCTGGTCGCCTAGCATTAGGCCGGTATCTCTTCCTCGCAGGTCTCTGTCAGAGAGGAGGTCTCGATCTCCTTCCCTATCCTCCAAATCCTCCAGGACCTTATCGGACGTGGACGGCGATAGAGTGGTGCAGAGACTTCTTCAGTCACCGGTACTGGCTAAATTGTTTTTGGCTCTGGACCCGGTCCTTCTACCTACATTGATACTTCCTCCTCCGAGCGCATCTCAGCTTTCGGAGCCGGAGTGCTCGGCTCCGTTTGATGTCCCTAGGTCGGTTCCGACAACCTCTCCTGGCTTATTGTTTCTGATGTCCGCTCCGACCCCGTTCGGCGCCATCCACGGGGTTTAGGACTCAGGATTCCTCAGTCGGACCCGAGGGAGAGGCTTCGGGACATCTCTCGGCTCCTAGTCTCCCTCTCGGTGCTTCAGCGTGGAGAAGCCTGACTCCTGTCTCGGCTTCGGACCTGGTCCCTTCTGACCTGAGGTCTTCCATGGCTGGTCGATCTTCGGACCCGGGAAGACCAGCTTTCGAGGCTGTACGGAGCGCGCTGGCCAGGTCCTCAGCAGCATCATACGCTTCGGTCACTTTGTCCCCTACAGCACCGGTGCAAGTCTCTGATTGCCCTCTATCGTTTGACAGTGGAGCCCCAAGGCCTCAGGGTACTCCCACGAGTGGTCCCCATATTTCTGAGGGCCCCTCAGAGTTTTTGCCTGAAGAGCCACCCAGAAAGAGAAAGTGCAAGAGGAAGCACATAGATTCCCAAGATGAGTCTCTCACGTCAGACACCGACCTCGAGGAATCGGAGGGGTCCCCTACGTCATCCTCTGAGGATGTTTCTTTCTCCGACATCCTAGAGATTTTGAAGCAAAGAGGTGACTGGCCATCCAAAGCCCTCCGAAGAGGAGTAGGTGTTCCTGAAGGCCTTTGGTGCTCAGCCCTCTGCCTCCTGGGTGTCTCCACCCTTCGACGAGCATCTGGATCTGGTTTGTTCGAAGGGTGTGGGAAACCCCTGACTCTGTGGAACCAGTCCCCAGGAGACCCAATAAATTTTTGTCTACCCCTTCTGATAAGGAATTTCTATCCAAGGGAGTTCCTGTGGATGCCATGGTGGTGGCAGCGCCACCAAGATGGAATTGGCTGAGACTTCTTCCACCGTCCATCCCCCTAACAAGGAGTCTAGGACTATGGACCGGTACGGGAAGCATACATTTTCTTCAGCGGCCTTCACTTTGCGGTTACTGAATTACTTATCACACTTTGCACGGCTCCAGAGAGCTCTCCTAAAGGAGCTTGGAGATACTTTAACGGGTAACATTTCTGAGGCGGTGGCTCAGAAAATCACCTCTCAGATGTCTACCCTCAATTCTGTTGCGAACTCCTCCATGAGGCTGATCTCTCACACAGCTGAGGAAGCGAGTAGGGCATCAAGTTCAGGAGTCGCTCTTAGGAGACATGCCCAGATGCGCCTTTGTCATTTCGCGGAGGCCTTCAAGTCTACATTCACCGATGCTCCGTTTGATGGTTCCTCTTTGTTCGGAACCAAGGTGAAAGACACTCTCACTAGGTACGAGCAAGAGGGAAAAACTCTGTCTGCCGTAGGAGTCCGTTTTTCCCTTCTTTCTAGGCCTTATCCCCTTATCCCAAGGCCCAGAGGGGTGGGAAGATGTGGTTCTAGAAATCACAGAGGTTTTTTCCAGATGCACATGGTGAGTCCCCCTCCAGAGGCAGGGGAGGGGGTGGTTATTCAGGTAGACACCGCCCTAGGGGCAGAGGAGGCCCTCGTAATTCGGGAGACCGCTCCTGATGGGAGGCCCGACTCTGCGTTTCTGGAGCCAGTCGGGGGTCGAATCTCACTATATCCGGAGGCCTGGCAAGGTATCACCCATGACCAATAGGTTCTACGAATAATTTCCGGAGGATATATCATTCCCTTCTCATCAACTCCCCCACCAATCAAGAAAATCCTGGATGTTTCCCCCAGTCAAAGGGATTCCGCAGCTTCAGAGGTTTCAAAGCTGTTAGAAAAAGGAGCCATCCAACATGTCCCTTCAAACCAGATCGGATTAGGGACTTACTCCAGATTCTTTTTGGTGCTGAAAAGGGCAGGGGACCTGAGACCCATTTTGGATCTCAGCCAATTGAACACCCACGTGCAAACGTCCAAGTTCCGAATGGCCATGTTACAATCTATTCTCCCATTCTTGGGAAAAGAAGTGTGGATGTGCTCCATCGACCTCAGGGATGCTTACTACCACGTAAAGATGGACAGGGCATCCAGAAATCACCTCCTCTTCCGGCTGGGAGCCAGTCACTTTCAGTTTCGTGCCCTGCCCTTTGGTCTCACCACAGCCCACAGGGTGTTTACCAAATGCATGGCAGTGGTGACTGCTCACTTGAGATGTCAGGGATTCCAAGTGTTTCCATACCTAGATGACTGGCTCCTAACTGCCACCACCAGGCATCTGTTACTTCAGACCAGAGATGCTACTATCAACCAATGTCAACAGTGGGGCATCACCTTGAACTGGGAAAAATCTGCCTTGTTGCCCTCGCAGCATGTCACCTTTATAGGCGCCGAATTAGGCACCATCCTCATACAGGCATTTCTACCACAGGAAAGAATCAGTCTTACAACAACAGATTTACGCCTTGCTCCCTCTGAGAAGGGTGAAGGCAAGATTGGTCCTCCAATTTTTGGAGACGATGGCTACTATGATTGTTAGTCCCCCTGGCAAGGTTACATTTGAGGCTTCTTCAGTGGCTACTCTTCGTCCAGTGGTCTCTTCATCATCTTCCACTTTCTCACCCTATTTATACTCACAGACAGGTGCAAACAGGATCTCAGTTGGTGGCTTCACACCGACAACCTCAATGCGTGAAAACCTTTCGTTTCTTCGCCTCCGGTTGCCACGGTGACCACGGATGCCTCCCAGATGGGGTGTGGGGACATTATCTAGGCAGGACAGTCCAAGGCACATGGCAAGAGCACGAGATGCATCTGCATATCAATGTCCTGCAGATGAGAGCAGTGCTACTAGCGTTGCAAGCACTTCAGAGCTTTCTTCCTCTCACGACTATTGCAGTCCACTCAGACAATATGTCGGTGGTATGGTATCTGAACAAACAGGGAGAAACCAAGTCGTATCCCCTTTGCAGAGAGGCCATGCGAGTGTGGCAGTGGGCAGTGTCTTCACAACATTTTCTGGTAGCAATGCACATTCTGGGGAAGTCCAGTGTGATCGCAGATAGGCTAAGTAGAGCTATTCTGATGCCTCACGAGTGGTCCCTGAACTGTCAAGTTGCAGAGCAGATTTTCCGCAGGTGGGGTCAGCCTTGCTGCAACCTTTTTGCCAGCCCCCTCAATGCCAAATGCAGCAGCTACTTCATCCTTATCCCCTCTCAGGGGGAGTCACCCAGGGACGCTCTAGTCCACAATTGACCCTCCGGTCTACTGTATGCCTTCCCTCCGGTTCCTTTGCTGTCAAAGATTATTCAGAAAGCGCAATCCTTGGGAAGCAAAAGGACTCTGATTGCTCCACATTGGCCTTGTCAAATTTGTTTCCCCTTTCTCCATCCCTATCTCATGGATGCTCCTTGGATTCTGGACCCACAACCAGACTTACTGACTCACATGTCAGGGCAGCTTCCATCCCTCTCTTCAGACCCTCCGGTTGACAGCTTGGCTACTCCACTTCCGTCATTAGTTAAACTTCACCATTTTTCACTGGAGGTGGTTCAGATTCTATCTTCCTCTTATAAGCCTTCAACCAGGAAGATTTATTACAGCAAATGGAAGAGATTTTCCATCTGGGCACATGCCAAACAGATTGACCCTTACACAGCTCCAATCTCGTCAGTATTGGAGTTCCTGTCTATGCTTTTCAACCAGGGATCAGCTGCCACAACCATTAAAGTCCAGTTGGTGGCAATTTCTACTTTTCACATCACAAACGAACCTAGTCTAATGGCACATAGACTCTGTAAGGCTTTCCTGAAAGGCACTTTGTTGCTTTGTCCTCCTGTCTCTGAACCTGTTATGCCTTGGGACTTAAAACTTTGTTCTACAGGGTCTTACTTCACCCCCCCTTTGAGCCTGCAGCCACTTGTGATTTAAAATTCTTAACTTGGCAGACTGTCTTTTTGGTAGCCATCACGTCAGCCAGACGTGTTTCGGAGCTTCAGGCTTTATCAATTAAACCACCTTATTTGATTTTTCATAAGGACAGGGTTTCTCTCAGACCGAATCCTTCCTTTCTTCCCAAAGTAGCGTCAGTTAGTAACCTTAGCCAGTACATTGAATTACCAGTGTTTTTTCCTCAGTTCTTGAACAAGGCAGAATTCAAATTTCATCAGCTGGATGTGCACAGACAATTACGATTTTATTTGCACAGAACGAAGGACCTCAGAAAATCTGATCAGTTGTTTGTTTCATTTTCGGAAAACAGAATTGGGTCTCCTGTTTCCAAAGTCACGTTGTCCAGGTGGACTTCCAGTTGTATTTCTTTCATTTATACTTCAGGGGGAAGAGATTTACTGTTCTGAGTGAAGGCTCACTCTACCCGGTTTGTATCTACATCTACAGCTTTTCAGGCCAGATTGTCTATGGATGATATTTGTGCTGCGGCTACTTGGGCGTCTCCTCACACCTTTGTTACTCATTAGTATTATCTTCGCAGAGACTTCCCTTACTATGGAACATGGTCCCGATCTACATAAGACAGAGCCCCTCACTATCACTTTTCAAGAGGAACCTTGATGAGTGGATGTGTAACAGAAAGTTCACATCGGGGATCACACCAACAGCACTACTAGATAAGGGGACAAGGGTACTAGCTGCTAGTACAAGGGTCTAGAGAACTACTAAAGAGGCGGTGAATACCGCACAACGTGGGTGGGCTAATATATGCCTTCGGGCAGATAGCCCAGTACCAACCTATGAACCTTACAAGTTAGATGTGGTATCTAGAGGCAGGTCTTCCTTTGGTTCCACAGTACTCAGGAGTATTTTCCACTGAGCCTCCCAGGATTTAGGTGCTGGGGATGCTGTCCCACGGTAGAATGTGGCGAGATTGGACTACATAACATCAAGAAGTTATGTACTCACCATAACGTTTGATGTATGTAGTCCATCTCGCCTCACATTCTTACTTACCCCCCCCACCTTCCCCCGTCCTGGAGGATCTGGAGGTTAGGCCTGGTTTCAGAGTTCCCTTCATTCTTGGTTTGTTCTTCCTTCCTTAGGTGTTGTTATACATGGAGAGTGAGTGCTGGTGCTCGCAGCAAACTAGATCTGGGGATAGAGAGCAGTGCAGCATGGGATACCATCTTAGCCCAGCCAATTGAAAGACTTCGAGCTAAAGTATGGCCGAGTCGGAGCCGACATTCGGCATCGAACCCATGGGTAAGAATGTGAGGCGAGATGGACTACATACATCAAACATGTTATGGGGAGTACATAACTTCTTGTTTTGCCTTAATTCTCCATTTTTATTAGTTTTCTACAGTTAGTCTGTTCTTTTAGCTAGTTTTAGTCTCCTTCCTCTCCCGTTTTTGTGTTTTGCAGTTGTTATGGGTTTTGGCACCCTTTTTAATTTTTTGCCTCTGTAGACTTTAGTGCAGTAGTTATTTCACTGTTAGTGCTCTGTTACTTATTGGTGGTCCTGTCCATTTTTTCTTCGGTCTTGGCATTCTCCTGGTTAGTGATTTTGGCACGTTCCTTAGGGTTTGGTGATTGCTTGTTTTTTTTCTGCCATGTCTGACAAACCTGTTGGCTATAAAAGGTGCTTCTTGTGTTGTCAGAAGATGCTCATGTCCAATTGATACGAAGAGTGCCTCTATTCTCTGGTTACCGACCACCTGGCGGTTGAATGCGACATTTGTGCTGCATTCAACCCCAGGGCCTTGGTCAAGTGCCAAAACAAGCTCTTACTGAAGGGTGTATGGTCCAAGGGGGTCTGTTGGCCCAGTCCCTGGCCAAGTCAGGACCCTCTGACCACAAGAGTAAGGCCATCTCTCTTCCAGGGTCATTTTACTCTGAAAAGGCCAGGCTTGTTGGATCCCAGCTCCTCAAATCCGACTCCAGCATTGGCTCCACTGGATTTGACTTCCTGGAATCCTAGGTCCAGCGACTCCACCACCAAATCCAGGGCTTTTGCTCCGAGGCCCTCAGATTTGAGGTCATGGAAGTCTATTGCCAGATCCCAGGCCTCCTGATCGAAGCCTTCTTTTCTGACCAGATCCAGACCTGCCACAAATCTGAATTCCTTGGATCTGAATCATGCAGGACCCAAATGTTCGGATCCTCAGTTGTCCTTGGATCCATGGCGGATGGATCAGGGAATCAATGTCAGACCCCACCATTATTAAGGAGGACTCCCCTTTGGGTTTGGCTTGGGGCAGTCCCCTTCTGCCACCAGGCACAGGACAGGCAGTGGAGGTCCTTGGGGTCCAGACATCCATCCCCAGCTAGGTCCTCTGCCACTTCTAGGTCCTCCAGGAGCTTACTCCCCTCTGATATGGACAGGATGATGAGGTCCTTCCTCAAGGCTCAGATTGAGTTGGGGCTTCTTTTGCCCCCTGCTCATCTAGCCAGGGGGTCTTTTCCTACCCCTTAGCTATCTTCTCCTTATTCGATCCAGGTAGTTTCAGACCTCCAGGCCCTGGGGCACATTGAGGAGGAGATAGGGTACCTAGAAGCCATTCTGTTTCTACCTCGTCTGAGTCACTGACCACCTCTGCTTGACCTCCTCTAGGCAGACAGAGTCCTGGGCCCGACCTGTCACCCCAGAGTCCTTGGATGGGGCCTCCGACACTGTGTTTTCAGACCGGTCTCTTCCCCTTGGTGCTTTGGTCCTCGACAGCCCTTGGGCCGGTATTCTCTGGAGTCTGGGAGGTGCTGGCATGCTCCCTTCTCTCTTCTCAGGTGGGCTTACCTGCCAGGAGTGTGGATGGGGCATCTCCCAGCCCTTCTGCCTTCCGGGTAGTAGAGAGGACTTTTTCCTTTGCCAGAGTTTCCTCCCCAGCTTTCTAGGGACCATCCCAGCGCCCGAGAGCAGACTCTTCTCATCCTGTTCCTGGTCAGCCCTCTTGAACTAGCCTTCAGGCGGGAGTCACCTCCCTTGGGGTTCTCCAATATTCTAAATCCTTCCCTGAGCCCTCCCACCTGGATGAGGTGCCTCAGAAGAGATTGTGCAAGAGGAGGCACCTAGACTTCCCTACGGAGTCTGTCATTGAGGATACGGACTTCGATGAAGGGGACGGGTCCCCTCAGATCTCTGCCCGTGGATGTCTCCTTTGGGGACATCTTGGAAATCCTAATGCTTAAGGGCGAGATGGTCTCCCTTACCCTCATCCTCTGAGGAGTCTGTGTTCCTGAAGGCTTTCGAGATGGGACCATCTTCCTCCTGGGCTCCCCCCCTCCACGCTGACAAACTCATAGACCTCATCGCCAGCAGGGCATTAAAGGATCCAGATACTGTGGAGCCGGTATTGAAATGCACCAACAAGATTCTGAGTCCTCCCTCCGACAAACAGTTTTGGTCAAAAGGAGTGCCAGTCGATGCTATCGTGGCAGCCGCCACCACCAAAAAAGAACTGGCAGAGCAAAGTACATCTGTTCACCACCCTAACAGAGAGTCCTAGGCGATCAACAGACATGGAAAGTGAGTCTTTGTCTCAGATACCTTCAGTCTGCGGGCGCTTAACTACTTGGCACATTTCACCCAATTCCAGAGGGGACTTGGTCAAGGAGCTTACCACTTCTCGTTCTGAGTTGTTGCCTGCTGAGGAACTAAGTAAAGTGTCCCCCAAGCTGTATACTCTCACTTTTCTAATTCCCCAATGAGGTTGATTTACAACTCTGAGGAAGGTGCCTCTTGAGCGGCCAGTACAGGTATTGCTATTCGACACCATGCCTAGCTGTGCCTTTGTGCATTTCCTGAGTCCTTTAAGGCATCCTTCACCAATGCCCCCTTTGATAGATCTACCCTTTTTCATCCTTTTGTCAAAGAAACAGTCACCCACAGTGAGCAGGAAGGCAAGACCTTGTCGACTGTGGGAATCAAGTTTTTCTACTCCTCAGCTCTCCTTTTCCAAGATGCAACGAGGTACTAAGAAACTGTAGTTTCAGAAGTCGAAGACTTCCTTCCAGGAAGCGTAGGACGAGCCCTCTTCAAGAGGTCGAGGAAGAGGGTTCAATGATAGACCCCTACCCAAGGGCAGAGGGGGTTCCACAAAATCGGGGCTCCGGGGAACCTTTCTCTAAGAAGCCCCCCCCCCCTCCAGAGCCCCTGATCACTACTCGACTGTTCTGCCCTGAAGACAGTTGGGGGTCGTTTGTCACGGTACCTTTTGGCCTGGGCAAATATTACAAGAGATCGCTGGGTGATGAACCTTATTTCCGGGGACTATTTTATTCCATTTTCTCAGCCACCCCCTCCAGTCAGGAAGTGTCTCCCTGATGTGCCACCCCATCAGAGCGAGTTAGCTCAACAAGAAGTGCTCAAACTTCTAAAGAAGAGAGCCATCAAATAGGTTCCCCCAGTACAACGAGTGTCTGAAACTTACTGTCACTTCTTTTTGGTGCCAAAGAAGACGGGGGACCTACTTTCAGTTCTGGACCTCAGAGTGTTAAATCTCTGACAAGAAATCCAAGTTCCAGATGGTCACTGTCCAGTCTATCTTGTGCCTTCTGCACAAGGATGATTGAGTGTGCTCTGTGGATTTCCAAGATGTGTATTGTCATATAAAAATAGACAGGCACTCCAGGAGACATCTCCATTTTCGCGTGGGGGCTAATCATTACCAGTTCAGGACCCTGCCCTTTGAGCTCACCACAGCCCCCCCCCCCCCAAGGTGTTCACCAAGTGCATATGGTGGTCACAGCTCACCTGAAACTGCAAGAATTCCAAGTGTTTCCTTACCTTGACGATTGGCTGCTCACGGCTTCCACCCAGTATCAACTGGTCACAGCCATTCAGTACTTGCTTCACCTGTTCGTTCAGTTAGGAATCACAGTGAATCTACCCAAATCGAATCTGCTTCCATCCTAAAACTTGGAATTTATCAGAATTCATGGACACTGTCTCAGAGATTGCAGCACTCCCTCTCGGATGTGTTTATCTAATCAAAGCTCATGTTGAATGCCTTCTAGGTCTGACTCATCTCGGGTCTGTCTTATTGTCAGGGCCTTAGGGTCCATGGCAGCAGTAATCTATCTGGTGCCATAAACCAGATTCTGCATGAGGGTTCTGCAGTGGACTCTAGTGGTCCAGAGGACTTCTCTGTCTCATCTGATGATGGCCTCAATCCGTCTCACTAGTGTGTGCAGGCGTCATCATCTTTGGTGGATTCAGTCTTCCGACCTCTGACCTCCTAGTGGGCAGACTATTTTCTCTTTCTCCCCCCAGTACCACCGTTACCTCACATGCTTCCCTTTTGGGGTGGGGGGGCAGTACCAGGAAAAGACTGTACAAGATACAACTTCCCAGTTCAACTCATTCTTCATAGACTGCATATAAAAACTATCCACCTCCTTCCCAGCCCCTCCCACCACAACCTCCACCCCAATCACCTACCCCCCCTCCACACCCTTCTGCCTTACTCCCATTCCCACAAGCACTATAAAAAGACTCCTCCTCAAACTCAAACCCTGTCACAATGCACCTGACTATATTCCACCTACCTTCCTCAAACTATCTGCAGACAGCATCGCCTGTCCCATATCTAGTCTTATAAATTGATCCATGCAAGAGTCATATGCCCCTTCCATCTGGCTGCATGTCTACATCATCCCCCTACACAAAGGTGGCAGGAATACTGACACCACCAAGTTCAGGCCTATTGCCATCCTTTCCCCTCTTTCTAAAATTCTACCATCCAAGTACAACTAATGACACACCTAACCAAAAACAATCTCCTCTTCCCTACCCAACACGGCTTCCGCCCTTGCCACTCCACCATGACTGCCCTTCTTTCCTTTCTGGAAACCATCAACATTGAATGAGACTTAGGCAAATTTGTATCTACCATATCCCTAGATTTGTCAAAAGCCTTTGACACTATCTCCCACACCCTACTCATATCCCAACTTTCCTCCCTACATCTCTCTCCCGCCACCATAGCCTGGTTTTCCAGCCACCTGTCCAATGGAAAACTTCAACCTCCTTCTTCCTCCCTACACCCACATGCATCCCTCAAGGTTCCATTCTTGGCCCTCTACTCTTTAACTTATTAACAACTTTCACCACGCCATCCCAGAGTCATCTGTCATCCAATATGCAGACGACTCTACTATCATCTGCTTAGCCTTCTCACCCTCTGAGCTCCTTGCAAAAACCCAGTTAGCCTTCTCCACAGCCAAAACCTGGATGCAGTCCAACCACTTAGCTTTAAATGCGAATAAAACCAAACTAATGATATTTTCCCCTACCAGAAACTCTATTATTGACAAAACCTCATTCACTGTACAGAACCAAAACAACACCCCCCTTAAAATCGTTCACACCACCAAGCTTTTTGGCATCATCGTTGATCAACTAAAATTTGATACCCACATCCACTCCCCAATCAAAAAAAAAACACCAAATGATAGGTCTCCTCTACAGACACAACTGCTTCCTCAGCCCCTCTACCCGTCAAACCCTGGCATCCACCTTCCTGCTCTGCTCCCTGATGTATGGTGCCCCTCTGCTCACAAATCTCCACCTCGACTTGAATCCTGCTACCACAAGATCTGCAAGTTTGCAACCAATTCAAAAAACGCATCCCATCACTGCCACTTCCTCCTCACCCTCAATTGGCTTGAACTCCCCAACTACCTCAGATACCTACAACTCACCATTGCCCATAAGCTCATCTTTAAACCCACAAACTGCCCATCTCTCACTATATCCTTAAAACCCTATATACCCAACTGCCAACTCAGATCCATAAACCAACACCTCCTTCAGGCCTACAAACCAGCACGACCTCCTGGCCACCTTCTGCTGTCCTATTCCTTAGCCAAGCAGTGGATCTCTCTCCTCCCTACCTTTGCAACCTTCCAAACCATACCAATTTTAAATCTCAGATATTCTCTCATCTATCAGCCAAATGGGAATGCCCATGTCACGCTCCAACATATAAACCCTCTCCACCCCATCTCTTTCTACCCTGCACTGAAATCATTAACATTTACCACTTCTGTTGCTTCATCTCAACCTAAAACAGTCTCGTTCTACCAGGGACTGATTTTCTCTCTGCTATCTAATGTACTATACTTTCCATAATCCAATTTTTTTTGTAATCCAAAATGGTCCACCTAACCTGCAAAGGGGCTAGTAGCTACTTGTTTAATGTTTACTTACAAAGAGCTTATTTGACAAAATTGTCTTTTTCTGCAAGTGTTCAGTTTACCCAACCTCCAAAAGGGCCAGTAACCTTCTGTTTAAATGTTAACTCACTAAAAGCTTATTACATAATGTATTCTATTTCTGTAAATGTTTTGATTGTTCTGTAAAAATCTTTGTTGTTCTTTTGTAACATGTAATATGTAACTTGCAGTATTTGGAGCTTTTCTCCCCGTGCCTCCACTGAAAATGTGCTCTTTATGGCCCAGTAGACTTCCCCGGTCATCAGACTTAAATAAAATAAAAGAAAATATAAATAAGATACATGGTCCTCCACAGAGACCAAACTGCACATAAATGTACTGGAGATGAGAACAGTCCTTCTCGTGTTTTAAGCTTTCCAGGACTGCCTCCCTCTGGTCACCGTTGCAGTTCACATGGACAACATGGCAGTTGTGTGGTACATCAACAAGTAAGGAGGCACATGCTCTTATCTGCTTTGTTGTGAGGCCATGATGGTGTGGGAATGGGCAATGTCTTTGCTTCATAGGTTCATAGTTGGTACTAGGATATCGGCCCTAGGGCCTATACAAGCCTAGCCATAATAATTCCCTGACTGTTTCTTCCAATACTGTCTACTTCCCTTTGTGCTTTCTCCTGGCAGTGCACATCCCCAGCGAGTCCAGCGTGTTGGCAGATGGACTCAGCAGAGCCATCCAGAGTTCTCACGAGTGGTCCGTGAATCCTGCAGTGGTGAGAGAGATTTTCCATCACTGGGGTCATCCCAGCTGCGATCTGTTCACTTCCCCTCACAACCACAAATGCAGCTAGTATTTTGCCTAGATTCCCCCATGTCAGGGAGTCACCAGGGATGCTGTGGTTCACAGTTGGCCTCCAGATCTCCTTTACATCTATCCTCCTGTACTTCTTATTCTCAGCGTGCTTCAGAAAGCCTTGTTGCCTCAAGGCCTTCTTGATCCTTATCGCCCCTTTTGGCCTCAGCAGGTGTGGATGTTCCTTCGTGTTTCACTGTTGCAGTCATTACATTTGGGTTATCCTGCTGGCAGGTTGCCCTCAGTCGGCCTGAATTCCAAAGTCTTGGGCCCTGCGTTAGTTGCTGTCGCCTCTTCCCTGATGTCAGGTCGTCAGGGGTATAAAAGATGCAGCCGACGCCATTTTATTCAGTCTTTCTAGCGGTGCCCGAAGCAGAAGCAGTTCGCAAATGCTGGTCGGCCGACTCCTGAGATTTTCGTGTTCGAGTTTCAGATCCGAAGTCTTCATTAAAAGCTAAGTACCCCATTGGGGAAACTTTTTTCTTGCTCCAGACCGATGTCAGAAAAAGTTAATAATTGTATTTTTTGTGGGAAGCAAATACATCATAAGGACTTTCATTGTTACTGTATTCCTTGCCTAGGCCTTGACCACGATGTTGCTAGTTGTCAGTTTTGTGCTAGATTTAACCAACGCACTATTAAGCGTCGGTACAATTTTGCATTAAGCTATTTTGGGCGAAGATTTAATTATACAATATCATCGGATATCCATCCGACTACCGGAGTTCACAAAAAACACAAAGAAAAAGACAAGCAACCGAGGTCCAAAACCGATGACTAAGCAAGTTGCCGGTTTGCCGGTTCTCAGTGAGGTGCTTTTGCAGCCCCTGACGCCCGCTACTTTAGAGTCGCAGGCCTCTACCAGCTCCCACATGGAGTCGGCCAGGCCGCAGGAAACTCAAGGTATTGGAGCCTCGGAGATTATTCCCTCAGATGGGTCCAGAGCCGCTGAGCAGGCATCGGCTTCTGAGGGTGTATTCAGACCTAAACAATTATATATTAAACCGACTTCAAAGACAAAGACTAAAACACCCTTAAAGGCAAAGAAACAAGTTCACCAGTCACAAGGACAGGCCTCCATGCCCAAAAACAGATGCTCAAAATGGCCGAAGACTTAATTACCTTGATCAGGGGTTCCCATCCCCCTCCTGATAAGAGGCCTAGGCAAGAGACGGACTTTGAATCTTCAGATCAGGTTTCCATTTTTTTTTATTCCTCTTCTGATCAGGAATATTCTCTTCCCCCCATGAGGATTCTGATGCTGAAGAATCAATTCCTTCAGCTTCTCCTCCTGAGGACTACTCTTTTGGGGAAACCTTGCATACCATGAGGGAGCACTTCCACTGGGAGAGCCAAGATTTTTCAGAATCTAAGAAAAGGCTCAGAGACTTCCTTTTACTACCTCAACACAGGCCTCTAGCTATTCCACCTGTGTTGGACATTGTAGATGTGTTCTCGGAGTCTAGTCTGACCCCTGACTCTTTACCTCCAGCTCCTGTTAAGCCGGACAGATACTACAGGGTCGCTGACTCTCATAAATTCCTTTTCAAAAACCCTTCTGCAGACCCAGAAACTATTTCTCAGGGTCCAAAAGGGGTCAAGGCTTCTACTGCAAAAAAATCCTACCCCCTCTGACAGGGATTCTAGGGCTCTAGATAGATGGGGAAAAAGATTTACACATCTGCTACTTTGGCTATAAGGGCCTTAAATTGCCAGTTTCATATGCTCAAATATCAGCAATATATCATGACGCTGCTTAAACAGAAAATGATGGTAAATTCTGAACGTGCATAAAACATAGAAATGCAGGATTTATTGCATGCAGCTGAACAAGTTGGAAAGCATACTTTGCAATGTGGGTTTGATTCTCTGGAGCCCTCCTGCAGGGCCGTTGTTACGGGTTCTGTCATTAGGAGGCATGCTTGGTTAAAGGAACAAAATCTGCCTGACAATGTTAAAGCAGAATTATTAGATGCTCCTTTACAACATGATACCTTGTTTGGTGTTAAGGCAGAAGAGGTGTTAAAGAAAATGTAGGACAAAGCTAAATCTATGCAAACGGTCAAGGATTTCTTACAGGTACAGTCACCTAGATTTAGCAGACACTGGCCTACAAAGAATTGGTCCTTTCCAGTCTCAGACAGACCTCAAAGGGGCAGATCACAGCCGCAAGGATTCTACAGGTCTAAGCAGTGGAATGCTTCTACCTTCAAAGGTGGAGAGGACAAATCACAAACATACAGGAAACAGTCCCAATGACTTCCCCCTGCCTGTGCCAAGTACTTATCTTCTGGCAGCACCCTTAGGGGGAAAACTAGCACTTTTTTCTCAAAATTGGCACATTTAGCCCAGGACAAATGGGTTCTAGACATAGTGTCACAAGGCTACAAGTTTCATTTCCATACCCTGCCAAGGGCAAACGGTTGGCCAGACCTGCCAAAAAATCAATGGGCAAAGGCTCAAAAACAAGTCGCAGCTCTCATGGACATGAGGGCTATTCAACAAGTGCCACAGCAAGAGCAGGGACAAGGATTTTACTCAAGACTGTTCTTGGTACCCAGAAAGTACAAAGCATGGAGACCAATACTGGTGGGCAGCAAGGCTTGGCTCGTAACTTTAGACCTAAAAGAGGCATACCTGCATGTCCCAATCAGACAATCATGCAGAAGATACCTCAGATTCAAGGCTGGCTCAAAGCATTACCAATTCTCTGCACTGCCCTTTGGCTTATCTACTGTACCCAGGGTCTTCACAAAGTGCCTGGCACCAGTAATTGCTTACTGCAGACAAAGAGGAATACAAATATATCCTTACTTGGACGACTGTCTCATACAAGCAGAGAACAAGGACATTCTACTACCGCATCTGACATTTGTGATAAGACTTTTAACATGCCTAGGGTACACAGTCAGCAAAAATAAATCAAAGCTAGTACCCTCTCAAGAGATAATATTCCTTGGTGCAAGCTTAAATACAACTGCCCAGATGGCTTATCTCACTCCAGACAAACAAAGGCAACTGACTACCTATTTCAAGGAAATGACAACAGAGGCCCAGTTATCTGCAAGAAAAATTCTGCAGGCTTTGGGCTTCATGGCATCCTGCATCTTACTAATTCCATATGCAAGAAGACTGTATATGAGGAAAATTCAATGGTACCTAAAAAGTGTCTGGACACAGCATTGCCACAGTCTGGAAACAATGATTACTCTAATTCCCTGCCTGCAACAGGAGTTTCGATGGTGGGCAAAGGCTTGTCACCAAAACAAGGGACAGCCATTCTCACTACCCCCAGCCAGGCAGAGCCTAACGACGGATGCATCAGATTATGCCTGGGGGGCACACATGGCAGGAAGAGGCATTCAGGGTACCTGGTCCACAAACCAAAAGCATCTACATATCAATCAAAAAGAGATGCTAGCTGTTCAAAATGCCATGACAGCCTTCAAGGACCTACGTCATCCGTGACAACTACTGATAAAGACAGACAACACCATGGTCATGTGGTACATAAACAAGCAGGGGGGGGGGCACTCATTCTTATCCCCTGTGCAGACTAGCCATGGCTTTATGGGACACAGCATTGACTTACCAAGTTCATTAGCAGGCACAATTCCTGCCAGGAAAAGAAAATACTCTGGCAGACGAACTAAGCAGAAACCTCATGGATCCCCACGAGTGGCACCTGGATCCACAAGTCTTCAGCATGATAACAAAGAAATGGGGAAGCCCGGACATAGATCTATTTGCCTCCCCTCAAAACAGTCAACTAAAAAGATTCTGCACAAGGACTTATCACAGACAGGCTTGGAAAGTGGACGCCTTATCTTTCAACTGGACAAACCTATCATATCAGTATATGCCTTTCCTCCCCAAGGTACTCCTAAAGGTCAGGCAGGAGAAACCAAAAATTATTCTGATTGCCCCAGACTTGTCACGCCAGTACTGGTATCCGATCTTATGGAACTTGTCCCAGTGCCCAGCCTGGACCTTACCTAAAATACCTCATCTACTGTCCCAGCAAAACAATCAGATTCTACACAGCCAACTCATGACCCTAAACCAAGCAGCATGGCAGATAATGTAGCCATACAAACCACACCTCTCAGTAAAGCTGTGATGGATGTCATTTTAGAAGCCAGAAGGCCTAGTACTAGAAAATCCTATGCTGGGAAATGGAAGAGATTTTGCGCTTGGAACCAAGCTCAAGGAACTGATACAGCTGTCCCAAATATTCCTCAGATTTTGCAATACTTAACTGAGATGCTGGACAAAGGCCTATCTTTTTCATCAATTAAAATCTATGCCTCTGCCATTTCAGCTCATTACAATACAGAGCCACCACTCTTTTCTCATCCTTTATTAAGGCAGTACCTCAGAGGAGCCAAAAACTTAAGGCCTCCAAGGAGAATGCCAATACCTGCATGGGACCTCAATTATGTCTTGCAAAAACTCACCTTACCTCCTTTTGAGCCAGCTGCTACTGCGGATATAAAGTTCTTATCTTGGAAAACAGCTCTGCTCCTAGCAATAACTTCTGCAAGACGAGTTTCAGAGGTACAGGCTCTCATGGCTGTGGAACCCTTTATCATTTTTTATCCAGACAGGGTCTCTCTGAGAACAAACCCTACATTTATGCCTAAGGTTGTATCCAGTGTAGCCCTTAACCAAACAATTCATTTGCCAACTTTTTATCCAAATCCTCAGAACAAGGGGGAGAAAATTCTGCATTCTTTGGACGTACACAGACAACTTAGATTCTACTTGGACAAAACTAAAGTTTTCAGAAAGACAGAACAATTACTAGTGGCATATGCCACAGCATCACAAGGAAAGGCTATCTCCAAGCAGACTATTTGGTGTATTTGCTTATAGAGGAAGGTAAAGCTTATTTTTGATGCATGTATGTTTTATTTACATAATTTTAGCCTACACTTTTGGGGGCACCTGACATCTAGGGCAAGAAAAACTGAATAAAATGGCGTCGGCTGCATCTTTTATACCCCTGACGACCTGACGTCAGGGAAGAGGCGACAGCAACCGATGCAGGACCCAAGACTTAGGAATTCAGGCAGACTGAGGGCATCCTGCCAGCAGGATAACCCAAATGTAATGACTGCAACAGTGAATACACTTGAACATCTACATTTATGGTAAGTGTACACAACTGTACTTTTCTTCTCCTACAGTCTCATCTGAAGTGCCCCCCTTGGGTACTAGATCTTCTTCTGGATCTAACTTCCCACTCTTTCCAGCTTCTGACCCCCAACCTTCAGGTTCTTCGTCTGACTGTGTGGTTTGTCCACTTCCTGTAATCCTGAATCAGTCCAGGCTTGCATCACACATCAGAAACATTATTCTGGCCTCTCAGAAGGCATCCACCAGAAAGGTATATGTGAGTAAATGGAATAGTTTTTCTACTGGGGCTAAGCAGCATAATTTGGATCCCTTTTTGACCCTCATTCCAGATGTCTTGTTCTTGTCTTTACTTATTCAAAATGGGGCTAGTTTCTCTACTGTTGAACTGCAGTTGGCGGCTAGTTCTAATTTCCATGTTTGCGAGGAACCTACTTTTTCCTCTCGTCTTTGTAAGCTATTTTTAAAAGATGTTTTTCCTGCTCTGTCCTCCTATTAAAGATACTTCTCCCCTTGGGACCTTTCATTTGTGCTGCAGTCTCGTACACAGAGCCCCTTCGAGCCTGCTGCGATATGAAATTTTTATCATGAAAGACTAATTTTCTGATGGCTACAACTTCAGCAAGAAGGGTTTCAAAGTTGCCCGCTCTTTCTATCAAACCACCATACATGGTATTTCATAAAGACAGAGTGGCTCTCTGAACCAATCCTTCCTTCATGCATAAGATAACTACGGAGGCAAATTTGAATCAGTCAATTCAGTTGCCAGTTTTCTTCACTAGCTTTTCCAATAAAGGGGAATATCTGTTACATACTCTTGATGTTCATGGACTGTTACAATTCTACTTGAAACCAAGAGATGTTCATCGTGTTTCACTGTTGCAGTCCTCACAAAATGGGTTATCCGGCTCCCGGTAGCCCACAGTTGGCCAGAATACCAAAGTCCTTGGTATATGACATCGGCTGACATGGATAACACCAGATAGAGTTATGTACTTACCATAACTTGACGTGTTATCCTATGTCAGTATTCATCATTTTCCCTCCGTACTTCCCCTGTCATGTGAGACCTGCAGGAAGTGAAGCTGTCCTATCTAGTGGTTAAGGTCAAGGGCAAAGGATCATGAGAATGAGAGGAGCTTGAGCGTAGAAGCTGTGTGTAAAGTTGCTGGCTCTGATTGATGTCTGATCCTACAACCCAAGATTGATGAATAGTGACATAGGATGACACAGATGCCAAGTTATGATAAGTACACAACTCTTTTTTTGCCAGTTTGAGCATTAAAGACACTCTCTAAGCTCAACTTTCTTCTTCACTGTGTAATACCAGGATTTTGACCTTCCCTCATTCTTCACAGTAGCCAACCCTCTCAGCATTTTAGACACCCTCCTGTGCACCATCTTGAGCAGCTTTATGTCTTTCATCAGGAAGCACTTGAGTAGTTTTCATAACATCTGAGTTTCTGTTCACTGACTCGTATCATTCAATATTTAACAGTTGAAAATAGTATCTTATCTTACATTTAAACTCTGTGTCAATGCAAGAGTTTGGGGGGGATTCCATATGGTCCGGGGATATGGAGTAGCAAATAAATATTCAGAAATCTGTGGCCTTTTTTTTTTTTTAAGAAGAGAGTCAGATAATGCAGTTCTTCTAAAAGCCACATTCTGTAATTCACTGACTTAAACTCTGACCATCCGTGCCATGTTGAAACTGCACCAAGGTCTTGAGGCAGAAGCTCTATGTAAATGCAGGACTGTTGTATAGAAGCCATTTAACATTTCTTCGTACCACAGGAGAAGCCTTTTGATCTAACATCAAGGAGCTTAGATCGTATCCTGCCAATGGGTGGTGATTTATTGTCAGTTTACTTGCTGGGAATAATTTGCAATAATTATCTTTGTATCATTGTGCATTTTTTTATTTCACTTTAACTTGTAGATAATGCTGTGGAAATAAAAGCTCCAACAGTGTTGAAGCTAACCAACTTAATGGTGGGCCTGCATCAGTTTGAATGGCTGCAATTTTTTTCCTTCATAATGTAAGACAAAGCCGTCACTGAGAGATATGGCTGGCTGATAAGTTTTCCTTTTTGCTTCCTGGGGGTTAGAGCCATTGCATACGAGTTTAACCTTTCCAAGCTCTAGTTATTTCTGTTGGATTATGAGGACTACTTTGAAGGACTTCTCCAAATCTTTTATCAGAGAGGGACCTCCTCCAGATTTTAATGAATACCATATTAATAATGCCACATGCTAGGTGGTACTTGTCTGCCCTGAATCTCGTTTCTAAGATGAGGGACAAAGTTGAGAAAGTTTTTTTCTTGGGGATTAGCTGGACATTTTTCTTTTGGATACACCTTTCATCAAGATGTCTTTTTTTCTAGCAGTGGTTGCACTGATTGCTCAAAGCCTTTCTGGGTAGGGCATCAGCCTTCTCTGCCTCTGATGGTTCCTTCCTCTGCTGTATTGGTCTTGTGTCATCAGGAGAAAGCAACCTCTTAGACACCGCAAGTGTAGCTCCAGGTGCCCAGAGCCTTTCAAGGCACTGGAGCCTCTGGGTTTCTTTTCGTACCTTCTAGTCATTTTGTATCTTTTCTGTCCCTGGCCTGTGTATCAAAGAGATGACTTTACTTTTTATTGTAGCCTGCCAAGGGGCTCTGATGTTGGTCATTGACTTTTTACTCCCTCGTGCTTGGTTCCTATGGCATCTTGATGAACTTAGGAGTTATCCCCCTGTGAGCATTGGACTTTCTTCTTCCATCCTATGTGAGATTGCGTGGTCTTATTCCCTTAGGCCAAGGGGTCTCTCTCTAGTTTATAGAAGTGGCCTTCAGGCACCTGTGTCCACCCTGTTTTCCATACTGGACAACCATTTATGGACAGGTCAGAGACGTCCCTTCGCATACTTTTTTAGGGATGTTGAGTATAGGTTTACCCTTCCTAAATCCACAGGGCAAGAGGAGAGCTGTTCATCTGTGATTCATTTTGCTCCAAGCATCACTATTTGGTGCTTCCTTTCTGGAACGATGGAGTATCATCTGATTGCTTCTCTAAGGCTGTTTGTTTGAGGCATGATGTCACGTCTTCATGATAGTTAGTATTCATCTTTGGATTTTTTTTTGCATATCAATAGTGAGGACATTAGTAATGGCCTAAGACCACCTCTGGGCAGGCGACATGCATGCGTGCTTCATGACGTTGGAGGCCACAATTCCCTCCTTATGTGAGAGGACGCTTCCACATACCTGCATTGAAGCTGCCGCCAGGCAGTGGCTTTGTGATCCTAACATGCACACAAGCCATAAATATGTCACTGGTCCTCTTAGGATTGTACTAGCATGTTTTCAGCTGCACCCTGTTCTCCCGCATTTATATTACATTATGGACTGATGAAAAGAGCGAACGCTCTTTCATCGAATCGATAATGTCTAAAGTCCTAAACAGCGAAGACATGGAACAGCAAATTTTTTCCCAGGCAAAAGATTTGCTGCTCCGCAAAAAAAAAAAAAAAACTTAAAACACAAAACAAGTGGGGGAGCTTCACCCCCCCCACACACCCCACTGTGGGGGGTTGTGCCCCCCCAGCCCCCTTCTTAAATATACCAACTCCGAGATTGCACCATAGTGGAGGAAATGGCAAAGTCCCGAAGACATGGCCCACCGTTTTTTCTGATGTTCCATGTCTTTGCTGTTTAGGTCTTTCAACATTATCGGTTCGATGAAAGAGCGTTCGCTCTTTTCATCAGCCGATAATGTAATATAGACCCGATGTTCTTCGTGTTTCACTGTTGCAGTCATTACATTTGGCTAATCTGCTGGCAGGTTGCCCTCATTCGGCCTGAATTCCAAAGTCTTGGGTCCTGCGTCGGTTGCTGTCTTCTCTTCCATGACGTCAGGTCGTCAGGGGTATAAAACATGTAGCCTACGCCATTTTCTTTAGTCTTTCTTGCCGCGCAGTGCCCGAAGCAGAAGCATTTCGCAAGTGCTGGTTGGCCGACTACTGAAATGTTCGAGTTTGAGTTTCAGAACCGAAGTCTTCACTAAAGCTAAGTACCCCGTTGGGTAAACTTTTTTCTTGCTTTTTACCAATGTCAGAAAAAGTTAATAATTGTATTACTTGTGGGAAACAAATACCTCATAAGGATTTCCATTTATACTGTATTCCTTGCCTAGGCCCTGATCACAACGTGCCTAGCTGTCGGTTTTGTGCTAGATTTAACCAACGCACTGTTAAGCGTCAGTATATTTTTGCATCAAAGTATTTTGGAAACAGATTTAACTACCCAGAAATGTCGTCTGATAGTAATCCGTCTACCAGAGTACATAAAAAAACGCAAAGAAAAGGGCAGAGAAAGGTAGTCGAGATCCAAAACCGACGACGAAGCTTCTCCTAAGCCAGTCGCCGGTTCGCCGGTACTCAGTGAGGCACTTTCGCAGCCTGTGATACCCGCTACCTTCGAGTCGTAGGCCTCTACCGATACCCATGTGGAGTCCGGCATGCCACAAGATACTCAAGGTATTGGACCAACGGATATATCTCCTTCGGATGGGTCCGGAGCCGCTGAGCAGGCACCGGCTTGTGAAGATGTATTCAGACCTCAACATCTGTATATCAAAACAACGAAAGCTGCAAAACTAAAGACAAAAGCAACTTCTAAAACTAAAAAAACGACGCATAAGCCACATGCACAGGCCTCTTTGCCTAAAAAACAGATGATCAAAATGGCTGAAGACCTTATTACATTGATTAGGGGTACCCTTACCCCTCCTGATAAGAGGCCTAGGCAAGAAACTGATTATGAATCTTCAGATCAGGTTTCTATTTCTTCTGATTCCTCTTCTGATCAGGAATTATCTATACCTCCCTATGAGGATTCTGATGTTGAGGAGTCTATGCCATCTGCATCTCCTCCTGAGGATTATTCATTTGGAGAAACCTTGCATACTTTGAGGGAGCATTTTCACTGGGAGAGTCGAGACTTTTCAGAATCAAAAAAGAGGCTCAGGGATTTCCTTCTTCTTCCTCAGCACAGGCCTTTAGCCATTCCGCCCTGTTTTAGACATTGTGGATGATGTGTTTTCGGAGTCAAGCTTGACCCCTGACTCCTTACCTACGGCTCCCAGTATGCCTGACAGATATTACAGGGTCCCTGAATCACAGAAATTTTTATTTAGAAACCCTGCTGCTGATCCTGAAACTATTTCTCAGGGTCCAGAGAGAGTTAAGGCTTCAACAGCAAAAAATCCTTCTCCCTCTGACAGAGATTCAAGGGCACTGGATAGATAGGGAAAAAAGGTTTATTCATCTGCAACCTTGGCAATCAGGGCCTTAAACTGTCAATTTCATATATGCTTAAGTACCAACAACATGTTATGGGACTGCTGAAACAGAAAATGATGTTGATTTCAGAATGTGCAGAAAATAAAGAATTGCAGGAATTATTGCATGCAGCTGAACAAGTTGGAAAGCATACTTTGTAATGTGGTTTTGATTCTTTAGAGGCCTCCTGCAGGGCTGCAGTTACTGGATCTGTGATTAGGAGGCATGCCTGGTTAAAGGAACAGAATTTGCCTGATATTAAAGCTAAATTGCTAGATGCACCTTTACAGCATAATTCTCTGTTTGGTATTAAGGCAGAAGAGGTTTTAAAGAAAATGGAAGATAAAGCTAAGTGTATGCAAACTGTTAAAGAGTTCTTACAAGTGCAGCCACCAAGATTCAGTAGACACTGGCCTACAAAAAAATTGGTCCTTTTCTTTGTCAGATGGAGTTCAAAGGGGCAAATCCAGACGCCCTAAGAGTTCCAGATGCCAGGAGCAAGATTCATGCAGGTCAAAGCAATGGGGCGCTTCCACCTCCAAATCTGGAGGAGATAAAGCGCAAACCTACAGAAAGCAATCCCAATGACTTCCCTCTGCCTACACCAAGCACTTATCTTTTGGCAGCACCCATGGGGGAAAATTAGCACTTTTTGCTCAAAATTGGCAGTTAATAACCCAGGACAAGTGGGTACTAAACATCGTATCACAGGGATACAGATTTAATTTCCACTCTCTGCGGCAAAATGGTTGGCCAGATCTGCCAAAAAATCAATGGGCAGAGGCACAGAAACAGGTTACGTCCCTCATGGATATGGGGGCCATTCAGACAGTACCAGAACAGGAAAAAGGACAAGGTTTTTACTCGACTGTTCTTGGTACCCAGAAAGGACAAGGCCTGGTGGCCAATACTGGATTTATCGATTCTGAACACATACCTGGACATTCCAAAGTTCAAAATGCTGACTTTGCAGCAGGTTCTGCCCATGCTGGGCAGGAATGCTTGGCTGGTGACACTAGACCTAAAAGAGGCAAACCTGCATGTCCCAGTAAGACAATCGTGCAGAAGATACCTCAGATTCAAGGCTGGCTTAATGCATTACCAATTCTCTGCACTGCCCTTTGGCTTATCTACTGTACCCAGGGTCTTTACAAAGTGCCTGGCACCAGTAATTGCATTTTGCAGACAAAAAAGTATACAAATATATCCTTACTTGGACGACTGTCTCATTCAAGCAGAGAGCAAGGACACTCTTCTTCGACACCTGGCATTTGTGAAAAGGCTTCTAACATGCCTAGGGTACACAATAAACGAAAAGAAATCACAACTGGCACCCTCTCAAAAGATAACATTCCTGGGTGCAAGCTTGAATACAACTGCCCAGATGGCTTACCTCACGCCAGACAAGCAAAGGCAACTGACTACTTATTTCAAACTGATGGCAACAAAAACCCAGTTATCTGTAAGACAAATTCTGCAGGCTCTGGTCTTCATGGTATCCTGCATCATAGTGATTCCATATGCAAGACTGTATATGAGGAAACTTCAATGGTACCTAAAAAGTTTATGGAGTCAACATTCTCACAGTCTGGAAGCAATGATTCCTCTCTTTCCCTGCCTACAACAGGAGTTTCTATGGTGGGCAAAGGCATGTCACCAAAACATGGGACGGGCCTTCACTCTCCCCCCTGCCAGCCAAACCTTAACAACAGATGCATCGGATTATGCCTGGGGGGGCGACATGGCAGGAAGATGCATTCAGGGCATATGGACCCCAAAACAAATGCATCTACATATCAACCAGAAAGAGATGCTAGCTGTTCAAAATGCCCTAACAGCCTTCAAGGACATACTTCATCCAGGACAACTACTGATAAAGACAGACAACACCACAGTCATGTGGTATACAAACAAGCAAGGGGGCACACACTCATACCCCCTTTGCAGATTAGCCATGGCACTGTGGGACACAGCTTTGACCTACCAAATACATCTTCAAGCTCAATTCCTGCCAGGAAAACAAAATACACTGGCAAACGATTTAAGCAGAAACCTTGGGGATCCTCACGAGTGGAAACTAAATCCACAAGTCTTCAGCATGATAACAGAGAAATGGGGGAACCCAGACATAGATCTATTTGCCTCTCCTCAAAGTTATCAATTGAAAAGATTCTGCACAAGGACTTATTATAGACAAGCATGGAAAGTGGATGACCTATCCATCAGTTGGAAAAACCTATCAGTTTACGCCTTTCCTCCTCTGCCTCTTCTCACCAAGGTCCTCCTAAAAGTCAGACAAGAGAAACCAAAGAAGATACTAATTGCCCCGGACTGGCCCCACCAGTACTGGTACCCATTCCTAAGGAACTTGTCTCAATACCCAGCTTGGAACTTACCTCAAAGACCTCTCAACTACTATCCCAGCAAAACAATCAGATCCTGCAAAATCAACTACAGACACTGAACCTGCAGCATGACTGATCATGTAGTTATACAAACAACACCTCTCAGTAAAGCTGTGATGGATGTCATTTTGGAAGCCAGAAGGTCTAGTACTAGAAAATCTTATGCTGACAAATGGAAGAGATTCTGTGCTTGGAATCCAGCACAAGGAACTTGGTAGGGCAGAACCAAATATTCCTCAGATATTACAATACTTAACTGAGATGCTTGACAAAGGCCTATCTTTCTCATCAATTAAAATCCATGCCTCTGCCATTTCGGCTCATTACAATACAGAGCCACCAATCTTTTCTCATCCTTTACTAAAGCAGTATCTTAGAGGAGCCAAAAATTTAAGGCCTCCTTGAAGATCACCATTACCTGCACGGAACCTCAATTATGTGTTGGAAAAGTGCACCCTGCATCCATTTGAACCAGCTGCTACTGCTGATATAAAGTTCTTATCATGGAAAACAGCTCTGCTACTAGCAATTACTTCAGCAAGAAGAGTATCAGAGCTACAGGCCCTCGTGGCTGTAGAGCCTTTTATCATATTTTACCCAGACAGGGTGTCTCTGAGGACAAATCCTACTTTTATGCCTAGGGTGGTTTCCAGTGTGGCTCTTAACCAAACAATTCATCTGCCAACCTTTTATCCAAATCCGCAGGACAAGTGGGAGAGAATTCTGCATTCCTTGGACGTACACAGACAGCTAAGATTCTACTTGAGCAGGACTAAAGCTCTAAGAAAAACTGAGCAATTACTAGTGTCATATGCTGCAGGATCAGAAGGAAAGGCTATTACAAAGCAGACAGTTTCAAAGTGGATACGCCACTACATCCATTTCTGCTACTTACACCATGGTAAACCTGTGCCCAAGGGCATTAGGTCTCATTCCACCAGAGCTGCAGCTACTTCAGAAGCCTTTCTCAGAGGAGTACCAACCAAAGACATTCTAGAGGCTGCTACTTGGAGTTTTTGTTCACACCTTTACAAAGCATTATCATTTGCCTCTCTACTCTCAAGTCCAGGGTAGGCTTTGCCACTGCAGTGCTGCAGGGCCTTATAGCCGCACCTAATGCTGTTTAGCTCCACCCTCCCAACCATAGCTTTGGGATTCTACCCAAATGTAATGACTGCAACAGTGAAACATGAAGAACATAGTACAGTTGTGTACACTTGCCATAGATGTAGATGTTCGAGTGTAGTCACTGTTGCAGTCCAGGTTACCCTCCCGCCATCCCCCTGTCATACTGGAGTTTATCTTTCCTTCTCTATCTTCTACAACCTATGTGGTGTATTTGCTTGTAGATGCAGGTAAAGTTTATATTGATGCATGTATACATATATATATATATATATATATATATATATATATATATATATATATATATTTTTGCTATCTTTTTGGAGGCACCTGACATCGGGGGCAAGAAAAACTAAAGAAAATGGTGTCAGCTGCATGTTTTATACCCCCTGACGTCATGGAAGAGAAGACAGCAACCGATGCAGGACCCAAGACTTTGGAATTCAGGCCGACTGAGGGCAACCTGCCAGCAGATTACCCAAAAGTAATGACTGCAACAGTGAATACACTCGAACATCTACATTTATGGTAAGCGTACACAACTGTACTTTCTCCCACTGTTCCTTCTTTGCTAATAGATTCAGCAGAATCCTGAGTTCCTAATCGAACCCAGATTACCTGGGCTGCAGTTATACCTTTATCCCTGTATGTCACTGAAGATAGTTTCTAGTGACTGGATGACAAAATGTGGGAGACTGGCATAATGGTTAAGGTGTTCACCTTAGAGGTACAAGCTGCAGGGTTTGATTCTCACATGAGGTAATTGACTAAGCTTATATGGCTTATAAGGGCAGTTAGTCTAGTACTAATCTATGAATCTATGAAAAAGAGGACAGTAAAGGTTTTTTTACTTTTGTTCTTGGCCAGAGCTAGCAATGCTGGGATTCTTCCTTCCCTCTGTGGTCCTGATTTCTGTATCTGCTTGCATTTTTGCTGTGGAAGTATTTAGGAGAGCTAGGGGTAATGCTCAGTACAGTTGCCACACCTCCATATTAGTTAGCAGAGGATAAAGCTGGTCCAGCAGTTCTTATCTGTCTTTATTGGCTGGGTGGGGGCAATACAGGGGCAGGCCCTATTTTGGTAGCTTGTGGTTTCCAGGCAGTTGTGGTAGGCTGATGTGTGACTAATCCTCACATGCTGGCCATTGTTTTGGAAACTGTAAATCTTGAGGTACGTGTATTCCTCACTGTGAGCATAATAGCCAAGAAATCTGAAAAAGTACATTGTGCCACATTTCTGGAAGTTAGTAAGCGAAGAAACCGTGGTGCATCTTATTCATCCTGTCAATCTGATCCAAGTAATAAGTTCTGAGCACTTACCGGGTCTAAATCAGCATTGCTACTGCTCTCTAATCTCAAGCTTCATTAAAAAACTTCTCTGTTCTATAATCTACTTGGGATCCAACCTTCCTCAGATCTCATTTGCCACAGTCATGTATGGAGAGATTGTTGCTAGCTAAAGTTATTGCTCCCTTTTCTTTAGAAAAATGGAACTTTTAGTTGTTGTTGTATATTTCGGCTTTTCCCGGTTAGGGGTTGCCACAGCGGAACTCCGGTCCGCTAATGATTGGCAGTAGATTTTTTTACGTACCGACTTGCCAGGCCTGACGCACAACCTTCAATGAAGGTACGTCCATTCACGCATGTTTCCACACAGAAGACGCTTTCGCTGAGAATCGAACAGGACAACTTCTTAGTGTGAGGCGACAACGCTACCGCAGCACCACCACCGCAGCTAGCAAATGGTACTTTTAGTACTTTTCTGTAAATGTTACTTGTTTTCTTCCTCATTTTTACCCAAGTCTACAGATGTGTATGCTGTTGAGTTAAAGAAGTAAACCAAAAGATAGTGAATGTGGTGTGGTAGGTTGAATGATTCATTAGTAATTATGCAGTTTGTCACATAAAAAATAGTCCTACAAAGGACGGGTTGTTAAGAGGTATAGCCTTGAGCTAATCAAAAACTGTAGGTATTATGTAGTGCAAGTGAGCATTCAAGTACATATTTAAAATAGTTAATGGTGGGAATGGACATGTATGAGACAAAATGTGCAGCAAATAAAAAGGCAAAATAAGAAATTGAGTTTTGTAATACTGATGAAGATGAGTAGAATCATGAAATGCACAGAAAATACTGTGCAGCTGAAATTCATCTCACACACTTAAGTGTAGCTAAAAGTGGAAGCATAGTTTGGGTTTAGGCTGTAAGTTGCTAATGGACTACATCTTTGTAGTCCTGTGTTTTATTCTTTCAGTCACCTTTTGTTTTACTGCATGACTGAGTAAGTCACTTAAATGAGCTTTGATTTGTGAGTGGTTGAACGGATACACACTAGCCTTTGATACTGAAAGATCAAAAGTCTGCTGTTCTATTCCTGTACCAGGCAACTTTTTTTTTTTCCAGAAGCTTGTTCCTGTACCTGAATATTAAGTCTGAGTCTGTAGATAATCACTCATATCCTCCCTTGCGTATGGAACTAGCTTCTCCTACATTTCAGTCAGTATAAAAACCTAACAACATTCAAACATTAATTGCATGAGTGGCTAAAGTCCATAAATTCATCATTGTACCAAGCTTAAACACCATCACACCTATGTATATGTGTTTTCTCTTATTTTATTTCTAGAGCTTTTCTCCCCAGGTCTCTTCTGAAAATTGATATAATTATCCAGTCAGACTTTTCTGATGAAAAAAAAGTCAATAAATAAATCATATTTCTATATTCTCCATCCATTTTCTGCTTCTCTTTTCCTCCCTTTTCGTCAGCTTCTCCCTATTTGTAGGATGTGTAATATAATCCAGTATGCAAATATTCTGCCTTTATATCCTAAACTCAACCTCCTGCTTACCATTTTTCTGCACTGTCATAGCACCTCCAGGCCTGCCTCTCAACTGCTATGATTTAGTCATAGCTCTCTGATTTTGGCCCCCAAATTTGGCCTTGTTCCTCCTTGATGTTCATTATAAAGTTAGAACTGTGAGTACATACTTATGCATAAACTAAGCATATTCAAGGATTCACTACCATTAACTATATTAGGTCTGGTATGTGTACTGTGTAGTGTGAAAAATAAGAAAGTTCTCTTCTTTCTGACCCTGTGCTGTGATTTTAATGGCCAGTGCTACTATTTTTAATACTTCGAGGTTGAGAGTTATACCTACAGGGGTTCTTTTCGGGCATTCTGACTAAGCCTGCCATGATTTACATATCACTGGCTGAGTACAAACCCAAGAACTTGTCTAGAATCTCAGCTAGAGAAAGACATTTTACAGATACGTCAAAAATAAGTGTGTTCAAAAATAATTTGCATGTTGTTAAATGGACACATGAAGTAAGTAGTTAGTTTTCTCTTAATGGAGTGAAAAAAGTTGCTGCAATGAATTCAGTTCTGAAATTCCATCAGAGACATTGAGATGAGTGTCAGTTAAACTGTAGCAAAATGCAGAGAAGTAATAAGAAAATACTGAATTTAAATTGGAGTTGGCTGCGTAGAATGGGCGTGCCTTCATTGAAGGTTGGGCGTCAAGCTGGCACCTCAGCACCATAAAAAATCTACTGCCAATAATTAGCGGACCGGAGTTCCACTGTGGCGACCCCTAACCGGGAAGCCAAAAGAAGAACAATATTTTTCTGAAGATGCTTTTGAAGCAAGTTGGCTGAAAAGCATTGTATTCAGAGCACAAGATAAATCTGTTAAGTCAAATTGGTACTGACGTGTGAACATGAAAATAAAAAGTTCAAAAAACATCTTTGAAACCATAACATTTCCTAAAGTCGGTTCTCAGCATCCCACATTGACTTTTTAGAAGCTAACAACGATAAAGTCAGAGTCTGAAACCAAAGTGCATGTGTACAACAACATTCACATATTTGTACAGACAGTATACAGAGCCTTAGTGATGAAATGTTTTATTATCGTACTGATTTATTTGCTGCCTTGGAAAGTTTTACAGGAGCATAGCACAGTAAAACCCAATGCATTTCCTGTGAAACAAACTTTGGGGAAGGTGCAGTTTGTTCCAGGGAGTGGAGTTGAGCAAACACTGAAGTGAATGGAATCTGTAGTTGTCCGTAAAAGGCAATTAGAGCCAACAGACTTGGTGAAATAGTCTGGTTAGTGTTGTGAATAGTATAGTATTCACATTTGTGTTGATCCAGAAGCTTTTAGGTGATCATATGAGACTGTTACTCATTGCTTACAGTTGATAAAGCAGTTTCAACAGTGCAGATGCTGAGTTCTTTTCACTTCTAGATTCAACCAGGACTGTTGACTAACAAAGCTATATGAAGAAAGCACTATATTTTGTGCATATATCATGCCATTAGGAAGTTGTAGTCTCCTTGCACTCCTGTTTGGTATTTGATGTCAGGTATTTTACTTAATGCTTACACAAATAATTGAAGGCTTGAGAGGTACTGTAACAGATGATCTTTTTTGTTTAGAGGTCAGATACAAGAACAGCATGACTGGAAGCCAGTTACAGTTCATAGGTTTTTCGTAGGCTAACGACCACAAGGGCCTTTTTAAGCCTAGCCATGCATCCCAAATTTCTGTCAAGTTCTGATACTCTTGATAAGTGTAAGCATGGGCCTGGGAGATGAACCATTTACAGGTTACCTGTTTGCATCAGAGACATGCCAAATCAGGGATGAATTTCTGGTTTCCCATCCAATTGTCCAAGTTGCACTTGAATTGGATTAGGGAAGAACTCTGCTTCACATGGATGGGGAGCCTGTTTCATAGACTGGGTAGTCCCTGGGATACATACCTGTCTCTCCAGCAGGTCTTATTTATTTCACAGGGAAGGTTTAAGTCTTTAGAACGGGTAATTCTGGTACTGTTTGTTTTGTGGACATGCAGGAGGTCCATCAGAGTGGGGTCTGACAATGCCCTGTATGCCAGGCATAGATCTCCCCTCAAAAGCCTGTAGGAGACAGAATACAGAGATAGGACCTTGAGGTGGTCTGCATAGGACATGCTACTTATGCCCTATGCATTCTTTTAGTGAGGAACCTCTGTGGACATTCCAGTTGTTGGATATGCCTGGTTAGGTACATACCAAAGGGGCATTGTACTTAATGATAGGTCTGATGAATGCCGAATACAGTGGAACAATGACTTCCTTGGACTTGGATGCCATACCTTTGTTTATAAGTTGCACAACATAGAATGATTTCCTCACCACTGTAGACACGTGATGATCAAAGGCTGGATTATTATCTATGTGTGTCCCTAAGTCCCCTGACTACTGAGTCAACTCTAACGGGTGTGTTGTCAACATGATAGTTACCAGGAGTAGATAACTTCCCAAAGGATACTGTTATGTATTTCTTGGCATTTAGTTTTAGTCCATGACTCTGACACCAGTTATTTGTCTGAGTCAGCCCCTCCTGGAGAACATTTGTGTCAGTGTGAGATTCAGTGACAGCTCCTAATTTGCAATCATGTGCAAATTTAGTCAGCCAGAGACCACTGACATTGGCCTTGACTTCTGAAAAGCAAGTTCCAAAAAGGAGCGGTCCAAGGACTGATTCCTGAGGGACTCCACTTGTGACTGGCCTCTTTGTAGAGGTAGACTCCCCAAGTCTAACTTCCTGGGTCCTATCTGTGAACCAGTTTGCTATCCACTGGGTGACATACGGGCTTGTACCTAACCTCGTGAGTTTGTCAACAATGCCCGAGTGGGGTATTGTGTCAAATGCTTTGGCCAGGTCAAGGTAGGCAGTGTGAACTATTTTGCCTTTATCCGTTGCTTTGGTGACCTTCTCAAAGAGGTCCACAGGTGGTAAATAGATCAAAACAACTTAAGATGTCCTTTCTTAATCACAGTTGCAGTATTCCTTATTATTGGAATATCCTGCCAAGGGTAGCTGTCTGTCTGGTCAACATACCAAGCCTGTGCCATTACATGCATCCGTACATCAGATGTATAGCCTACATCCAAAAACATGTGACATACAAGTACAAACCCTCAGAACTTCTTTGCTGCCAGTTTGAATGTAGCATTTCATTTTCAGTTTGTAGGTCATATGCTTGGATGCAGACTGCTGAGCCTTTGGTCACTGGTGACTCTTCCTTTTTCTTTACATTGCATTGAACAACATTCTAATTTTAGTTCACAGTTACAACAAGTTATCGACAAACTTAAAGAAGAAGAAAATCAGAGTAATGAAGCCGGACAAAGGGGGTGGCATAGTCTTAATGTACAACTTTGATTATGACAACTATATGCATGACCTTTTGGACATTAATACTTATGACTCAGTATCATTAAATGAATTGAATATCGCACTTGCCAATATAAAATATCTTCTTTATGATCATCTGATGCAAGGTACAATTGATGAAAAAATTTATAATTATTTGATGGTACCTAAACCAAAAACCCCAGTCTTGTTTGGGATACCAAAAGTGCATAAAGGGCTGGAACCACTTAAATTTAGACCCATTGTAGCTAGAGCTGGGGGCATCATGGAGCCTTTAAGTAAATTTGTAGATTTTTATTTGAAAGATTTTGTGTCTACCCTGGATTTTGTCTGTAAAGATTCATGGGAATTTTTAGCAACTATTCCTTTGGATATAGATACATTTGAAATTTTTATGGTAACCATAGATATAGTTGAACTCTTTCCCAGTATACCCCATGATATAGGTATAGAATGGTTCAGCGAGATATTAGCTACAGAATCAGGGTTGAGCAATAATTTAATCAATTTGCTTGTAGAATTCATGGGTATTATTTTACAAAATAATTTTATTTATTTTAATGGAGAATTTTTCAGACAAAGAAGTGGCGTTGCAATGGGGGCTCCGTGTGCCACGGCTTATGCCAACACTGTATTACATAGATGGGAAAAGCACTGCATTCATGCCACTAACTGGAAACAATTTATAGTTTATTACAAAAGATACCTGGATGACATTTGTATTCTTTGGAATGGTTAAAAAGATAATTTTCTAGAATTTTTAGATTATTTAAATAAGTCAACAGGTTTTCTTTCGTTTACATATGAGATTAGTAATAATTCATTACATTATTTGGATGTGGCTTTGTGTAAAGATACAAATACCAGATGGTTTCAATCACAAATTTATAGAAAAAGCACATACTCGAATATGTTCTTGCATTTTGATAGTGGACATCCATTTTATATTAAAAAAGGGATTATTAAAGGACAACTAATTCGGGCCTCGAGAATGTGTAGTTCTTTGGAGTTGTTCTTTCATGAAGTAGATTTTTTAAGAACACTATTCGTAGAAAGAGGTTACCCTGTTGCATTGTTTCAAACAATATTAACAGAAGTCTTGGTGAAGAGAGATAATTTTTATCCCCCTTTGTTAGGGGTAGGCTCATTAACAGCCTCACCAAAAAAAGTGGAAACCAGCATGCACAAGAGTTTCACATATACATATACTAGTGACTCTTATTTAATAGAGAACACCATTAAAACTTGTTGGCCAATTGTTACAATGCAAGAGGATATTAGTTGTTTTCTTCCTAAAACTATCAATTTCACAAGAAAAAGGGACATTAACCTCAAGGGTATTTTTGAACAGACTTCACACCCAATGTTGGCGCAAGCCACAAATGGTTTCTCGAAAAGACTGGGTACATACAGTTGTGGGAGATGTCATCAATGTCCCCATGTCTTACAAAAAGATCAGGTGGACATATCTTCTAGAAAGCTCACTTTGAAAGCTTCTAGTTATTACTCTTGTGCATCAGTTGGTGTAGTTTATTTGGGTTTATGTCAGGTCTGCTCAGCTTTTTACGTGGGCAAGACAGAAAGAACACTTAAATGCAGAATTTATGAGCATCTTTATGATGTGGACAAAAAGAAAGATACTAATGCGTTTTTTAAACATTCTTTGGTCTGCCCGCGTACGTCTCTGAAGTTCTGGGTTTTAGAAAAGGTACAACAAGACCCAAGGGGAGGAGATTGGGAAACTAGGCTGAGTAGTAGGGAACTTATTTGGCAATTGAAGTTGGATGCCACCAAATATCCAGGGCTTAATGAAAGCATTAGTTTGTCTAGTATTTTAAAAACTAAGAGAAATGTGCTATAGCTAGTACATCATTTTTTCTATGCATTGCAAAAGGAGCGTAGTATTTTTAACTTTTTAACATGTTTGAACATTTTTATTATTAGTTTATTAACATATTTAATATTGGTAGCAAATGAATTATTAACAATAATTAAATATGGCACAAGCACTTTAACAGGTTTTGAAGCAGTATTAATGCTTGAACCTTACAGGATTTTTAGTATTCCTATAGATTATTATTATTATTTTTATAGTATATTTGTATTAGTTTATTTATAATACATAATCTATTATTATAAAATACACAGACATTTGGAATTATAATATATGTTTACAATATTTATAAAAAGTTATACAAAAAGTGGCATTTAAAAATGGAACAAGGGTGATGGTAACAACCACGATATCTGACCATCGCAGTTAAGAGCGGTGGTTTTGGTTAACTGCGACGACGTCAAATTTGTTTATAACAGCCATAGGCAGGAAATGGTGATTCATTTGTTCATTTATTGATTTACATATTAATGTTAAACAATTCAGTTTTTAACAATATGGACATTATTAATTCACTGCATTTTAATCAGCATTTAAAGGTTTTTAAATTTCAGTATGCTACGCTAGATGTTAGGACTGCAACTTTAATATTTAGTCATTAAAACATTGAATGAAGTCAATTATTTAATTAAGTCAGTAATAATTTGATGTTAATTGGTTTTTGTTAGACTATATAAGTCAATGTGATTTGTTATTAATTTGTACTTGAAAAAGCCCGGTATCACCGGGCGAAAGCGCTTGTCTTTTATTTTTGCTTGGATTTTGTTGGCAACAACAGTTTTTATTCACTTGGATTGTATACTTCGTTTGTGACAATAAACAGAGTTCTACAGGATTTAGCACCTCTGTCTGGTCTCACTGCAACAAGGTTGTTATACTTTTTGGATACAAGTCAGCTATTTCCTTATATTTTTCTTGACCTGTGTGTCCGGAAGGTCTTGGGTCTGGTGAGCCTCCGCATTTGCTGTTCTTGGTGTTGAATATTTTTTTCGTTTTTCTTTACATTGTTATATTTACTTGTCATCCAAAAAAAAAAAAGGAAATGTGATTATGGGAGGCAGATTCCTCATAAAGAGAGACACAGTAAGTGCCTTTTATGCTTAGATTAGGAGGACAGTTATAAAGATTGTTCTTTTTGTCAGGCCTTCATCCCTAAGACCCTGCGCAGCCATCTTGCATCTCTGTCATTGTGACCAATTGAACTGATGCAAAGATGGCAGGACTCCACTTGTGAGTTAAAACCTAAATTTATTATGTGATGTCAAGATTTAGCACATTCATCCACTTAACATTTTAGTGGACTTCTTCGGAACCAAATAAAATACAATCAGCAACTTACCATCACCCACAAAATCTTCTATCAACCTTCTAACACCACAATACTTAGTACCCTTATTACTCCTTATTGAAATCTATCATCCTTGCGCTCCGCTACAAAGCTACTAGCAGCACCCTATAAATCCAACAGCAAAGCTGGAGACTGTTTGTTCGCCAACTGTATTGGACCTATCTGGAACAAGCTTCCACGTGAACTCACCACTATTATTTCTCTACCCACTTTCAAGAAGCAGCTAAAAACTCTGCTTAAGTCTCAATGGCTCTGTTCTTGTACTAACCCTGACTAAACGATTATTCCCTCTACCCTTTTTCACCTCCTCAGACCTTCTCTAGGTTAGTATAGTATTTGTGTTTGAACCTTCAAGAAGCAGCTAAAACCTGTGCTTAATTCTCATTAGCTCTGGCCTTTACAAACCTTGACTAAAGCTTTCTATTTTCTCAACCTTTATATTCACCCTTAATTAAAAAAAAATATATATATATATATATATGTATATATATATATATATATATATATATATGTATATATATATATATATATATATATATTTATGCTTGCTTATTTTCACTATTGTAAAGTATTTTTGCTAGTAATACTTATGAACCAGTTTTTTTTCTGTAACACCTACTTTTGTATAATATTTCTTATTTGAATGTATAACAACACTTGATTTTACTAACCCATTTTTATTGTGGAGCTTTTCTCCCCGGGCCTTTACTGAAAATGGACATGTATCCAGCTAGACTAGCCCGGTCAACAAATGTAAAATAAAATAAATAAAATCACTGTCCCTCATTTAAGCCTTAAATATGAAATCGTTATGCAACAAATTAATGATCTTAACGGCATATTGCCTATTATAGATTCATAGACTTGTTACTAGGCTAATGACCCAAGAGGCCTTTCTAAGCCTAGCCACGTTTTCCCGAAAATATATTGATGTCCTGCATCCAAATAGGACATTGTGGGCCAGGCATTTATACGCTGCCTCTGTCCATAAGGGTCATAGGTGCCAGGCCTGGTGTAAATTTCGTATTCCCCATTCACTTGTCCAGATTGTGATTAACCTGGGTAATAGACAAACTCTGCTTCACATGGATGGGGAAGCCTGTTCCATAAGAAGGGCAGTCTCTGGGACACACATCTGTCTCTCCAGCATGTTTTACGTCACAGACAAAATTCAGGTCCCCTAGACCTTGTATTTGGTACTTTTTGAGTTAGGAATCTGTAGGAGATTCATAAGTGTGGGGTTTTGGGATGCCTTGTAAGATGGGTATAGATCACCCCTCAGCAATCTATAGAAGACTGAGTATTAAGAAAGGGTTTAAGGTGCTCTGCATAAAGCAGGTTTGTTATGCCTTGTATTAAATATTCAAACATATAGAACCCTTAAAATAACATCACAAGAGATTACCTACTAATATAAAATAAATCATTGTTTTATGTATGAATATTTATGTATATGTAAAAGCATATATGTCAATAAATCAAATGTAAGTTTACATCATAGTAAAAAATACAGGCCAGTAAACAATTTTTGATAAAAAAACATCCAACAAACTTAAAATAAATATACAAATTAATAAATATCAATGAATATCAATAAACCTTATTTTCGTGCAGTGTAACCTAACCCTAAAACCAACATCTATAAAGTCACAGCTCTAAGTTTAAGAATACTAGTTATGGATACATTCTTATTCAAACCCGATGGATCTTGGGAATTTAGCTTTAGTTGCCACAATAATTCCTTAGATTCAAATACTTTTTCCCAAGGTCCACCACTAGGATTTAATATAACCTTCTTTAGTACCACAAATCAGAACAATTTGTTGGTAATACACACTATTTTATTTTTGTAAAGGACATTATTCATATTAATTTTATGTATATCATAGTTGTGTTTATATATATATATATATATATATATATATATATATATATACGTTTATTAAATGACCTCTTGGTCTTCCCTACATAGAATGCTCCACAGGGATCACACACCACAATGTATACTACACCTTTAGTAGAACAGTTACAGCCATCAGCCAGTCTAACCCTCTACAGTGGATGCCCCAATAAAACAAACTGTTTGTCGGGGATATAAGGACATTAACTACATCACCTACATTTTCTCATACCCATACAGGCATGGTGTTCTGGGGACCTTATTTTTCAAAGACACTTGTTAGATTGCTACCCTTCTTGTAAACATTCATTGGTCTGTCGCCCACCATGTCCAGTACAATGATTTTCATAGCTTCACTGTTAAGCTGATGGTATCCAAGAGCAAGACTTTAGTAAAAGTCAGAGGTAGTGGGTGAATTTTCTTGTGCTGCTGTCTGACCAAGGATGGGACTAAATCTCACGCCTTAAGGTTGCAACGTCCTCCCTTATTTTATTGATAAAATCATCAGGGTAACCTCCATCAAGGAACGCTTGAACCAACTTCTGGCATTCGTCTACAAACACTACTTTATCAGTAATCATTCTTGAAATTCTGATAAGTTGTCCTTTTACCAATGACCTCTTTTGAAACGGGGTGGCTACCTGATAATGCAAATAAGAGTTCAAAAAAGTGGGCTTCCTATAAATGTTATATATAAATTCACCATCTTCCTTATATATAGTTATGTCTAAGTATCTGAAAGAATTTTCAGAAATAGTATGTGTAAACCTTAAATAGGAGGTAGTTGAGTTAATGTAAGTAATAAATTCATCCACCCAATCTCGGGTATCATTCCATAGTATAAAAATATCAAGACATTGAGTGTACATTAACCAACTTTGCTTAAATTGTGATTTTAAAATCCGATTTTGTTCCCATGCCCTTAACACAATATTAGGTTAAAGGAGAGCATGTACTGCAGCCATTGCCACTCCCTGTACCTGCTAATAATGTTCACCTTCAAAGTAAACAATGTTGTTGTCAAGGACAGACTCCATAAAATTCATTAAAAAGTCATCAGCAGAAATAGAACAATTAAGCAGCGTTTCAGAAAAGCTTTCCAACCTTTGGAGAATGTGATGCAACCAAACAAGTCAATGACATTAATACAAACAATGTTCCTTCGACAAACAGATCAGGGATAAAGTCGGGTAAAAACACCTCAAAAAGTCCCAAGAAACACGCAGTATGTATGAAAATTCACACACAAATGATTTTAATTTCCGGTCTATATAGTCTGCCAAAGGATATGTTTTGGAACATGTTGCCAGCACTACTGGCCTCAGCGGTGTTAGAAGCATCCTTGTGTAGCTTTGGAGTGCCAGAAAACAGAGGCATAATAGGTTTTATCGGTCTATAGAAAATCGAACACACTGTATTGGAAATGAGGCCACATAAATAACGTTCTTACAGGTACATACCAATTTTACAGTAAGCAATGTTGATCTTGTTGATAGATACAGGGATAGATTTTCTTACATGCAGTAGCAATTCTAACATATTCTTAGAATAGTCAAGAGAATCCATTAACACAACCCCCCCCCCCCCCTTATCAGGCATCATAATTCTGATGGCAGTCTCACAACCTAATTTATGTAACAAATCCCTGTTGTTGTGTTTCAAAGTATAGCCAAAAGGATTACAGGATGATTGCCCTAATAAATGAATCTTTGTAGACAAGATATTCTTAAACAAGTTCACTAGCTGAACATGTGGTGATATATATACATTTTGTTCTTTAGTTCATCACCAACAGTCTCTTGGTTGCTGTTATAAAGCATGGATGAATTTAATATCCTGATGATTATTTTAAGTTGTAACAAGCAATCAGATACGTTGAACCTCCTCTCCAACAAATCGAAAGACACATCAGTAATATCCTCATTTGAATAATTAAATATTTTGAAACCATGTCGAGAAATAACATTCAAATTTTCCACATTGGCGGGGGGGGGGGTATATTAATGCTTCTTGAAGCAACCTCGGCCTCTCAGGGCTTTGGATTTTCCTGTCTTAGGTGAAGGGGACCCCATAATATTTGGTGATTGTTGCTTCCAGTTAGTTGATCTGTCCAAATGATTGGTGGGGAGGTGACTCTAGATGGTCATAATTAAATATCTCTTAGTTATTACACTGACCACTAGTTGATAGTTCTAGACCGCCTTTAGCACCATTAACAGATGCCCCATTTAAATCACAGAACCCCGTATCAGAGTTATTTTTTCCCGTAGATTTAGGTATTGAGTAGGCAGAATTACTTTTGTAGGCCTTTGCATCTCTTTCCAGTTTCCTCATTTTCCTGGTTTTAATTATTCCAACTTGACGGTCATCGTAATTGAACACTGTACAGTAGGCATCTAAATGTTGATCAAACAGCAAATCAAACTTGATACTCACATCAAGACTATTGATTTTCTGAGGGAATAGTTCCATCTTCTTTACATTCTATCTAATTAAAACCTTTATCAACTCGAAACCATGCTTGTTAAACTTTTCAACCAGCTCAAAATGCAGCTTGAACCCATAAAAAAATCTAGAAATTTCCACATCCACAATCCTTGTGGAACATACCCGTTTTGCAAATGTAGAGCTAAGTGCACATTGTCCAGTTATACTTTACAAAACTTAATTGGTAATTTTTGAAGGGAAGACATCGAGCATGAAATTAGAACCAAACAGTTCATAAAAAGATGGACAACAGGCTAGCCGGTCTTTAAACAAACTTGCACTTCTAAACTTCCTGCCTGCACATTAAACAATTACTTATTGCAGAATAACCATTGCTAGTGCCTTGTGAATGGGAACCATTCGGGTAGTGCTCCTTATTATGTTAGAACCGTCACCTGAAATTGTTCCTGTTCGAGGGTTTGTATCTGTAAAAATGTATGCTCAACTCGTGAAGGGTTCCTCAGATCTGCTGTAGAAAAATCCAAGGGCACATTACCACATTTAAAATTAGTGGGATGGGAGGGTAGCATTAGATTTACAGTTTCTCTCCATAGTGTATGCAGAACCAATGATACGGTGTTGCATCTCTTGAGCAATATTTAAAACTGTAACTTGGGACTGCTGTAAATGCTCCAATCTTTGCATTAGAAGCTGTACTAAAGTGGTGACGACACCAATAGAACAAGATAACTGTTCATATTCTTTTGGCTTACCAAAGGCTGTACCATGTTTGATATCTTTACTAGATTGTCCAACAAACAGATCCTGGGAGTCTTTGTAGACATCACGTACCTTTAAAGAAACTCGATAACCAACTCAAACAGGATTAGAGGCAGATAAAAAGAAAACTGCCACAAAGACATCAGAACTCCACTGATGAATTAAAACCTAAATTAATTATGTGATGTAAAGGTTTAGCACTTTGTACACTTAACTTGATTTATTGGTTTGTTTGCTTTTATAATATACATAAATATTCACACATACAATAGTGAATTATTTTATATTCATAGCTAACTTCTCGTGATGTTTGTGAGAAGTAAGATAGCGCATGTGTGGCATATGCCAGCATGGCTAGCTGAAGTTATGCAAATAATCTTATGTCACTTGACTGTCACATTGATTAGTAAAGATGCTTTTGTTGAAAATGTATTTATGGAAGTTACTTATGTTGGAAGTGCTGCAACGGAATCTTAAGAGTTCTGAAGGTTTGCCAGAGTCAGGTGACTAGATGCAATGTCATTCTATAACCAGCTGAAGAACAGCACACTGGCAGCAGCAGTTTGTTTTTGTTTTTCTTTGAAACCTGATACAAAACATCTGTGTCAGTTATCACAGTTCAGGTGTTCATTTGTTGTACAGTTCAGCCAGTGTGTAGTATCTCATCTTGCCTTGTGGAAGTGAGCATCTCAGCAGTACATCTTGCATTGCGATACTAAGTGATGCAACTAAGGACAGTTTCTCTTTAGTTCACTTAGAATAATACAGTGAGATTAGTTTAGTATTATTTTTTCTTCATCTTTGCAATTCTGTCTGTGTTATTCTTATATGTCCTGTGAGTGAAACTCTGTTTTTTTATTGTAAGTAAATATTAAGTATTCTCCTGTTCTCTATTTTATTATCCGTTATTAAATATTTTTATACTTTGATGTTAAGTTGTCTATCTCGCATTCATTCTTGCTGGTTGGGTTCAGAGCCGATCCTCGGCTCCAACTCGGCCATCTTCAAAAGCTCGAGAGCTGCTTACTGGCTCGAGGCCCCCCTATATCCCATGATGCCTGGCGCTAGATACCCAGATCTTGTTTGCGCTTCTGCTACAAGGTTGCGTTTACTGGCTCAGGTCGTATTTTTTCACTTTATTGATATATATATATATATATATATATATATATATATATGTAAAACTTTTGTATATTATTAGTTAGAATACTTAGTGTTCACAAATAGTTGTAGTATTTGTTGGTATTGGTTGGTATTTAATCCCCCCCCCCCCCGTGAAAACTCGTTTTCTTCTTAAAGAGTTTTCCCCTCCCTTCCCCACTCCCATTTTCCTTTTTAAGGTAAGCCGTTTTTAGTTAGAGGCTTATCCTTGTTTCCTTTTTTAAGGTAGTAAAATGTTTTCATTAGAAATTGTGGTAGTTGGTAGGTCCGTTTACCCTTTCTTCTATTATAGAGTGTGTGTGCTGTTAGGGTGTGGTAACTTGTGTGGACTGTGTGTGTGTTTTTCTGGTTACCTACTTCCCTTTGTTCTCTTTCTTTGTATTTTGATTTTTCCTTTACAGGAATGTCTAAAGACACTTAAGTGTCTGGATTCAAGAAGTGTGACTCATGCTGTCAGAAAATGTCACTGACAGATGGTCACACTTCGTGTGTCTATTGCTTGGGCGCCCTACACCTGCAGGACTCTTGTTCGGTGTGTCACGCCTTTAGTCCAAGAGTCCTGCAGGAGCGTAGAAATAAGCTTATCCTTAGGGGTTTGCTTAAACCTGAAGAATCACCGGCCAAGGCTCAGTCAGTGAAACCTTCCAAGCCATCGAAGCCGCCGGCTCCCAGTTCGGAGCTGTCGTCGGGTGTTGCGTCTGCTTCAACTTTGGTTCCGGCTGGAACTGAAGTACCTATCTCCCAGCCAACTTCGGCTCCGACTGGAGCCGAAGTACCTATCTCCCAGTCGGCCCCAACTCTGTTATCGGAACCGTCAGGGAGTCGAAAACGCTCCAGATCACCATCCTTAGAGTCGATACACTCGGCTCTGGGGTCGCCCTTGTTGCAATTGGAGCGAAGTCACTGATCCCACTCTTCTCGGTCATCTAGACTATCTGACCATGATTTGGAGAGAGTGGTGAGCAGGCTTTTAAAATCACAGGCCCTGGCTAAAATGTTATCCAGCCCCCCTCATCAGGGTTCGGCTCTACCTGTCTTTGCAGTAGTTCCTCCTTCGACTCATCCCTTGAACTCGGAGCAGGAGCATGCTGACGCTGGGATCGTGGGACCGTCGGCATCATAACCTACCCTTTCGGTTCCGTCGTTGGCTCCGATCTCTTCCATGGTGCTGTCCTTGGAGGGATCTGGGTGCCGGGACTCCCTTGTCGGCTCCGAGGGGGCAAGTGGCATCGGACCCTTGTTCGACAACATTCTCCCTCTCGGAGCTTCGGCGCAGGTGAGTTCGGCTCCTACATCGGCTTCGGAGCCATCTCGGTGCTGGGAAGGATTGTGGTCTCTTCGGAGCCAGAGCCTTCTGCGATATCAGGAAGAGGCGCCTTCGAGGTCATGAAGAGTGTGCTGGCATCTTAGTCAGCCTCACAGTCAGCTTCATCGGCTCCTTCCCCCATGGTGCCTGCTCCTGCCTCTGCCCCTCCTCCAGACCCCAAGCATGGGGAACAAGCGCTCCAGGGCACCCCATTGGGTGTATCTTCCTTTTCCGAGTCCTCCCCCGTTCATTCAGAGGAGTCCCCTCGAAAGAGGACATGCAAGTGGAAGCATGTTGACTCCCCTGAGTCTGTCACTTCAGATACTGACTTGGAGGAGTCGGAAGGGTCCCCAAGATCCCCCTCGGAGGACGTCTCCTTCTCAGACATCCTTGAGATTCTTAGGCAGAGGGGGAACTGGACTACCCTTAACCCTTCCGAGGATGAGTCTGTATTCCTGGACGCGTTTGGTTCCCGACCCTCCACCTCCTGGGTGTCTCCGCCTTTTGATCCACTGATGTCTGTGGTGGCTCGAAAGGCGTGGTCAGCTCCAGACACAATGGAACCGACTCCCCGCAGGCCCACAAAATTTTTTATTGCCCCACAAGACGAGCAATTTCTGACCAAGGGTGTTCCCGTTGATGCCATGGTGGTAGCAGCAGCCACAAAAAAGGAGTTGACTGAAACTTCTTCATCTGTCCATCCCCCTAATAAGGAATCTAGGATGATGGACAGATATGGGAAGCGGATGTTTTCCTCAGTGACCTTCTCCATGAGGTTGCTGAACTACTTGTGCCACTTTACCCGCCTTCAAAGGGATCTCCTCAAAGAGCTAGGAGATACCCCTCAAGATCCATCAGCTGCAGAGGCCCAGGCTAAGGTTGCCTCCTAGCTGGGGACTCTTAATTCGATAGTAAACTCCTCCATGCGGCTCATCTCTTATGCAGCGGATGGTGCGAGTAGAGCCGCAGGCACAGGCGTGGCCTTGAGGAGGCATGCTTGGATGCGGTTATGTAACTTTGCGGAACCCTTCAGGGCGTCTTTCACCAACACCCCCTTTGATGGTTCTGCTCTTTTTGGACCACAGGTGAAGGATAACCTTACCAGGTGTGAGCAAGAAGGCAAGACTCTCTCTGCTGTCGGAGTCCGTTTTTCCACTCCTTCAAGACCGTATCCCAACAATCAGAAGAGTGGGAAGATGTGGTTCTGGAAACCCCAGGGAGCCGTGCCTGACACACGTGGAGAGCTCCCCTCCAGGAGCAGAGGAAGGAAGAACAATTGACGTCGCCCTCGGGGCAGAGGGGATCCGCAAAATCAGAGCCAAGGAGATTCTTTCTCTGACAAGCCCTTCCAGCTTCCCTGAGGTGCTGCCGGGATGTCCACCTTCAGAGGCAGTCGGGGGAAGATTATCGCTGTACCCAAAAGCCTGGCAAAGTGTAACACAAGACAAATGGGTACTATCTATCATATCCGAAGGTTACAAAATCCCCTTCCTTCGCACCCCCTACATTGCCAACAAATCCCTTCCAGATGTTCCACCCAATCTAAGGGATCAAGCAGTTCAAGAAATTTCAAAACTGCTAAGGAAAAGAGCCATCCAGTCAGTCCCAGCAGACCAGCAAGGATCCAGAATTTACTCAAGGTTCTTTTTGGTACCAAAAAAGACAGGGGACTGGAGACCCATTCTGGATCTCAGCAGACTAAACAGGTCTGTTCAAAGAATGAAGTTCCGGATGGTCACGCTACAGTCCATTTTACCCTTTCTGGGTCAGGACAATTGGATGTGCTCCATAGATCTTCAGGATGCGTATTACCATATCAAAGTGGACAGACGCTCCAGAAGATTCCTCCGCTTCTGGCTGGAAGCCAGTCATTATCAGTTCAGAGCTCTGCCCTTTGGTCTCACCACATCCCCCAGGGTGTTCACCAAATGTTTGGCAGTAGTTACCGCTTACCTGAGACAGCAAGGATTCCAGGTGTTTCCATATTTAGACGACTGGCTTCTTACTGCAACCACCAGGCATCACCTGCTGCGAGCCAGAGACTACACCATCCAAACTTGCTCCAAACTAGGCATCACAATAAATTTCGAAAAGTCTGCATTGTCACCTTGTCAATCTATCACCTTTATAGGTGCAAACTTAAATACAAAGGACATATTAGCGAGACTTCCAGTAGACAGAGTGTTAGACATTCAACGACATGTGCAGGTCTTATTAGAATGCAAAAAAATTCAGGCCAGATTCGTCCTAAGAACATTGGGTCTCATGGCAGCGGCTATCATACTAGTCCCCCTTGCATGTTTTCACATGAGGATTCTTCAGTGGATGCTGTTCACACAATGGTCCTTCCAGCAACTCCCAATGTCTCACATGATAATGATCACACAGTCATGCAAAAACCAACTTGCTTGGTGGATGGTTTCCCCATCATTACACCAGGGCAGACCATTTGTTCTTCCTCCTCCAGTGGCTACAGTGACCACGGATGCCTCCCTGATTGGGTGGGGAGGGCATTTTCAGGGCAGAACAGTCCAAGGCACCTGGCAGCCTCATGAGTACCATCTGCATATCACGCCTTGGAGATGAGGGCCGTGCTTTTACCGTTGCAAGCTCTTCAGAACTCTCTTCCCACCGGGACCATTGCAATTCAAACAGACAATATGTCGGTAGTGTGGTACATCAACAAGCTGGGCGGAACCAGGTCCTACCCCTTATGTTGAGAAGCACTCAGACTTTGGCAGTGGGCGATCTCTTCCCAACGGTTTCTGATAGCAGCGCACATCCCTGGGAAGTCCAACATTAAAGCAGACAGGCTGAGCAGAGCAATTCTCATGCCTCATGAGTGGTCTCTCAGTCAGGCTGTGGCGGACAAAATCTTCCGCAAATGGGGTCAGCCTTGCTGCGACCTTTTTGCCACCCCCTTCAACAGCAAGTGCGACAATTTCTTCTCTCTCCTCCCTCTTCCCGGACACTTATCCAGAGACACTCTAGTTCACAATTGGCCTCAGGGACTTCTTTATGCATTCCCTCCGTTTCCCGTGATTCCCAAACTAATTCAGAAAGCTACCCCATTGGGATGCAAGATGATCCTCATTGCCCCTTACTGGCCTCTACAAATTTGGTTCCCGTTCCTGCATCATCACCTTCTGGAGCAGCCCTGGACCCACTTCCAGAACTCCTGATCCATCAATCGGGCGGGCTGCACCAATCTCTTCAATCTCTCCAGCTCACTGCTTGGTTGCTCCACTTCCGACTTTAGCCTGGCTTCTGAACATCTCCCACTCGGTGCGTGAAATCATCTTATCCTCGCATAAGTCTACCACTAGAAAAACTTATGCTAGTAAGTGGAAACGTTTTTCCTTATGGACAGAGACCAGGAATATAGATCCCTTTTCAGCCCCTGTGCACCATATTTTAGAATTTTTAGCGGAACTTTTTCGAGCTGGATCCTCTTTTGCCACGATTAGAGTTCAGCTAGCTGCAATTACAAATTTTCATACGGGTCTATCTGATACAAGCATCATGTCCCATAAGCTTTGTAAAGCCTTTCATAAAGGGACCACTCTACTCAGGCCCCCAGTAAGAGATCCCCCGCCTCCGTGGGATCTGAATTTGATTTTAGCTTCCCTGATACTGCCCTCCTTTGAACCTGCAGCTTCTTGTTCTTTGAAGTTTCTTTCTTGGAAATCCTTCTTCTGGTTGCAATTATGTTGGCTAGAAGAGTTTCTGAACTTCAGGCTCTTTGTGTTCGTCCTCCTTACCTAGTTTTTCACAATGATAGCGTTTCTCTTAGGACTAACCCTTCCTTTCTTCTAAAGGTTGCTTCTGATAATAATTTGAATCAGTCCATTAACCTGCCTGTGTTTTTTCCAAATTATTCCAACAAAGCGGAATACAAATTACATCAGTTGGACGTTCATAGACAATTACGCTTTTAATTGCATAGAACCAAGCAAATCAGAAAATCAGACCAGTTGTTCCTGTCCTATGCTGAGGGTAAACAAGGTATACCGGTGTCGAAAGTAACGTTATCTAGGTGGTTGACATCTATTATTACATTTATATATCAGTTAAGGAATAAAGAGCTTCCTGCTAAACCAAAATGTCACTCCACTAGAGCTCAAGCTACTTCAGTGGCTTTACAGGCAAGATTGCCAATGGAAACTATTTGTGCAGCAGCTACATGGGCCAATCCTCATACCTTCATTTCACATTATAAGCTGGATGTGGCCTCCAGGAGCAGAGCTGATTTTGGTTCCACTGTTCTGAAGAGTCTGCTCCGATGTGCCACCCAGGATTGAGGTGCTTGGGGACGCTGTCCCAACCAGCAAGAATGAAGGCGAGATAGACAACTTAACATTAAGAAGTTATGTACCTACCATAACGTTTCATGTTAGTTGTCTTCTTCTCACCTTCTTTCTTCCATCCCACCCTCCATCCCCCTATCCTAGTAGACCGAGATGAGTTCCTTATGTTTTTTTATCACTGGCTGAGTCTTCTCTGGCTTTTACTTCTCTCTATCAGTCTCTCCAGTAGGTTCATGCATCCCACTACAGGTTTACTGTATTATTATTATTATTATAATTGTTATTATTATGTCTGTAGTTAGGTTTACCAAACAAGATCTGGGTATCTAGCGCCCAGGCATCATGGGATATAGGGGGGCCTCGAGCCAGTAAGCAGCTCTCGAGCTTTTGAAGATGGCCGAGTCAGAGCCAAGGATCGGCTCCGAACCCAACCAGCAAGAAAGAAGGCGAGAAGAAGACAGCTAACATGGAACGTTATGGTAGGTACCTAACTTCTTATTATTGTGACTGGTCTTTCAAGCAATACTTTTAACATCTTGAGAGTACTTGTGCTTATTTTTGTGACAATGTGGCCACTCCAGTCAGCCGTACTGTTTTGATCAGACTACCATTTGTATCAGTATTAATTTGACAGTGTAATTGTTACCCTTTGTAAGAGCCTTGGAGTATCTGACTGGTGGCAGGTGTCTGTCATATAATCTGGAGAGAGGGTGACACAGCTAGTGAATCTGGACAGCCTTTCCCAGATGTGTGTGAAAAATCAGATATTCAGGTGCATGTGTCAGTGCTCCAAGGTGAGTCTTGTTTGGGATCTAGAGAAACAGAGTCCAGTCCCAGGTCTGAGCAGGTTCTCCCTGTGTGCTCTTGAGGGAAACTGTGCTTGATGCACAGAGCTGCATTTGAAATGCTGTGTAAATCCATTCCTGTTTTTAGTGACCACCTCTCACTGGTGTCAGTGGTGAGGATTGAGGCTCCTTGATCATTGGCCCGGGCTAAAGAGGGGCCATCACATATTGGTGTCATAATGGTGGGATATTAATTGAACTTCAGTAGCCTGTAAGCAGTTGTCACTGAAAGTGTGTGTACTCTCAACAGCCACAAGGTAAACATTCAGAGTTTCAGTATCGCAACAGTTTTATTTTTGTTAGTTTAGTCAAGGAAAGCAGGCAAAGATGCCAGCAGAGGATTATAGCAAGCTGACAAAGAACCATTTGGCCAAGATGTTCGAAGCCAAAGGACTGGAGCAAGCCCACCTGAGTAAAGAGGATATAATTTCAGCCTTAATTGCACCCGCAGCATGGTCCAGCAACCAAGGAGGTGGCCAGTCTGGGGATGTGCAGCCTTTGGAAACAGGACAGTTCCCTTTTTCCTCAGATGACTTAAAAATCCATCTGGAGTTAGAGACTTGAACTGAATGGAGGCCAAATGTTTGGAGACTGAAGAAAGAGTCTGACGCATTTTTGTGATAGAAGAAAAAGAGAGTCTGTGGCATTTGGATATTGAAGAAAAAGAGAGTCTGTGGCATTTGGAGATCAAAGAAAATGACTGAGACTGGTGTTTTTATTTTATTATTTATTTTATTTTACATTTGTTAACCGGGATAGTCTGACTGGAGCGGAGGCCCGGGGAGAAAAGCTCCAAACAATAACAGAACAGAGTATCATTTTATAACACAAAAATTTGGGTAGCATGAAAAAAAAAAAAAGTAAAAAAATGTGTCTTTTCTGATAGTGTCATTAAAATTCATTTGATGAGATCAGAGGTAAGTAAGTGTGAAAGTTGTAGTTACTAAAAGGTGACAAGAGGCTGAAGAAAGGAGAAGCAACTTCAGCATGAAAAGGAGATGCTGATTCTCCATCAGAGTCATGGAGGTAATGGGGAAAGGGAAAAACTGGAACCCAGAAACAGTAAAGGTCAGTAAATTTCTGTCACAGTTTGCAGAGGGAGATGACTTTTAGTTTTATTCATATGTTTGAAAGAGGATGTAAACCGTCTAATGTTGACCAAGAGCTCTGGGTACAGTTCCTGACCCTCCCTATTCCATGATAAAGTTGTAATTGCTGTTTCTAAATTGTCTGAAACTGTTTAAAAATGAAAAAGTAAAAACAATGTTTGATAGACTGTTTTAAGTTACCACCTGAAGCTTAAAGAAAAAAGTTTTGTTAGCGTAGATGCAAGGCAGATGAAAGTGTATGTGATTGTATTGCTGAGTTAAAAACTTACTTTCCTGGTTGGGTGAGTGGGTGTCAGGTCACTACTTTTGAAAGGTTGGCAGACCTTTTGGTGAGGGAAAAAGCCCTTAACACTTTGCTAGAGGACATTAGAATCTGGTTGGCAAACCTAGAATGTAACTCTGATCTCTGCTTAGCAAACAGGGCATCACTGCACAAGAGTGGGATACCCAGTGCTGCACATGGATATAAGGGAACCTATGGTGGGCAGCCTAAATCACACCAAGAAGACTCTGCTAGTAACAGGGGATGCCACTAGTTTTGGTACAATGTCAAGATTAGGGGTTAGATGTTTTAAATGTAACAAGAGGAACCATATAGCATGCAGATGTTTTGAAGCCTGCTGTGGTTGAAGTAGAGAGCAGTACTTGCTTGGGCAGTTCACACCAGTTAGAGCTATAGGAGGGACCCCATTCTAAATACCTTTGGCCAGGGTTCACCTTGGCTGGGAGTGTGGAAAAGGGAAGAAGCAGATAGGTGTGTTTGAGCATATCCCTGCAGATGTCTACTCAGAGGCGATCTCTGCTTAACATACAAGGCCATGTCAAACCCTGAGCTGTTGGACATGCTCCACTTAAAGAAATCCCAATCCATCAGAGCCACACGCTCCAGGGATCTAAACCTTGTCATCACAATGAACAAAACATGCTGGAGGGATAGTTTTCTGACCCAGAGACTCCCCTTACTCTGGAATAGACTGCCCATACATGTCAAGCAGAGCGCCTCCTTGGCCCTCCTAAAGGAATCTTGATGATTGGATGGGAGATAGGAAATTCACCCTGGGGATCATGTCAGTCGCCCTGCTAGACAGAGGTCCAGAGAAGTAAATATTGTGGGAAGAAATATCCAGGGAATTGTTATGGCTACGCTTCTATAGGCCCTAGGGCCGATAGCCTAGTACCAACCTATGAACCTAAGATGTCCCCTGAACAAGGTGGGAACAAAAGGCGAGGGAGCCAGCAAGGTGAAATAAACATGTGCTGGGGGTAAGTTGTCTGGGGACAACAGAGGTACCAAACTATCACCGGAGTTTGTTTCCTATCTTAAAGGATGGAAGACAAGGCACTGCCAAGAGAGAGACAACCTCTGACATAACCATTTTGAAGTCTGCTATGGTTGAAGAAGAGAGTAGTACTTGCTTGGGCAGTTCACACCAGTTAGAGCTTTAGGAGGGACCCCATTCTAAATACCTTTGGCCAGGGTTCACCTTGGCTGGTTGTGTGGAAAAGGGAACACGCAGGTAGGTGTGTTTGAGCATATCCCTGCAGATGTCTTACTAGGGAACGATTTTGGTAATGTAGTACCTTGTGTGCATGCAGTTGCATGCAATCAGGCTTGGAGACAGGCAGGTAGGTCTGGTAGCCAGGGGGTGACTCAGACAGACCCCATGCCCAAAGCTGGGGCTGGTGATGAGGTTATTTCAGGCAGGGAGCTACAATGTAGCAGTAACCCTGAAAGTGAAACACAGGTGCTGGTAGGTACTGATGTTCCCATGGACAAGGTGACTGCAAGGACAGAGGTGAGTGGTAGTACCTAGGCTGATAGGGAGGCAACATTGTCAGAAGATACTAGGCTTCCTGTGGAAGTGGAGCTGGGAAGGGTCACAGAAGTACAGTTAAGACAGGCACAGTTTTCAGACCCTACTTACAAGGCTTGACAGAGGTAGCTAAGGAGGCACCTAATGCTGAAGGAAAAAGGGGAGTCTGTATACTGGGACAAAGGGTTACTGTACAGAGACTCCTGAGGGAGGGCTAGAGGGTGAGCTAATACATCAGATGGTAGTGCCCAAAGCATACCTTCAGGCACTTCTAGCTATAGCCCATGACATTACATTTTCTGGTCATATGGGTATATAAGGCATACCAAGAGTCATATGCAGAATTTATATTGGTCTGGGATTGCAAGGAGTGCTGCAGGACCTGTGAGCAGTGCCAAAAGGTAGGCAAGGCAGGTGACAAGGCCAAAGCTCACTTGATGTCTTTGCCTGTGTTTGAGGAGCCATTTCAGAAAGTAGCTATGGATATTGTGGGGCCTCTGAGTACCCCAACTTCCACAGGGAAGAAGTATATCCTGGTGATGGTAGATTATGCTACCAGATACCCTGAGGTGTTGGCTCTGTCCTCCATCAAGGCAGAGAAGGTGGCAAATGCTTGTTAGAGATTTTCAGCAGGGTAGATTTCTTGAGAGAACTACTAACTGACTGACAAAGGTGCCAGTTTTATGTCAGACCTGTTGGCTTATCTGTGTAAGTGTTGTGGGGTGAAGCACCTAAAGACTACCCCCTACCATCCTTAGATTAATGGTCTTGTGGAGAGGTTAATTTCTACACTAAAGACCATGCTACGGGCATTTGCAGGCCAGTTTAAGAGAGTGGGAAAAATGTTTGTCCCATCTACTGTTTGCATACAAAGAGGTACCGTAGGAATCCACAGGTTTTTCACCCTTTGAGTTACTGTATGGGCAGAGGGTGAGTGGGGGCCTTTAGGTTTGATTCGTGATGAGTGGGAGTGGATGTGTGAATCCCAGAAGGACTCTGTTGTGGCATATGTCCTAAATCTCAGGACAAGGCTTAGGGAGCTCATGGGCTTGGCCCAGGGGAACCTGGCAGCAGCCCAACAGCAGAAAAAGGTTTGGTATGACAGGAAGGCTCGAGCTTGAGAGTATGCCGTGGGACAGCAGGTGGTGTTGCTCATTCCTGACAGACACACAAAGCTGCAAGCAGCTTGGAAGGCACCCTTTGAAATGGTAAGGAAGGTTGGTGATGATAATTACAGGTAAACCTGCCAGACAGGTGGCAGGGGCACAGATTGTACCATGTTAACATGATGAAGCCTTACCATGATAGGGAGGCCCTGGTGCTGAATATTTGCAGTGGATGGTAGGAGGAGTCTGAGGAGGATCTGGTGATTGATATCCTCAGTGAGGCTTAGACTGACACCTCTGTGGAGGGGGTAGCAGTATCCCAGTGGCTATTCCCTACCCAGGCTTGGGAAATTTGAGCAGTGTTGCAGGAGTTTGGGGCATGTTCCCTGCGAAACCTAGGTGCACCCACCTGGCGCAGCACCATGTCGATACAGGACCCCAGAGGCCTATCAAGCAGGCCCCTTATAGGGTGCCTGAGAGAGTCAGACATACTCTGAGGGAGGCGATAAAATAAATGTTAGAACTGTGGGTAATCCAGGAATCCAGCAGTCCCTGGGTCTCCCCAGTGGTGCTGGTACCAAAGAAAGATGGCAGCATCAGATTCTGTGTGGGCTAGAGAAAATTAAATGGACACACGCAGTCAGATTCTTTCCCCATGCCTAGGACAGGCAAAGCCTTAGAGCAGCTGGCTGGGGCTAAGTGTCTGACCATTACTCCATTACTGATCTGGCCAAGGACTACTGGCAGGTGCCCTTGACTTCCACTGCTGGAGAGAGGTCAGCCTTTGTGACCCTTTTTGGACTATGCAAGTTGACAAAGATGCCCTTTGTAATGAAAAGTGCCCCAGCAACCATTCAGAGAGTAGTAGAGTGTATCTTGGGAAGAGCGGGAGATTATGTCCTTGCCGACCTAGATGATATTGCTATCTACAGCCATTCTTGGCAAGATCACCGTTAGTATGTCAGGGAGGTTCTGGGTAGACTGCAAAGGGTAGGGTTGACCATTAAGCCCAGTAAGTGTCAGGTGGGTATGGCAGAGTTCTTCTACTTGGGACATAGTGTGGGGTATGGTAAGATTAGGCCAGAACCTGCCAAAGTAGAAGCTGTTCAGGTGTGGCCTGCCCCTGTTAACCAGAAAGCAGGTGAAGGCATTCTTGGGGACAGCAGGGTACTATAGAAAGTTTGTTCCCAATTATAGTACAATAGCTGTTCCCCCCACAGATCTGACAAGGAAAAACAGGCCAGATAAGGTAGTGTGGACCCCAGCCTGCAAGCAGAAATTCCAAAAGCTTAAAGGGGCTTTTGGAGGACCCCCTGTGTTAGCTAGTCTGGATTACAGCAATGGATTCTCAGGACAAAGGGTATATGTTTAATGTGCTCCCAGACAGGCCCATTTCTCTCAAGCATTCTGTTCCCAGGGTCACTTAAAAAGCTAGCTTGAGTCTTCAAAGTGGGGGTAGAGATGTGACCTTGTGAGGTATTGCCAGCTGTACCAGGAGAAATAAGACAGTGCATGTATGGTATAGGCCAGCATGACTGGCTGAAGTTTTGTAAATAATATTGTGTCATGTGACTGTCATTAATTTATACAGATGCTTGTACTGAAAACATATTTTGTGGAAGTTGCTTATGTTGGAAATGCTGCAACAGAATCTTAGAGTTCTAAAGGTGAATTGTGCCAGTCAGGTGACTAGATGTGATGTAATTCTATAACCAGCTGAAGAACGGAACACTGGCAGTAGCAGTTTGTTTTTCTTTGGAACTTGGGAGGTTGGCATAATGGTTAAGGTGTTTACCTTACAGACACAAGGTTCAGGGTTTGATGCTCACTTGTGGTAATTGGCTAGGCTTAAAATGGCCCACAAAGGCAGTTAGTCTAGTACTAATCTATGAACTTGATATAAAAGATCTATGTCAGTTATCACAGTTCAGTCAATTGTACAGTTCAGTCAATGGTGTAGTATCAGTTGTACATTTCAGTCAGTGTGTAGTATCTCATCTTGCCTTGTGGAAGTGAGCATCTCAGCAGTACATCTTGCCTTGCGGTACTAAGTGAATTAACTAGGGACAGTTTCTCTTTAGTTCAGTTAGGAATAATACAGATAGATTAGTTTAGTATCATTTTTTTCTATGTCTGTGAGATTCTGTTCAACTGTGTTTATATTTCCTGTGACTTGAAGCTCTGTTGTTTATTGTAACTAAATAAGTATTGTCCTGCTCTCTGTTTTATTATCCATTATTAAATATTTTTATACCTTTTCACTGTGGCTGGTCTTTTAGCGAATACTTTTAACATCTTGAGAGTACTTGTGCTTATTTTGTGACACTGTGGCCACTCCGATAAGCCTTACTGTTTCAGTCACACACTACCATTTGTATCTGTATTAATTTGACACAGTATAAATGGTTACACTTTGTATGAGCCTTAGAGTATCTGACTGGCGCCACCAATCTACTGTATTGTCTGGAGAAGAGGGGACACAGCTGGTGAATCTGTGACAGCCTTTCCCAGATGTGTCCCTTTGTGTGTGTGTCTGTGTGAAAAATCACATATTCAAGTGTGTCAGATACTTGGAAGTGGGACACGGTGCTCCATGGAGAGTCTTGTCTGGGATCTGGAGAAAGAGTTCAGTCCCAGGTCTGGAGCAGGTTTCTTGTTTGCTCTTAAGGGAAGCTGTGCTTGATGCAAAGAACTGCATTTGAACTACTGTGTAAATCCATTCCTGTTTTTAGTGACTACCTCTCACTGGTGTCAGTGGTGAGGATTGAGGCTCCTTGTTTTCTAGCTCGGCGGAAGTAGGGGCAGTGATGACATAAATAGAACAAGATAACTGTTCATATTCTGTTGGCTTACCAAAGGCTTACCATGTCTGACATCTTTAATAGTTAGTCCAACAAACAGAACAAATCCTGGGAAACTTGGGAAAACATCATGTACCCATAAAGAAACTCAATAACCAACTCAAACAGGATTATAGGCAAATAAAAAAAAACACCCTAACCAATCAAACTGCCCACAGGGATGTCAGGACTCAACTGGTGAATTAAAACCCAAATTTATTGTGTGATATCAATGTTTAAAGCTTTCATCCACTTAACTTTATTTATTGGTTTACTTGCTTTTTATATATACATAAATGTTCACACATACAACAATGAATCGTTTTATATTCGTACGTAATTTAAGTTTTTGAATATTTAATAGGCAATAGACCTTTAAGATCATTAATTTGTTGTATGACATTTTCTTATTGAATGTTTAATTGAGGGGTGGCGGTTGTATTTTATTTGGTTCTGATGAAGTCCACCACCATGTTAAGTGGATGAAAGCACTAAACCTTAATATCATAAAATAAATTTGGGGTTTAATTCAACAGTGGAGTCCAGATGTCTTTGTGGCAGTTTGATTGGTTAGTGTTTTTTTTTTATCTGCTGCTAATCCCATTTGACTTGGTTATGGATCTCTCTCACTCTGTCCTGAAAATCAGTGCCTTAACCTTCTTGCTCCGGAAGTCAGGATTTTGGAACCTTCTTAGGTTCATAGGTTACAAGCCTAGCCATAACAATTCCCTGGCTATTTCTTCCCACAGTATTTACTTCCCTGGACCCCTGTCTAGCAGGGTAACTGACTTGATCCCATCCCCGGGGTGAATTTGCTATCTCCCATCCAATCATCAAGGTTCCTTTTGAAGAGGGCCAAAGAGTCGCTCTGCTTGACATGTATGAGCAGTCTATTCCAGAGTCTGTGGAGTCTCTGGGTCAGGAACCTATCCCTCCAGCATGTTTTGTTCATTGTGATGACAAGGTTTAGATCCCTGGAGGGTGTCTCTCTCAGGGATTGGTATTTCTTTAAGTGTAGCATGTCTAACAGCTCTGGGTTTGACATGGCCTTATATGTTAAGCCAGAGATCGCCTCTGAGTAAACGATATGCAACAGAGTATAGGTGGAGATTTTTTTAGATGGTCAGCATAGGGCATCTGCTTTAGGCCTGTGATTCTTTTAGTGAGGTATTTCTGCGGCCTTTCCAGATGTTACAGATGTCTTGAGAGGTACCTACCAAACGGGGCATTGTATTCTATAATGGGTCTAATGAGGGGTGAGTACAGTGGGACAATGACCTCCTTTCTTCTGGATGAAAAGCCCTTAGTGATGAGGTGTGCCACATAGAAGGATTTCCTGACTGTTGTGGCAATGTGGTTATCGAAGGTGAGACCACTGTCCACCTGTGTCCCTAAGTCTCTTATCACACTTTCGGTGTTTAGTGTACTACCACCTATGTGGTAATTCACGGGTACATGCTTTTTCCCAAAGGGGATAACTATACATTTCTTGGCATTGAGCTTGAGCCCATGGCTCTGGCACCAAGCATCCATTTCTGTAAGGCCCTTTTGTAGAATATCCACATCATTTGGGGATTCAATAATGGCTCCATGTTTGCAGTCATCTGCAAACTTTGTTAGCCAGAGTCCCTTAGTGTTGGCCTGTACTTCAGAGAAGTAGATGTCAAACAAGAGCGGTCCCAGGACTGAACCCCGTGGTACTCCACTTGTCACTTGTCTGGAGCTGGATTTGTATCGGCTACTTTTACAGTGTGGGTTCTGTCAGTAAACCAGTTGGCAACCCATTGAGTGACGTAGGGGTTACTGCCCAGCTTAGTAAGTTTATCTATGATTCCAGAGTGGGGGATGGTGTCAAAGGCCTTGGCAAGGTTCAGATAGGCTGTGTGGACCACCTTACCCTTGTCCATGGCTCTAGAGACTGATTCAAAGAAGTCAATCAGGTTCAGGAGACAAGATCGGCCCTTCACGAACCCAAACTGTGTGGGGTCTAGTGTTTGAAGGTTGCCAGTGTCTTTGCTTATAATTTTCATGATAATACGTTCCATGGCCTTACAATGGAGTGGGATAACTGTAGTTGTGTGCCACGCAGTGGGCATGAAACCTGATGTGAGGTTGTGATTATAGGGTTCATAGGTTGGTACTAGGATTCGTAAAAAACTGTAGCTGTAATACCAAAGAGACCGCCAGTCAAGATGAAGAAGCAACTGATGAATACAAAAACAGGTAGTCTCTCTATGATGAAGTTATACAGCTGATTCAAATGTAATCCATAAAAATTTTTATTCACAAAGAAGGACAAGGTTGGTACTAGGCTATCGGCCCTAAGGCCTATGCAGGCTTAGCCATAACATTTCTCTGGAAATTTCTTCCCACAATATTTACTTCTCTGGGCCCCTGTCTAGCAGGGCGACTGACTTGATCCCTGGGGTTAATTTCCTATCTCCCATCCAATCATCAAGGTTCCTTTTGAAGAGGGCCAATGAGGCGCTCTGCTTGACATGTATGGGTAGTCTATTCCAGAGTATGGGGAGTCTCTGGGTCAGGAACCTATGCCTCCAGCAAGTTTTGTTCATTGTGATGGTAAGGTTTAGATCCCTGGAGCGTGTGGCTCTGATGGATTGGGATTTCTTTAAGTGGAGCATGTCCAACAGCTCAGGGTTTGACATGGCCTTGTATGTTAAGCAGAGATCGCCTCTGAGTAGACGATATGCCACAGAGTATAACTGGAGTTTTTTTAGACGGTCAGCATATGGCATCTGCTTTAGGCCTGTGATTCTTTTAGTGAGGTATTTCTGTGGCCTTTCCAGCTGTTGCAGATGTCTTGTGAGGTACATACCAAATGGGGCATTATACTCTATAATGGGTCTAATGAGGGATGAGTACAGTGGGACAATGACCTCCTTTTTTTTCTGAATGAAAAGCCCTTAGTGATGAGGTGTGCCACATAGAAAGATTTCCTGACTGTTGTGGCGATGTGATTATCGAAAGTGAGACCACGGTCCACTTGTGTCCCTAAGTCTCTCATCACACTTTCGATGTTTAGTGACCTGCCACCTATGTGGTAGTTCATGGGTACATGTTTTTTTCCAAAGGGGATAACTATACATTTCTTGGCATTAAGCTTGAGCCCATGGCTCTGGCACCAGGCATCTGTTTCTGTAAGGCCCTTTTGTAGAATATCCACATCATTTGGGGATTCAATAAAGGCTCTGTTTGCAGTCATCTGCAAACTTTGTTCGCCAGAGTCCCTTAGTGTTGGCCTGTACTTCAGAGAAGTAGATACCAAACCAGAGTCGTCCCAGGACTGAACCCTGAGGTACTCCACTTGTCACTTGTCTGGAGCTGGATTTGGAGTCTGCTACTTTTACAGTCTGGGTTCTGTCAGTATGCCAGTTGGCAACCCATCGAGTGACGTAGGGATTTATGCCCAGCTTAGTAAGTTTATCTGTGATTCCAGAGTGGGGGATGGTGTCGAAGGCCTTGGCGAGGTCCAGATAGGCTGTGTGGACCGCCTTACCCTCGTCCACAGCTCTGGAGACCGATTCGAAGAAGTCAATCAGATTCAGGGGGCAAGATTGGCCCTTCACAAACCCAAACTGGGTGGGGTCCAGTGTTTGAAGGTTGCCAGTGTCTTTGTTTATAAGTTCCATGATGATGTGTTCCATACCCTTGCAGATCAGACTTGTCAGACTGATGGGACGGTAGTTCGTGGGATCCAAGGCGGATCCTCCCGTGTGGAGCGGGATAACTGTAGCTGTGCGCCACTCAGTGCGCACGAAGCCTGAGGTGAGGCTATGATTAAACATGACACTTAGGTGGGGTGCCAGTTCATTTTGTAGTTCATGTAGTACACAGCCTGGGATGTCATCTGGTCCCATGGATGCTGTATTCTTAGCTTTGGAGAGTGCTGTTTCTACCTGTGTGGCTGTGATTATTGGAATTTCGCAGTCTTTTGGTATTGAGATGGGCCCTTTAGGGGGTGAGAGGGGTTAAAGTTTGCACTGAATCGATCTGCCAGGATATTGGCAATATCCTTGGGATCAGTATATTTAATTAACAGTTTCTTCCTTCTGTTGTATAGTTTGTTTATAGCAGGGGACTACCAGATTGGTTTCTTTTTTTGGAGAAGAGCATTTTGGTTCTATTTGGGATGGCACGATCCATGCATGAGTGGATGTGCTCGTACAGTGCCTTAGTGTAGGATTCTGCAGCCGAACTTCCAGATCCCGTCTGCGTGAGTGCTGTGAAGTTAAGTTAAGCATGACACTTAGGTGAGGTGCCAGTTCGTTTTGTAGTTCATGTAGTACACAGCCTGGGATGTTGTCTGGTCCCATGGATGCTGTATTCTTAGCTTTGGAGTGTGTGTTTTTTTACCTGTGTGACCATTATTACCGGAATTTGGTAGTCTTTCTGTATTGAGATGGGCCCTTTAGGGGGTGAGAGGGGTTAAAGTTTGCACTGAATCGATCTGCCAGGATATTGGCAATATCCTTGGGATTAGTATATTTAATGTCATTCTGTTGTAGCTCAGAGCAGGTCTGAGCATTGCCATTTAGATTCTTGACATAGCTATAGAATACCTTGTGGTTGTCTTTGGAATCTTTGGCAATTTTATTTTCATAACTAGCTTTGGACGATTTTGAGGGATCTCAGCTTCTTACTGAGGCTGGTAAGGGAGTTTTTTGCATCCTGGGATTTTCCTCTTTTCTGCAACAGTTTCTTCCTTTTGTTGTAAAGTTTGTTTATGGCAAGGGACCACCAGATTGTATAGTTTGTTTATAGCATGGGACCACCAGATTGGCTTCCTTTTTTTGGAGAAGATTATCTTGGTTCTATTTGGGATGGCACGATCCATGCATGAGTGGATGTGCTCGTACTAAGTGAAGGATTCAGCAGTCGAACTTTCAGTTCCCGTCTGCATGGGTGTCATGAAGTTAGTCACTTCTGACTTGAGTAGCATGAAGTTGGCTTTGGCGAAGTTTTTTAACAGAGGTTTCCTTACTGGGGGGTGGGATGTGGATGTCAAGGGTGATTAGCTTATGGTCAGACCTGACCAATGAGGAGGTGACCATAGGCATGGAGCATAGATTTCCCATATTGGTAATGACCAGGTCTAGGATATTGGAGCCCCTGGTGGGACTAAGGATTAATTTATCCAGGGCATTGGAATTTATGAATTCCAAGAACCGTTGGGCAAAGGTGTTGGTACATGAGTAGTTTTCCCAGTTAATGGCAGGGTAATTGAAATCACCCAGTATTAGGGTGTTTGGTCATATCTTAATATTTTCCAGTATGTTTAGAAAGGTGCAGTGAGAATCTTGGGGCATGGTGTGGGATCTGTAGTAAGGTACAATTTGGATTGCAGTCTTACCCTCGTGATAGTTGCACCTAGAGAATTTCAGACGCATTGTGTTGGGCAGCTAGCCTGGTGTTGTGAATATCCTTGGTGAATATGGACACTCCTCCACATTTAGTGTTTTGGTCCTGGTTTGGTGGCCGAAAAGTGTGGTAAGAGTTGTAGCCTAGTATTGCAGGGGTGCTCTCTGGAGCATTGACCAGGTCTCAGTTACTGCACAGATATCAATGTTCTCCATTTTTAGGATTGCCTCACGAGAGTGCATTTTGAGATGTAGACTTCTAGCATTGAGTAGCATTACCTTCAGATTTTGCATGCTTGTACCTGTTATGGTGGTGGTTTTCCCCTTTGAACTTTGCCTAGAAAAGACACTGTAGGAGTGGCAAGAGCCTTAGTCAGTAACCTGAATCCCAGGGGCGACAGGTGCAGACTATCTCTGGCAAGGCATCGTGGTCTGTCGTCAATCATGTCGTCCCAGGCAGACAGATGCTGGACCCCCTTTGAAAGACACCAGAAGCTTAGCCAATTTTTGAAGTCAGTCATTTTGTCCTTATACTGTGGTATCCTTCTGGGTGAAGGCAGGATGCTACTCAGGGCTAGGGTCAGACCTGCCTGGGCCACATGATCCGAGAGCTATTCCATGTCTCTCTTCATGTAGTCCAGGGAGGTATGTCTCAAGTCATTCACTCCAACATGGACAATGACAGAGTCATATTTGTACTTGTTGCGGAGTAACTTGAGTGCATGCGTTGTGTGGCGGATCCTGGCACCCGACAGGCAGCTGACTGTAATTTTCTCATTGTTCAGCCTGGTGAGTGGGACATCAGTTTGCCTTACTATAGAGTCACCTTTGACTAAAGTGTTGGGTACGTTGTCTTGCCTTAGGGGCTGCTGTTGGGTGGACACTGGTGCTGTGAACTATTTGACACACTGGTTGTGATTGGTGTTTATTTGCATTTCAGCTTTGGAGGTCCTTGTTGCTTGGGCAGGTTAATGTTAAGGGCCTCCAAATATGTGGGTTTAGTGTTGCTATGTGTGGGTGTTGGTGGTGTGGGTTTAGAAGGGCTATGCGTTGCTTGAGGTGTAGTGTGGGTGTAAACCTTCTCCTCTTGACTGTCTATCACTATCTTGGCTGGAGAGAGCTTTGCTTCCAGTTTGGCTATGTAAGTGCATCTCTTGCAGGTTGTAGTTTTGGGTGGAAGGAGGAGAGGATTGTCTGTGTACATGAGGCAATTGCTGCATTGCCCCAGTATGCCCAGATTCACCAGGCCATTGCCCAGACACCCATTCTTCTTTAAAGAAGGCAAAGAAATTGACAACAGAGACTTCTGCTGTCCAGCCCCAGCCAAACAAGCATGTTATGTCTGATGAGGAGACCATGGACAGTCTATCTGGTTCAGGTCCTTGCCTCCACTGTTATGACCCCATTGGAGGCCGATATGGGGCAGGATTTTTGGGTGGTGGAGCTGAGCTGATGTCCATTGAGGACAAGAAGGGAGACCCTCGACTGGTAATATTGGAAGGACCTGGGGGGGGGGGGGTCCACAAATTATTGTTCAGGAAGAAGTTCCAGTTTCCTTAATAGAGATATGTCAGGACGCTGAACTTCTGAGGCTGGTATGGGTAGAAGTCTTTGTTAAAAAGAAGCAGAAACCTAGGCATATTTCATGTATTGCTAAGGACCCCCAAAAAGCGTGGCAAGACTTTACCCAAGGACTGATGACTTTAAAGCCTCCTCAAGCATTGTCGGTCCCTTCTCCTGCAGGGATTCCTTCTCCTTCCATCCCTTTGAGAAGGAGTTTGGGAATCATCATCTTAAAAAGATTTGGATTCTGCGGAGGAGATCTTACTATTCCCACATTCATTCTCTCCTTGCAGTAGGATTTAATGAAGAGGACTCTTTCCCCTGATTCCCCCAATGGAGAAACTTTCCTTTAGGGATACTATTTTAAAAATGATGCAACATTTTAAATGGGGAGAGCTCTCGGATGTTTGATGTTCAGAAGAGGTATTATGACTTCTTTCAGATGAATTCCCCTAGAATATCTGCAGTGCCTCCTGTTCTTGAAACCCTAACAGTTTTAGGTCTGCTTCTCAAGCTCCTTAGTCTCAGCTTCCTGCTCTTATAAACTGATTTAATAAGGTTCATGAAGCTCAGAAATGTCTTTATATGAATCCATCTGATTCTTCTGTCATTACTCTCTCTCTCTCTCTCTGCTGATAAAACCACAAAACCGCTTGCTTCTCTTAAAATCTTGCCAACAGATAAAGCTAGCAGGGCCAATGATAGATTTGAAAAGAAGGGCTTTTAGAAACATCAGCTACTAAACTAGATATGTTTTTTCCTGACTGAAAGATCTTCAACCTAATTGCTTGCAAGCCACCTGTACTCAGTACTTGCATTCTGTCAAAAGTGTTTTAATGCTAAGAAAGCTAAGTCAGTCTGTTTTGTTGATTCTTCTTTGAGTGATCTTTGGGTGCCTCGGCTGAATGGCTTTTAACCATGATAACTATATTTTTGCAATAAGGCTTTTTACCACAATTGCTTTATTTTGCAATAGCTGTATGTTTTGAGTTGGTAGTATATGCATGTTTGTTTGTTTAATTACATTTGTTTACTGGAATGATCTGACCCTTTTCAGCAGAGGCCCAAGGAGAAAAGCTCCACATGAATTTTCACAAAACAGTAACGTTTTTACAGTACACTTTCAAACAGCAGAACATTCAGCAATTTATGAATGTATATGAGCAGCAATATATTCAGCAAAATTAAACAATAACAGTGAGTGCACCTTACATAGTAAATTGAGAAAAGTTGTAGATCACAACCAGAATAAGATAGATAGCATCATGGATATAAAATAGCCAGGAGATGATGATGTAGTAATGAGAGCAAGAAATGCTAGGAATATGGATATCAAATTACCAGAGCAGATGATGTAGTAATGAAAGAGAAAGTACAGAATATCAGCTTGGGTTAAAAGAAAAGTAAAACTAGAGTAGTTAACATAGGACTAAGTGAGAAGAAATAGCATTTTAGCCAGGGGTGGCTAATGTTAATTCTCGTTAGTCCTATACAAACAGGTACAGTAAAACAAGCCAAGTTGTTCTGCATGCACACACACACACACACATGCTGATGTACGTGCGAGGGCGTATGCACACCACACACACACGTCTAATAAAACTGGTGGGCACCTTGTCACTTACAATACTTTATTGATTTCCCAGATGGATCTGAAGAAGCTATATAGTGAAAGCAAGTTAAAATGTTGGGAATCTCTGGTAACTTGAGAGGCCATTTTGTTCAGTTAAATTACTAACACATGGTTCTGCTTTAAAAGGGAAAAGGAATTACTCTGCTCGAACAGGCTTTAACTACTGTTAGATTTATCTTCAGTATGGTTAACTGATGTTATTTTATAGCACAAGTACCTCAAGAGGATAGGGGAAGGATTAGCAAGCGTGGGTACCCCACCCCGTTGGTGGGCATTTGGTCATATTCAGATGAGATGTATTTTACCTCCACCAGTGAAACTCCCCCCACACCTGGTTATTCTAATCGCTCAACTCTCAAAGCCCTTATACCCAGGGCAAAATGTTCTGTGAAACCATTAATATTTAACTATGATAAGGCAAATCCATCTGTGAAGACTAAGTGAAACTTTTTTTTCTATAAACTGCACCAGTTGCTTATTCTCTGGAGAGGAAGGGTAGATAAGCTAATTACAGTTGGCTATGGGTCAGATTTGTTCATATCCCAATCTGATTTGGGGGAAGCCTTGGCTGATATGCCTAATTCTGAAAAGACCTATGCCCTAAGCCCTTTCCTTGCCCAGTTCTGCTTCCCAGGTAGATAGGCATTTGATCAAGTGTAGCTGTGATGTTGCTGATGCTTCATAGAGGGCAGTTGTGTCAGAGTTGGTAATTCCTAGGTATTCCTCACTACTTCTATAATCTCTTCCAGAGGATGTCAAAGCTAAATTGTTAGGTTCTCCTCTGGATACACAATTTACTTGGTCCTGCAGCTGCAGTATCTTCGTCCACTGAGAAGTGTGAATACAGATTTGTTTCATTTCAAGGAAGCCATCTCATACATGTAGGTTATTGTTGTGAGTTCTCTGAAGTAATCATACTAGACTGACAGACTCAACATGCAGTTGGGATTTGCGCATTAAGGTTTATATATTCTTGACAGAGGGGCTATCCCATTTTGTAATATCTGACAATGATCCACACTATACAGAAAATGTATCTAATTGAAAAACAGATTAATTTGATTTAGATGAGATGAACAGTAAGTTGATACAGATATCCATATGGCAAAAAAAAATAAGAAAAAACTAACATTAGCAAGGAAGATCATTGCTGTGGTTCTAATCTGTAGCAATACTTCATTGCAAGGACTTGACCATCTTAAGTGTTAATGAGCAAGACAGTGAAAACAAGTTGCTTGCTTTGTTTTAGCTGCTTGCTTTATCTGTTTGTTACTTGAAAACTGATGCAAGTTAAGGAAGCACTATTGTGATAGAAACTGTAAATGTCTACTAGGTTTACAGGTTGGAGATAAGGTAACAGTTCAGAAGTAGTGTGAAAGTCTGCTGCATGATGATGATGTAGATGGTCAAGCAACTGAACTAAAGGTCTCTGTTCATGAGGAGGGTGGAAAGTTGGGCAGGAATAACCATTGGCTTTTGTAGAAGACAAATGCATTGATAGTAAAGTAAGAACAACAGCCAGAAATATAGTTAGTGTGACAGCATAATAAATAGACACTGTGAGAATCATGATAGTCATGAGTCATAGAGAAAAAAAAAATTTCAAAACAAATAAAGAATGGACAGGCAATTTACAAAGAAACAATGGAAGGGAGTCTTTAAGGCATCCAAGTTTGTAACAACATGTAGATGGTTTAGGATTTTTGCATAGAAGTGTTTGCATAGGTATTTTTGTACCCCAAGTAGACTTCAGAGGATTTTTCCTCATGAAGACCGCAAATCATGAAAACGTGATAGGGAAGAAAGACTTAACTGAAAACATATTTTTTGAAGATGTACTATTTTGCAAGATAGGAAAAATTTCCTGCATGATACGTGCCTGAAGTATTGGAGGAACAAATGGTGTAACTAAGGAAATGTTTGTTTTGAGCTGGGATAAAAGATCATAATTGCCTTGCCATAGTACTAAGTTTAATGCTATTGGCTGACAGAAAAAGTTGCTAGAAAATGGAAATCAAAATCTAAACCAGCTCTGATTGATGTATTAAATATTGTAAAGGAGAAAAATGAGGTGGGATCTTCAGAAAAGGGAACAAGCAAATTTCATAGAAGCAATAGGAATTTATAGGAGCAGTGTATGCCGAATAATGTTCAGGAGGAGGAATGAAGTTTAAGGAAAAGGATGAATTGAGCAGTGTGTATAAGGTTGGAATGAATGAAATGTGTTAAAAATATGGATCCACTGAAGTTAATTGAAACTTCAGTAGATCGACGTGCAAAATAGCGATAAAAAAGAAAATGAGCAAAACAGTGTGCATGCTCCAAGACATCCTCTGAGCATGCAAATAAAAACAGTTTTTTGAAAGGGGGCAGGAAGATCAGCTACCTGTATTGAGTAGACCTGTTAATATTCCAGATTTTGGAAGACAGTTAAAAACAGTTATATGGATAGTTCAAGCTAAAAAATTAGTCTGACTAAAAACTTGCATGTGTCAAATTCTGTTGAATGCAAATAAACTTACTGTTAATAGCTTCCAACCAGGTTAGTGTACAGGTATGGTTAATTTAATGTGGTCTGTATAGTATAATGTGTGGTACTTCACAGAAATGTGTAGTAATGTATAGAAAGAGAGATTTAACATAGGCTTCAAATGTTAATGCATGGCTATAGATAATTTATTTTCCATGTGATATACCCTGTAGAGAGCTCAATCTGTTTAAACGCTTTATGGAAGATAGAAGTTCATTCTTAGTGTGATACTTTGCTTTTTGACTATCTTGATAAACTATCAGATATTAAAGGGAGAGGAAGTGGTGGACTTTGGACCTTATTCAGGATCTGGCTGCATGGATTGTCTTTTCAGCATTTTTAAGAGCCACCTTCTGTTTCTGGCAGAGCAGCAGGCCAAATCATTCACTGTGAGAGAGTGTTTCTTTGTGGTTTTTACATTCCAGTGTCTGAGTCCCTTCTTGAGTGTAGGGACATAGTTTTCACCCTCTGTTCCCTTGGGTTCTAGAGCTGAATATGGCTTGCTTGGCCTTGTGTTGCTTGGGTCCATTTTTGCTCCTTCCTTGTCTGTGTGTGTGTGTGGGGGGGGGGGGGGGTATGGATATTATCTGTAGATATTTTCTTCTTTGCTTTGATTCCCAGCTGTTTTGGTAGCTAGAGAAGATTTTTGAACCCTTGACTTGTGTATGGTTCTGTTGCCAGTACACTAGGGGGCTCCAGCAAATGTTTGGGTTGATTCCCCCCTACAAGACCAGAAGACTGTAGGATGCACATACTCTGCTTTCGTCAGTCTGCAGAGGACTAGTTTTCTAAGCATTAAATAGGGAAGACCTTACTTAAACAAGATAAATCTTGTAACTGAGTGGGTGTTTCAGCAAGTGAAGAATCAAACTAAGCACTTTTAAGTAAACTTGAAAAATCCATGCAGATTAACGTAGTAAAACAATCATAAAATTTGTTACTAAATGGTGTCGAACATACAAATATTTCAAACGAGCAATAATGACCTTCTGGCCTGCCAGTATACCAAAACAGTTGTTCCTGTAATTACGTTTCCAGGCTGTACTTAAAATATCTAAACTAGTATCTGCTTTAATATAGTTTTGTAGTTTAGTCCATGTATCAGGTACTCTGTCAGAGAATCAATTAGTATACTTCTCGTTCCTATAGAGTCTTCTACATAGGTTGTCTGATGATTCTGTACTTTTTGGTAGCACCAGACATTCCCAGAGGTGGTAGTTTACTCAGGTATGCAAGGCATTTAGAAATTCTCCTCTTAAACATCTATATGAGACACTGTATAAGTTCAGATATTTTAGTTTTTTATAATAAAGTAAATTTTCACATTCATGGATGCCCTTGGTATATTTCTGCTGTACTCTATCCAGTTTACTTATGCTTGTTTTCTTATAAGGTTTTTGTATTGTTTATCCATACTCAAGTTTGGGTGCAATATAACTAATAGACAATGACAATCATTTCTGATTTCATAGAATTTATAAGTATTTTATGCAGCCTACAGTTATATAACTGCTGTTAACCAATTTATTGATATGATTAGAAGAACATAAAGCTGGATCTACTCCATGCACTCAGGTCATTAAATTAATCTACAGTTTCAGTCACTGTGCTATAGTAAGTATTTGCCTTTCAGTCTATATCTCCCAAATCTGATATGTTTTGTTTTTGATTTATTTGTTAGCATTATTCACCTGTGCCCAAATGGGCAATTTAGTGAAGTTCTTTTGCAGACATGTTCTATGTGTAGCACATGAAATCAGTTTGCTCATTCTCAGGATATCTGCATACAGATAGTAATACACCTCAGATGAAAAGAATAGATTTGAAAACTACAACCTAAACATGTATAGGCCTTGGACAAAAACCTCTGGGAATCCGACTGTAACAGAGTTTCACCTGACAGTAGCAAAGGTTCACCTGTCAGTGGTTGTGTGATACTTGCACATCAAATTTATAAGCCTTGCAGCTGTCAGTTTTATCAAGATTATGTCTAATCCTAGTTATTCTAATTTATTGAGTAGTATTTTGTGTATGACCTTATCAAAACCTGAAGTTACGTTTATATAAATTGTATTACAGCACAATTTCTCATTTATAGCTGTTATTATATTGTTAATAGAACATTTTAATACAGGAGGTTACATATCTATTTTCAACATGTGCTTGCTGATATATGGTTTCAAGTCCCAACTTTTCCAGTTTTGGCAACAAGTTAAAATAACCTTCTCCATTATTTTCCACTACATGAATGTAATCTTATGGGCTTGTGTGTGGTTTGTCCTCTTCCCCTTTCCCTTAAAGACAGGCTTAACATGTGCATGTCTCCAATCTTGAAGAATATCCCCCATTTAAATGACAATGAATAGCAGATCAAGTGGTTCATAGTTACCATTACTGGTCATGCAAAATGTAAGGGTCTATACATGTAATGGTAGAAGTAACTTGTAGAAGTATGGTCATTCTGTGCACCCATAAGGAGCTTTGGATGTCTTGGCTCTGAGATGCTCCAGTAGTTTTTTATATTTTTATAGCCTAAATAACTTTAAGGAGAATAATCACTGTTGTTTAGAAAACAGTTATCCACACCTCAATGGAACTCCAGAAGACAGAAAACAGTAGATGGGCTTAACACAGTTTTAAAGCAATAAGAAAGCACAACACATAAACGATACTCCTTGAAAATACATTTTCGTCCTCAACTTCATCAGAAACAACTAACAAACTAAACTACATGCCTTAAATACTTCAGTTAAATACAAATTCACCAATAAAAACAGTGCATCACTAAAATTAACATTTATATGGCTTTACCCACAATCTTTTTCACCTTCACTAACATAAATAACTTCATTTACAACAACAATTCTACTCTTTAAAAGGTTTTTTTAATACAGTTCACAATGTAAAATAAACCCTGTAACTGCTTGTATCAATAAATGTTAAAACAACATCTCCCCTTAAGGGTAATAAATCATAAAAAAACGATATATGTTTATAAAGTTCATAAAATATTACTCATATGTCCTCTGTTGGATCTAAACTCACAACTGCTTCACATTTAAAATAATAAAGGAATGCAGGGACTCAACACAATCAAATGCCACATTTTATACGTTTTTGTAAATGTTATAATCTTGCTGCTCTCAGCTTTAAAACTGGGGCCAGGGATAAACCATTGTTTAGTCCAGGGAACTTACTGGCTTCTAAAAAAATCTGCCAGTAAAGTTCCCTGTATTCAATTCTGGTCTCCCACATACCACCCCTCATATTCCTTGGGATCTCCTCAAGTACGAAAAAAACTAAACTTTCCTTTTCCACATTCTATACTGTGCCTATATAGTGCATTATTAACATTTCTATTACTTATGGCAGGGACTGGTATTTGCAGATGTTAAGGCTGAACTTTTAAATGATCCCTTACTTAAAGAACTTCTGTTTGACCCTTTTGCAGCGGAGGCACTCATCAAGTGTGATGAAATTGGAAAGTTGATTCAAGTAATGACTCTGATTTTTCAACCATCTTTTTTAAGACAAAATTTTCCTTTTCTCATCTACTCCTTTTTTCAATAAGCATTTTAAGCAGCAAAGTGTAATGAAACAGTTTCAAAAAGCAATGGCAAGGAGGCTTCAAAAAGAAAAAGAAAGCCTCAGTAAAAAAAAAAAAAGACAGTTCTCCCAGCTGGCATGACTATTTTCCTGTTCAGGCACTTCTTCCCTCCCGTCCTGTAAATCTGCCCCTCTCTTGGGTATTCATCTGCCCTTATGGCACCAGAGTGCTTCAGACAAATGGGTTCTAAACATAATTCAGAAGGGGTACTCTTGGCAGTGGGAATGCCTTCCTCCTTTCCAGGGGATTCTTCCTTGCCCAGTAATCTAAATCTCCATGTTCTTCCAATTCTGAATCAAATGCATTTTTAGGGTGTGACAGAACCAGTGCCTCCCTGCCAGATGGCAAAGGCTCTCAAGGATTTTTCTGGTACCAGACAAGGAACGAAAGTGGAAGCTTTTTAGACCTTGCCTTTCTAAATCTTTTTCGTCAGGATTTCAAAGTTCAAACCCATTCAGTCCTTTTTTTGCTGTTGCTCCCTTTACTTGCTTTCATAGTAAAGCTAGACATAGAGGATGCCTACCTTCATATTCCCATTGGCAAGCAGTTCAGGCAGTTTTTTTTTTAGATTTTGTTAAGCTTACATTATCAGTTCTCTGTCTTACCCTTTGGACTTTCCACTGCACTAAGGGTGTTTACAAAATGTCTGGCTCCAGTAATTGCTTAATGCAGACTTCAAGACATTCGGATCTTTCTATATTTGGATGATTGCCTTATCTTTACAGACTGTTATTTTTTTCCAGTTGTCCAGCATCCTTGACAACTGCTCTGAATCATCTAGTCAGTATGGGTTTTCAAATCAACTTACAGAATCTTCTCCCTTCTCACTAAATTGTTTTCCTGGGATGTCTATTAGGCTGTGCTTTAGAGAGGGAGATACATTCTTCTTCCAGACAAAGGAGAGAAGTTCCTACTGCTCTTCCAGAGTTTTTCTAGTCAAAGTCAGGTATCTGCAAGGGAGTTTTTATCTTCACCCTTATTTTTTTATATTTTCTTGCAAACAAGCCAGGAAGAGAGATGCCTTCAAATTCCTGTGTATGGGAATATTCCTCTGTGCTTTTCCACCCTTTCCCCTGATGTCCAGTGTTCTTTTGAAGATCCAAAAATTGGGGCGGTGACTCCTTTTTAGCCCAGACACTCAGTATTTTCACCCTTTTTTCAATCTGGCCAAAGGACTTATAATGAACTTCTTCATGTACTGGATTTATTCACATAAGACAGGAGTTGTTTCATACACCCCAACCTGGAAACTCTTTAACTGATTGGATAATAGTATTTTAGTACCTTTTATGCACCTTTTGTTTTCTAGGGACACACAACAGGTACTGAAGGAGACAAAAAAAAATGCTACTGGAATATCATTTGTAAGTGGAAATTATATTTGTTTGGTTCCATTCCAAGTACCAGGACCCTATTTAGGCACTAGTGCCTCTGGTTTGTGAATATTTGTGTGAGTTAGTGTCCTGTGGCCTTTCTTATTCTTCTGTCAAGGTACTTTTGTCAGGCATTTTTGCTCGTCTATCCTTATATCTTCCCTTTCAAACCATCCTCATGTTAAGCAGTTTTTGAAATAGGTGTTGCACTTCCACAAACCTGGAAGGCAAGTTGTTCCTCCAGGGGGATCTTAACTTTGTGCTTGAAAAGCTTACTCTTTTTCCATTTGAACCCTTATTAGGCCAATTTGAGGTTCTTAATATGGAAGGTGCTCATTGTTCTAAAATCTGCAAGGAGAGTTTCTGAGTTACGAGCCCCTATTGGTTAATTTTTTTTCACAAGGGCAGGGTTTCTTTGAGCACTAACCCTTCTTTTATCCATAAAGTGGTCTCGGAGTTTACTTTGAGCTTGAGTGTCAGGGCTTTTGCCTCAAATTGCAGGGCAATAAAACTGAATATTTTGATGCTGTAATTGTACTTTTATATGGAGATCCCCTCAAGCTCCAGACAGTAAGAGCACATGGAAGGTGTCTTTTAGGTTTGCAAAGCTATTCGGTCAGTGGGGGAGTAGGACCCAAATATATTAGGCTGCTGTAACAGTGATCTGTTAGAACGTCTACTATAGCAAGTGTACTTCCACAACTGTACTTTCATTTTTGTATTGGGATTCTGAGGATGGGGTGGGCTTCCTTTCCATTTTCTTAGTGGCTTTAGTGAGAGAGCATAACTAAAATGCTATACTTGGGATGGGCATACACCTTGCTAATATGGCAAGCATTAGCTTGTGCCAAACTTGTTATTTTGTGCCTTCCAGTGTAATGTTGTTTTTCTTTCGGCTTTTCCCAGTTAGGGGTCGCCACAGCGGAACTCCAGTCCACTAATGATTGGCAGTAGATTATTTATGGGTGCCGCGGTGGCACCTCGATGCCCAACCTTCAACGAAGGTACACCCATTCTAAGCATGTCTTTCGAATGCCACTCAACCGCGGGGAGGACATGCACACTCCACACACAAGGCACTCCAGCCGAGAATCGAACGGGAGAACCTCATGCTGTGAGGCAACAACTCTACTGCTGCACCACTGCAGCTTGTTCATCCAGTGTAATGTGGAAGCTGAATATTTTTTTTGGCTGTGTCCTTTGACAGGAGTTAGTTTTTAGGACTGTAGTCCAGTATTGGTGAAGAGATAGCCTTCCCCATAGGTGATAGACTTTCATATCTTTTGCATTCTTACTTCACTAGATGGAAGAGGAAGAATTACTGTGCTTTTACCAAAGGTTCTCCCTTTCTTAGGATGGCTTCCTTGGAGTCTCTAGATCAGTCTATTGTAATTTTTTTTTTTCCCTCAGATTGTCTTCGGTGGTGAGCATCTGAAAGGGCACACATTGAGGGGCTTATCCTTCATCTTTTACTTTTCTTGGGCAGTATTTACAAATATTTGGATCTTCATGTTATTTTTGGGAGGAGGGGAATCCACCCATCCTTTTCTCTTAGAATTATTTGTTGGTTGCTTTCTGTGACATCGGGTCCTTGAGTTTTATCTGAGACCCCACACAAGGTGGAGATTTTGTGGCGTAGAACCAAGGACTAGAGTATCCATTTTGTCTCTCCTCTTCCTAGGGTAAACTAGAGTTGTCATCCTGGCAGGTTGCCTACAACCAGAATATTGAAAGTCCCTCTTCCTTGGGGCCTATTTTTTGGGCATTAATAAAAGTCTTGTCTGGGCTTGACTTGTTATGAGACCATAATCCCTCAGATCCCATCTAGGTGGATGGGGCGGGCAGTCTTGATGCTAGGAGGAAGTAGGGTTTGCCTGCCTGACTCCTGACCCCCACCACACAGACGCACACACACATACACACACATGTGCATGTACACACTTGTAGAATAGGTGGTTCCTTGTTTTGAGAGTCTTTGTCTTCCCTGGCTGGGAACCAAAATGTTATATTCTTGCCAGATAGTAAGAATCTGACCCTCTTCATGCTTCTTCATTTTGAAGTGCTACAAATGACTTTGGTACCTCGAAGGGGTCTGACTGTGCCCCCTCCGACTCTGAGGGTGTTGGGATGGTCATGGAGCACGGGATTGGGGATGGAGGACTGGTTTTGGCTTCGTAGCAGGGTGTGCAGCTTTGTTGTGAGCCCTTTTTTCTTAAGGGGATGGGGTCATCCTTACCCCATGCTTCTTTCTTAGTCAAGACAGTAGACCATCTTTTTTCCTTGAAGTGGGGTTGGGTCTGTGATGCCCGTGCCCTGGCCCAGCAATCAAGGAGCCTCAACCCTCACCACTAACACCAGAGAGGGCATTTCATATATGAGGAAAGGATAACAAATACACACAGTAAAGTACAGTTTCTGTTAAGAGCACACAGAGATCCCAGTCAGTCCAGGACTGGTTGCTCCCTTGCTCTCCAGGTCCCCAATAAGACTCCCCACTGGCACAGCTATAGGGTCCAGATCTCAGCCTAGTGGGCAAACTAAAATCTCCATCACCCGCTCTGTCCAACCAGTGTTTCATGTCCCTGCCCAAGTAGCTGACACACACACACTTTGAGATAAGTGTTTATACAACCACGCAAACACTTCTGGGGAAGGCTGGCACAGGTTCTCCAGCTGTGCCCCTTTTACCCAGACTATATGGTAGTACCACTTGCCACCACCCACTAATAATCAGCCACTCAAAGGCACTGTAAAGGATGTCCAGTTATTATTGTGCAATGTTATTATCCAATTGGTAGTATAAACACAAACCGCAAGTGATGCTGATAAAGATTGTTCGGCAGAATGTTTAAATGTTTAAAATCCTGGTTTAATAAGCGCTTTTGGTGGGGTCAGTGCCTCACCTTCATCAGACAAAGTAAAACATTAACATAACGTCTTTATATAGATGTATCTTCCTTGATTAGTTAAACAATTAAACAACTATCTTTCTTAAAGAACTACTTCACTGTTAAAAACTTTCAATGAATTTACTGTGTCCTCCATTTAGGCTGAGTGGGAGCTGCACTACTGAGACTCTGTTTTTTTAGTGAGGTGCTATGTATGTTGCTGCACGAACAGGTTGTCTCCTCTCCAAGTCAGAATCCAGTGTAGTTAGGCAAGTTTGTGGGGGAGGTGGGACAAAGCTACTGAGACGTATGTTCTAATGGGCTGATTTTTCTGGGGTGATAGTGTGACTTAGTGGTACTCTACTGGTTTATTATTCAGATCTTTAGCATGACTGGTGGGACTTGGCTGAGACTCACTCCCTTCTGAATCTTTGGACAGATGACTTCCATGGATCCTGGAGGAAGGGTTTAGATCAGAGCAGGGCTCTGATTAGGCTTGCACCCCTCCTTGAGCTGCCTGTCATCTTTTTGTGAGATATTCCTTGTCCCTTTGGTTTTCCGTGCGATGAGAGTCCAAATTTCCAGTAGGATGGGTCATTCCCTGCTTTCAGAATGGTAAAGCCACCTTTGTTGTGGTATATATCTCAATGCCTTGTATTGATGATGACTCTCTTCCTTTGGGTAGGGCCTCTGTTTGCTCCCACTGGTGTGGGGGAAGCAATAAGATTAAGAATGGTTCTTGTCCCAGCTTCTGAGCTTGTTTCTGCTTCCCTTTTGGTGGAGACTTGTAGGCAGAATTGAGAGTTCATCCTTCCCTGGTACCTGCAGCTCAGATCTGGGTAAGATGTGGATCTGTCCCTCCATCTGTAGTCTGCCATTAGATTCTTGCCTGCTCCTGCACATCAGAGGCTATAGTTTTGTGCCTTGATTGAGTTATTGCCTAGACACAGTGATGTTGCATCCTTCTGGCACAGCAGTCCTCATCTTCATGAACTGCCTGTAGGAGTGTTTGTGGCCTGCCTTGCAGATCTGCCTGTCAAGAAAAAGAACTTATGTACTCACCACAATGTTCCATGTTTGTAGTCCATCCCGCTCTTCATTCTTACATATGGGATTGGAGCCGATCCTCGGCTCCAACACAGCCTATTTATAAGCTGGAAGTCTTCTAGTTGGATCGTGGCTAGGTAGGTATCCCATGATGCACCAGTACAACCCCCAGATCTTGTTTGCTGCTAAGTAGGAGAGATAATGACAAATATACAAAAGAAGCCAATACTAAAAGGTCTCCATAAAAAATGATAACTTCTGTCTCCAGGTACTTCCAGGATGGGGATAGGAGGGTGGGTTCGTAAGAATGAAGAGCAAGATGGACTACAAACATGGAACGTTATGGTGAGTACATAATTTCTTTATGTTTTGTAGTCCTATCTCGCCTTCATTCTTACATATGGGACAAGAGTCCCTAGCTCCTTATTCTTGGGTGGCTCAAGGAAAAATACTCCTGAGTATCATGGAATCAAATGATGCTCTACCCCTGGAGGTTAAATCCAATTTGTAATAAGTGATAAAAGTGTGAGGGGTAGCCCACATTGCTGCTGCACAAATATTATCAAGTGGGACCCTGGCTTGAAAGGCTGCAGAGGTATACTGAGATCTGGTAGAATGAGCCTTGATTTTAAAGGGTAAAGGTCTACCCTCAGAGTTGTAAGCTATACAGCTAGAAATCCAATTAGAGAGTGTTACCTTGGAAACTGGTAGGCCTGAGCTGGATTCGGAGAAGGAAATAAATAATTGGTCTGATTTCCTAATTTCCTTAGTTCGATGTAAATAAAAACATAATTGTCTATGGACATCCAGCTGATGAAACCTGTATTCAGCTGTGTTGGAATGATTTGGAAAGAACTCTGGAATTTGTATGGATTGATTTAAGGTGGCAGGGGAACAGACCTTGGGACAAAGGAAGGATTAGTACAAAGGGACACCCTGTCTTTGTGAAAAATCAGGTAAGGGGGTTTCACAGACAATGCTTGTAACTCTGACACCTGTCTGGCTGATGTGATAACTCACAGAAAAAAAGTCTTCCAAGACAAGAATTTCAAAGGGGAAGAATGAGAAGGCTCGAAGGGTGGAGAAGTTAATTTGGATAACACAAAATTTAAATCCCATGAGGCAACAGGTTCTTGAAAGAGGGGTCTCAACAAGGTGGCACCTTTAAGGAAAGTTTTGCACAGCCTATGTGACATCAGATTAGAATCTTGAAAGCCTAGATGAAAATTTGAAATTGCTGCCAATTTAACCCTGATAGTGGCAGCCGCAGATCCCTGGTGAAAAAGCTCAGACAGGAATTTCAAAACCACTGGAGTGTGGAGGCAGTGTAAGCATCAACATTCATTTTCTCCAACCAGATAGAGAATCTTCTCCATTTACTGGAACATAGTCTCCTAGTCGAAGGTTTATGAGAAGACGTAAGGATATGAGTCAACGAGGATGAGAAGTCATGAAGCCTGACTAGGGATGGAACTGGAGCAGCAACGCTGTCAAATTGAGGGTGTGTAAGGAGGGGTGAAGCGAACCTGACATGTGAGTCAACAGGTCTGGAACTGGGTCCAGAATCCAAGGATCGTCTAGGAGAAGAGGCCCGAGGAAGAGGAACCAAACCTGACAAGGCCAGTAAGGAGCAATGAGGATCAGTTTGCTTCCCAGCCATTGAGCTTTCTGAATAACCTTGGGAATGAGAGGAAAGGCACAAAGGAGACCCAGGGGCCAATCGTGAATGAGTGTCTCTCAATGACTCCCCCGGAGGGGGGATGAGGGAGAAGTAGCTGCTGCATTTGGCAATTGATTGGGCTGGCAAAGAGATCGCAGTAAGGCTGTCCCCATCTGCAGAAAATCTGTTCCGCTATTTCCTGTTTCAGAGACCACTTGTGAGGCATCAGGATTGCCCGGCTGAACTTGTCTGCTATCATGTTGGTTGTCCCTGGAATGTGTGTTGCCACCAGAAAATGCTGGGAAGATATCACCCATTTCCAAACTCGCATGGCCTCTCGACAGAGTGGGTAAGATCTAGTTCCGCCCTGTTTGTTTATATACCATACTACCGACATGTCTGATTTTTATTGCAATAGTCCCCAGAGGCAGAAGTCATGGAGTGCTTGCAACGTCAGGAGCCACCACCCTCTCTCTAGAACGTTGATATGCAGGTGAGCCTCGTGATCTTGCCATGTTCCTTGGACAGTCCTACCTAGATAATGCCCCACCCCACCCTATATGTGAGGCATCCGTGGTCACAGTGACAACGGGTTGGTACAAATGAAGTGCCTGTGGTTAACTGATTGGGTAGTGTCCACCAAAGGAGGTCCTTCTTGCAAGATTCTGGCAGCAGAACGTGGTGAGATAATGGTAGGTGCTGAAAAGACCATTGGGATGACAGGCGCCACTGAAAAAATGTGTAGCCTCGCTAGTGGCACTAATAATATGGTGGAAGCCATGGTCCCTAGAAGCTGCAAAATAGTCTTGTCTTTGACCTTTTGTAAGGGGGGGGGACATCGAATTTGAAGAACCAGATTCTGTGCCCTGTCTGCAGGAAGACGAGCCAACATGTCTACTGTGTCTGTCTCTGCGCCTATAAAAATCACAGATTGAGATGGCAATAAGGCAGATTTTTCTCAATTTATAGAAATTCCCAGCAGGGCACAAAGCTGTCCCTGGTCTGAAGAAGTATATGCATGGTGGGGGTGGTCAAGACCCAGCCATCCAGATATGGAAACACCTGGAATCCTCGACGTCTCAGGTGAGCTGTCACTACCGCCATACACTTGGTGAACACCCTGGGTGCTGTGGTGAGACCAAAGGGCAGAGCACGAAACTGGTAATGACTGGCTCCCAGCAGGAAGCGTAGATGACTCCTTGATGCCCTGTCCATTTTTATGTGGTAGTAAGCGTCTTGTAGAGCTATTGAGCACATTCAATTGTCTTTCCCGAATAACAGGAATATAGACTGCAGTGTCACCATCCAGAACTTGTCCTTCTTTACTGATTTGTTCAATCTGCTGAGGTCCAAGATGGGCCTACAGTCCCCTGTACGTTTTGGCATTAAAAAGAAACTGGAGTAAGTTCCAGATCCTATTTGGTCTGCTGGGACGATTTGGATGACTCTTTTTGACAGCAACTTGTTGACCTCCACAGTTGTCTGATCCCTGTGATTGGGTGGGACATCCGGGATCCTCTTGGGAACAAAAGGTGGAGGAGAAAAGCGTATGACATAACCTCTGGTAATAATTCTTTGTACCCACTTGTCTAGAGTGATAGCCAGCCAGGTTTCTGGATACAAAGAAATGTGACCCCCAACCCGCCCCAGAGAAGCACAGTCGGGCCCCACATCAGGAGCGCTGGTAAGGCCAGCTCCGAAAGGAGTCGCGACCTCCCTGGTTTTGTGGACCACCTCTGCCTCTAGGGCAACATCTACCATTTCCTCCTCCTCCTCTGCCTCTGAAGAAGGAGTCACCCTGTGCATCCTGAAAAAAATGCTGGGACTTCTTGAACCACATTTTACCGCCCCTCTGACCCTTAGGGTATGGTCTAGAGGGAACAGTAAAATGTACTCCCACAGCAGAGTGTGTTTTTCCTTCTTGCTCGCACCGGATGAGAGTGTCCTTTACCGTGGGTCCAAACAATGAGGACCATTGAAGGGGGCGTTGGTAAAGGTAGACTTGAACGGTTCCGCAAAGTTACACAAACGTATCCAGGAATGACGCCTTAGGGAAATTCCTGAACCCGTTGCTCTACTTGTTCCATCAACTGCATACAAAATCAGCCGCATGGAAGAGTTGACGATAGAGTTCAAGGTAGACAACTGGGCAGACACCTTGAGAGGGACTCCCTCAGTACATGTACCTTGTAGAGAATCTCCTAACTCTTTAAGGAGATCTCTCTGAAGCCTCGTGAAGTGAGTAAGGTAGTTCAGCGATGTAAGGGTAAATGCTGCTGAAGAAAAAATATGCTTCCCGTATCTGTCCATCGTTTGAGACTCCTTATTTGGCAGATGAACAGAAGTCGTCTCAGCTAGCTCCTTCTTAGTGGCAGCCGCCACCACCATGGCATCTACGGGGAACACCTTTAGACAAAAAAATCCTTTTCTGGGGGTGCAGAAAGAAACTTATTCAGTCTCCTGGGCCTGGCTCCACAGCATCAGGAGTATCCCACACCTTTCGACTTACTAGCTCCACCAGTTCATCAAAGGTTGGAGACACCCAAGCGGCTGAAGGTTGAGACCCGAAAGCCTTTAGGTGCACTGACTCCTCATCAGAAGGGGTGACAGTGGGCCAGCCGCACCTCTGTTTAAGGATTTTCAGGATGTCTACAAAAGAGACATCAGAGGATGACTTGGGGGACCCTTCTGACTCCTCAAGGTCAGTGTCAGAGGTCAGAGACTCATCCTGGGAGTCTACATGCTTCCTCTTACATGTCCTCTTCCATGGAGGCTCCTCGGAAGGATATTCTAGGGAGGTATCGGAAGAGTGGGGGCCACCAGCCAGTGGCTCCTGAGGCTTAGGATCTCTGCTGTCTACGGAGAGAGTAGGAGCTGAGACAGAAGTAGGTGCCTTAGGGGGAAGAGTGTCTGTACCCCTAGTAGGAGCTGACGATCGGGACAGCACACTCCTCATCATCTCGAATGCCGACCTCTCTGGCTCCGAAGACCTCCCCAGCTCCAAGGGGGCCGAGGGTGCCATCAACCCCAGAGCCATCGGCTCCGAGATAGACATAGGATCTGAACTCACCCTCGCTGACATGCAGAGAGGAAGATTCGGAACAGAGGAAGCTTGGTTCCAAGCATCCCCGTCGGGGCCGACTGGGGAGCTTTGGCTCCTAGACACTACAGACGGCGCTGAGAGTGTCTGAGCAGAACTCTACTCTGAAACAGCCACAGGGGGAGCTGGAGCCAAGGGTTCCACCAGTGGTACCAAACACTCTGGCTCCGAAAGACCAGCATGGCTAGGAGGAGGAATGATCAAAGAGGTCTTAACAGACTCGAGTGGTTCCGGAACCTTTTGGGTCATAGCCAACAACAATTTAGGTAAAGCAGATGACTTCAGCAGTCTCAGCACTACCCTGTACCACATCTTCTTCTGATAAACTCCTGGAAGACCTGGATGACAGAGTAGGAGAGCGGGATCTCTGCAGTATCGGAGACTTCAATGTAGGGGAGACTGGTAGAGGATCCATAGACAGGCTCCGTGAAATGGTCTCAGCGGTCGGTGCCAAAATACTTGAACCGACCCTGCAATCACAGTACTGCTCTCAATCGGCACCATGCTCTGTGGAGCTGATGAGACAGTGGACTTATCTGATTTAGTGATTTTAAGAGGTGGCTCCGAGACACCAGCTGGTGCTGGGGAGGGCCTCTTAGAGGACTTAGACTTTTCCTTTTTAGATCTCTTAGATATAGAAGAGGAAGAGCTAGTCAGATCTTCCTCAAAGGAAGGTTTAAGAAGACCTTTTAGGATGAGCTTATTTTTTCTTTCTTGCGACACCCTAGCAATGAGAGTGGCAAAATAAGCAAGTTTCCTGTAAGTAGATGGTCCCCAGACAGTAAATGCAGTTACTGTGGCCATCTGTTATGGACATCTTCTGTGAGCATTTAATGCATTTCTTAAAGCCAGATGGCTTATGGTCCTTAATTTCTTTAGACATTCTCACAGAGATGGGCATGCACACAGAAAGAAGAAAAGGGAGAGGACTAGGTCCTCTAAATGGGCCTAACCCTGCGGGAAAGAGAGAGACACCACGAGGACTAGGTCCTCTGACTTAAATGTGCCTAGCCCGGGCAGGAAAGGAAATGGCAAACAACTAGGTCTTCTAACTAAAACAGACCTAGTTAAGTTGCAGTAAGCAGGGAAGTCACACACTCAAACAGGAATACAGTGTAAACTTTCAATTTACTCAATAAGTAAACAGAACCTCATTCTGTCAACAACACTAATCAAAGAAGCAAGCGGAAACCTTAAAGAAACAAAACAGAACCTTGTTCTGGTAATGAAGCTAACAATTTAGCTAGTGGGAATCCGCCAAAAACTTAGACTTATGCCTAAGAACAACACACAGCCAAATACTAATTCTGTTAATAACACGAAAACCAGCACACAGGATACTAAAACAATAAAGCCAAAAGGCCAATTTACCAAAAGATTGCACACAATGGCGCAATTGTAAAGGTAACTATATTAAACTACACTAACTATGACTAACAATTATAACAGTTTAGACTAGAAAGTACAAAAAAATTTGAAGAAATTCAAAAACTTAGCCAGAGCCAAAGAGAAACACAGCCAAACTCGTTGATGCAGCAAATGAGATCTGGGGGTTGTACTGATACACCATGGGGATACCTACCTAGCCATGAGCCAACTAGAAGACTTCCAGCTTGTAAATAGGCCGAGTCATAGCTGAGGATTGGCACCGATCCCATATGTAAGAATGAAGGCGAGATAGGACTACAGAACATATTTTGTTATATGCAACTGCTCAGATTGCCTCTTGTCCATGGCTCAGGGGTTTGGCTTCTGTATTGTACTGCCCAGGAGCCATCTGGATTGGTTTGTGTTAGGATCAACCTTGAACTTCTACTGCCAAGGTGAGTTACTCTTCAGACCCAGGGCCCTTCACTGAATTAATGAAAAACAAGCACAAACTAAAATAAGAAGTGCAAATGTAGCTCATTCTCCACAGCTAAAGACCACAAATCCAACAGTTCCAAAAGACACTTTATTAACAAAAGTAAATCACTGTGTTAGCACTTTCATTTAACATGGTTTTAAACAAAAGCACTAACAGTGATTTATTTTTGTTAATAAAATGTCTTTTGGAACTATTTGAGTCGTGGCCTTTAGCTGTGGAAGACTGAGCTACAGGACACTTCATTGTGAGAAACTTTAGTGTTGGTCAGCAGTTCTTTCTTGCATCTCCCCTGCCTCAAAGGACTAGCCCTCTTCATCTGGCTTCAGCAGGAGAGTTCTTTGTAAATTGATGGCTCTATATTTTCACATGTCACTTAGCTGAGATGCCATCATAAATTCTTATTGTGGGTTCTAGATTGTCAGGGACATGCTGGCAAGGGGCAGAATGCTGAGCAAGGTGACAGTGTGCCCACAAAGAGCATGTGGTGTCTTAGGCACACACCCATCCCCCAGTACAGGATCACTTAAAATGATGCTGAATTCACATTGATGGAAAAGGAATAACCCAATTCTTGAGACCTCATAGTAGGTTCACAGGTATTACCAGGCCATCAGTCTCATAGGCCTTTAGACACTTATCCACTGCTTGTACCACTTGTTGTCATTGTTTGTAAAGAGAGTTAGGGAATTCCTTCATTTGATATGAAGAGGGAGCATATTCCATAAGTAGGCAATCCTTTAAGAGGTATCTATATCAACAGGTTTTGTTAATATTGCAATGTTGATCTGGATCCGTAGAGTGGGTACGGGTAGTGTAGTTTGTTGTACAAACTTGTAGAAGGTCAAGTTGGATAGTATAATTTCCAGCCTTCCTAGCAGGAGAGGCCACCGCATAGAACTCCGCAGTAGATATATATTGTTTTAATTGTTCCTGTCTTGCCTTCTGGCTGTTGTTCTGCCCTCCATGCCCACTCAATCCATAGACACCCACAGTTGCTCCTTCTGCATAACCCTGTGTAACCCTTCACTGCATGGGTTCCCAACTCCGTGCAGAGTCCACCTTTGGTAACTCATTTGTAGTCTCAGGGAGTAGGGAATCCACTGGGGAAATGAATGTATGGAGCTGGGAGCCACCATACTTAACAGCTGCCAGTCAGAGTCCTTTACTGTAGGGAGCGACTAGTACACACACAGATGTCATCACCTCCTTCCTTTATTCTGAGTGGATGACCTTTGGGGCTCCTGGCCTTTGCAAAGGTCACTGGTAAAGAGGTTGATACTGTGGTAACTGGAAAGATGACAATGAACTCCAAAATAAACCTCTCCAATGGCAAGCAAAAACATTTTGGACTTTAATAAAATATTTGTTTGACATTGGAGCGGTTTATTTCTGTGCAAAGGTCACACAGACATCAGACTTTCCCAAACCATTCCCCACTGCATAAGATAGCTGGTTGCCAACCATTCCATTTCTTTTCACCAGTTGGCCCTTCTGACAGGTTAAGTCCATTCCTGAACGTGAGTCACTTGTGGCTAAGAGAATTTTTGTTTTGTTTTACAATTGCTGGTAGGGCTAATTGGTCAATAGTTCCCTTAGTCGATGATAAGGCTGCACTTATGGAGGGGTACCATAATAACTGCCCTCCAGGTCTTGGACACACAACCAGTGGAGAGACAAAGATTGACTAGGTTTAAGAGGGACTCTGACAAACAGTGCTTTAGCCTAACAAGGAGCTAACTAAATGTTCTTTACCTAATGTTTTGAGGTCACTATTTGCAAGGGTAGTTTGTTTATTTATATTTATTATTAAGGACCAGGAAGGTTGTTTCTTTTATTGTGAAGTATCCTCAACGTAAATCAGATTTATATAGTATGAACGCATTGTTATACTGTATGAAATGAGACATTAAAAGTGTGATGTAAATTTATATTTAGAAATGAGGTTTTTATATAAAATGGTCTCAATTAATTGAGGCTTTTTATCCTGATGAAAGCGCTCAATAAATTGGAATTTTCTGGTGCTTGGAACAGTCTCTTCTTGGTTTTCATCGCAAGTTTGTTTTTGGTTCTTGGTTTTTGTGTCATTATTAACTCCCCAAGTGATGTAGACATCCTACAGAAAGGCCTCACTGGTTGGTGTCGAAACCATGGCCTTAAGCTTAATGCCAAAAAATGCGTCATCCCCTTTGGTAAAAACTCAGTTCCCACTAATTACCACATCGATGGGAGCCCACTGAACACTGAAGGCATTATAAGAGATCTGGTGATGCAGGTTGACAGCAACCTCTCCTTCGACCACCACATTGCTACTGTGGTTAGAAAGTCTTTCTGTGTGGCACATTTCATTACCAAGGGTTTTGCAGCCAGGAAGAAAAAGGTCATAGTTTCTCTACTCTTACCTCGCTAGACACCTGCAACAGCTGGAGACGCCACAGAAGTACCTCACGAAGAGGATCCTGGGCATTAAACACATGCCCTACATGGACAGACTCAAAAGACTCCAGCTATTCTCTGTCTCATATCGCCTACTTAGAGGCGATCTCTGCTTGACTTACAAAGCCATGTCTGACCCAGCTCTGTTAGAAATCCTACATCTAAAGAAATCCCAGTCCCTCCGCATCACATGCTCCAGAGACCTCAACCTCATTACCACAATCAACAGAACATGCTGGAGGCACAGGTTCCACACCCAGAGACTGCCAATGCTCTGGAATGGACTTCCTATACATCAAAATAACTTGATAAGATAAACCAAAGTAACCAAAAATAAAATGAAAAATAAAATCCAACCACTACAGCCAGCTTCCACAACTTTAATAAAATAAAATTACAGATGACTGCTTTCGTCTCAAAAAGTAAGACTTCATCAGATAAAATGTTAAACCACATGACATCCTTTTATAGTGCACAGTTGATTGCATAATTAACACATCCTTGTTAACCCTATATTGGCCACATTATATAAAATATGTTAATTAAAAAAAAATGTTATTTACATTTAATGTTAATAAACCCAAATGTTCAATACATACATTTTTTCATATACATGTATATTTTTATATATATATTTTTGGTGTGTGTATATAAAAATACCTCATTTAGAGGCCATTATACAAAAAATACTTTACTTTTCAGTACAGGTTTAACAGACATGTATTCATTAAGGCCAGGAGGTGAATTGGCATTGACCTGTTGAAAAGGAGTCCAGCCCATCCAGGCCTCCCTGTTGTTGTATGTGCCTGTCATCATTAGGTACTGATGAGGGTTGGTGATGTAACCCTCTTTCCTTTCTATCATTTTTATTTTTCTCATCCCCAACATATGGTCCGGGATATACCCTTTTTTCCAAGTATTCCATTCTATCCCTAGCTAGTTTTTTTACATTTCCTCTGATAAATATTTATAAATCTCTTGTGCACTGTATACAAAATCCTTTCATATAAACCATTGTGTTTGGCAAACAGTAGATCTTCAGTGATGTCATGATTTAACTTCTTTACATCAGTCTAACCTTTTAACAACTGCCTCGTTGTATTTAATAATTTTCACTATCAAACCAAAACCACATTTGTCAAAAAACTTGTTAAAATCATCAAGTATTACTTCATTGTATTCGATACCAAAAGGGTATCTAAACATACGCAACCCCTGTGGCACTATTTTAAACTTTAAACATTCATTCAAGTAACCATTGTTAATTTGCGGACACTTCAACTTGAATAACCTTTTTTTCCAAAGAATAAATCATCTCCTTTAAAGTCAGAGATTCATGCTCGTTAACAAGTGCATGTGCCCCCACCACATTACATTCAAACCCATTAGAATTACAATTAAAAGTAAAAGACAAGTCCATCAGTTATTTAAAATGTCCTGTTTTAGGACCACAATCACTAGTCATGGAGACTTCAACCAATCGACCAGTAAAATTTGAATGCACAGTACCTTTTGATGAATGTTCAGTCCCTTTGTTCATAGGGCCATTCCGTTTGTCACTTTCCTTAGACCTGTTGTTACTGGGCCCATAAGACCTTGTTTTTACAAGCGTAACCTCTGCACCACTCTTTTCCATTTCACCATTCATTCCACTCCTGCTGGGCGGGGAAGTGCTGAGATCAGTTCTTACCATCACTGGTAATGAGTCAAAATCACCTGCTCTTTGCACACCTCTACACTCCTCTTTTTGACTCAGTTCAATCAACCGAGTCAATTCACCCTTCAGCAGGGAAACATCCCCTTATAATGGGTGAAACACATTTTGTCCGCAAAAACCTTCGGTTCCATTCTCTGAAAAAGTAATTGTTTCCTGAACCATACCACCAAGAAGGTCACAACCGTTAGTTGTCTCCATAGTACCGGAACCATTCTGCTGGTTAGACTGCACCACAAAACACCAAAACAATTGAATAAGATAAACCAAAATAAAATAAGAAACAAAGTCCAACCACTATAGTCAGGTTCCATGACTTTAATAAAATAAAATCAGAGATGAGCGCTTTCGTCTCAAAAAGTAAGATCTCATCAGATAAATTGTTAAACCACATGACATCCTTTTATCGTTCACAGTTGATAGCATAATTTACACATCCTTATTAACCCTATATTGGTCACATTACATAAAATCTGTTAATTAAAAAAAATATATATTTACATTTAATTTTAATAAACCCAAATGTTTAATACACAAATTTTTTCATGTATATGTACATTTTTATATACATGTTTTTTGTGTGTGTATATAAAAACCTTACCTCATTTAGAGGTCATTATACAAAAAAAGCTTTACTTTTCAATACGGGTTTAACAGACTGGTATTCATTAAGGCCAGGAGGTGAATTGGCATTCAATTTGAGCTGCCATCTTAATTCTTTGTTAACTAACATCGTTCTCCGTATTCAGAAATGGCTTCAATTAGCCAACTGACTACCGATGATCTGAAAAAATGTAAGGATAAAGACAGAGACAGACCGCATAGGTTCAAAACTGCTGAAGACGCTTCCGTTAAGCTAGTTGCCAGTCAAGTGCTCAGTGAGGCGCTTTCGCAGCCCCTGATACCCACGTCTGCAGATTCGCAGGCCTCTACTGACTCCCCTTCGGAGTCCAGTATGCCGCGAGATGCTTCTTCGACTATGGAACCTGCAGATGTCTCTACCTTGGATGGGTCCGGAGCCGCTGTGCAGGCACCGACTTCTGGGGGTGGTTTAAGACCTTCTGATGTTCGTATTAAACAGACTGCTTAGTTTCTGAATAAAACTACTGAATGTCTCAAGCCACACTACACCTAGGAAACCAACGACCAAAGCACATTCTCAAGCTCCCACGCCACAGAAACAAATGCTTATAATGGCTGAAGACCTTATTACTTCAGTAAGGGGGGAAGCCAGCCTTCCCCTCTAAAAGACAAAAAAAGGATTTTCCTTCTGATTCTACAGTCCATGAATCCGATGACTCTGACCCCTCTGATTACCAGGACATAACCCTTATCTGCCTATGAGGATTCAGATGCAGAGGATTCCATTCCCTCTGCCTCCCCCCCCCCAGAGGACTTTTCTTTCTGTGAAACCTTGGATATCCTAAGAGAGCATTTCTGCTGGGAATGCCAGGACTACCCGCAGTCCAAAAAGAGACTCAGGGAATTTTTAGACTTGCCTCAGCAGAAGCCTCTAGCTATATCCCCTGTCCTGGATATTGTACATTATGTCTTCATAGAATCCAGTCTTAACCCTGATACTTTACCACCAGCTCCTAGAAAGCCTGACAGGTACTAAAGAGTACCTGACTCTCTCAAATTTCTATTTAAAAATCCCACTGCGGATCAAGAGACTATTTCCCAGGGTAAGGAGGGTGGCCTAATGGTTAAGGTGTTTGCCTTACAGACACAAGGTGCAGGGTTTGAGTCTCACAAGGGTTAATTGGCTAGGCTTAAAATGGCTCGCAAGGGCAGTTAGCTTAGTACTAATCTATGAACTTATGACCTAAAGGTATTAAGGCTACTACAGCCAAAAACCCTACCCCTTCGGATAGGGATTCTAGGGCTTTAGACAGATGGGCTAAGAAGGTATATACCTCTGCAACTCTTTATCCAGGCTTTAAAATGCCAGTTTCACATGTTGAAGTACCAGCAGCATATTATAGAACTAATTAGACAAAAAATGTTGATTCCTGATTGTGCAGAAAATAAAGATTTACAAGGGTTAATGCATTCTGCAAACCAAGATTGGTAAACATACTTTGCAGTGTGGTTTTGATGCCTTAGAAGCATCTTGCAGGGCTGCTGTCACTGGGTCTGTTCTGAGAAGGCATGCTTGGCTGAAGGAACAAATCTTGCCAGACCATGTCAAAGCAAAATTACTAGATGCTCCATTCAACCAAGAATGTCTGTTTGGCACAAAAGCAGAAGTAGTCCTTAAAAAGATGGAGGAAAAAGCTAAATCTATGCAAACTGCTAAAGATTTCTTACAGGTACAGCCACCTAGATTCTGTAGGCATTGGCCTTCAAATAAACTGGTCCTTTCCAGTCGCTCCCAGACCTTCTCAGTCCATACCCAGGGGCACCAGACCACAAAGACTACAGCCTCAGGGTATGCACAGATCTAAACAATGGAGTGCTCCCACCTCAAAAACAGGGAGTGGTAAGCCACCCCCTTATGGAAAAAGTTCGCAATGACTTGTCCTTCATCCTTCCCAGCCATGCCCAAGTACTTGTACCCCTAGGAGGAAAACTCGCCCTGCGTGCAAAAAACTGGGTGTATATTACCCAGGACCAATGGGTCTTAAACATTGTATCCCAGGGATACAGATTCTACTTCCACTCACTGCCAACCCCAAGTGGGTTGCCAGACTTTCCTCCAAACCAGTGGGCAGAGGCCCAAAAGCAAATACTTTCTCTTCTCAGTATCAGGGCTATTCAACCTGTTCCAACAGAGCAAAGGGGACAAGGTTTCTACACCATACTGTTCCCGGTGCCCAGAAAAGAGAACTCTTGGTGCCCTATCCTGGATCTGTCAATTCTCAGCACCTTCCTGGTGGTACAAAAATTCAAAATGCTTACACTCCAGCAGCTGCTTCCTATGCTAGTCAAGGACTCTTGGCTGGTCACCCTAGACTTAAAAGAAGCATGTTTACACATCCCCAAAAGGGAATCTTGCAGGAAATATCTACGTTTCCGGGCAGGCTCTATGCACTATCAGTTCTCTGCACTTCCCTTTGGCTTATCAACTGCCCCCAGGGTATTCACAAAGTGCCTGGCTCCAGCCATTGCATACTGCAGGGAGAGAAATATTCAAATTTACCCATACTTGGACAATTGCCTGATTCAGGCGGGCAGTCAGAAATTGTTACGTCAGCACTTGACGTTTGTAAAGAGACTCCTAATTTCTCTAGGGTATACCATAAATGAAAAGAAATCACATCTGGTACCCAGCCAATAGATTGTATTCCTGGGAGCAAGCTTGAACACAACTTCCCAGATGGCATTCCTCACTCCGGAAAAGCAGGTTTATTTGACAAATTACTTCAAATTACTGGCCACCCAAACCCATCTATCTTCAAGAAAAATACTGCAAGCACTAGGGTTCATGGCCTCATGCATTCTCCTAATTCCATATGCAAGACTGCATATGAGGAAACTTCAATGGTACTTAAAATGTCTCTGGTGTCAACATTCTCAGGACCTGGAAACAGTGATTCCTATCTTTCCTTGCCTAAGGACAGAGTTCCTTTGGTGGGCAGAGGTTTGCAACCACAACAAGGGTCTCCCTTTCACTCAAACCCCATCGCCCAAACCCTGACAACAGATGCATCAGACTATGCATGGGGTGCTCACATGGCAGGCAAATGGAGCCCAGGACAAATTCACCTGGGAATGCACTGACAGCCTTCAAATAGCTTATCCTTCCAGGACAACTTTTAAAAAAGACAGACAACACCACAGTTATGTGGTACATAAACAAGCAGGGGGGAACTCATTCCTACCCCCTCTGCATGGCCTGTGGAACACCGCCTTAAGCAATCAAGTGCACCTGCCAGCTCAATTCCTGCCAGGCAAACAATATTCACTGGCAGACTTAACCAGAAATGTAATGGACCTACAAGAGTGGAAACTAGAACTCAACTCATTCAGACTTCTAATCCACAGGTGGGGGGGACACCAGAGGTGGACCTCTTTGCTTCCCCCCAAAACCATCAATTGAGCAAATTTTGTACCAGAACTCCCCACAGTCAAGCATGGAAAGTGGATGCCCTATTCTTTACATGGGGAAACCTCTCAATCTACGCCCCCCCCCTACCCCTCCTCTCCAAAGTACTACTCAAGATCAAACAGGACAGGCCAAGGACAATCCTTATTGCACCAGACTGGCTACGCCAGCATTGGTACCCACTCCTATGCAGTCGTGACAGCAGTGCCACCCTGGCACCTACATCAGACCCCCTCTCTGCTGCCCCAGCAGGAGGGACAGATTTTGCATCCTCAGCTGCAAACCCTGAACCTGGCAGCCTGGCTTATTCCCTAAATACATCACCAGCAACCCTCAGCAAACAGGTGCTGGATGTCATCCTTGAGGCCAGGAGGCCTAGTGTTAGGAAATCTTATTCAGAAAAGTGGAAAAGATACTGTTCTTGGAGCCAGTCTCAAGGAAAGGACACAATCGTGCCCACTTTACCTCAAATCCTAGATTATCTAGCAGAGCTGCTCCACAAAGGCCTATCCTTCTTATCTATTAAGATTCATGCCTCTGCATCTCAGCTCATCACAATACTGAGCCACCCCTCTTCTCTCACCCCCTAATCAAACAGTTCCTGAGAGGAGCTAACAATTTAAGACTCCCAGGGAGAGCTCCCATTCCTGGCTGGGACCTTAACTTTGTACTAGAGAAGCTCACATTTCCCCCTTTTGAGCCTGCTGCTACAGCAGAGTTAAAATTCCTCCCTTGGAAAACAGCTTTACTTCTAGCCATCACTTCAGCAAGAAGAATGTCTGAGTTACAGGCCCTTACGGCTGTGGAACCCTGCATTATCTTCCATGCGGACAGGGTTTCTCTCAGGACTAACCCATCATTTATGGCCAAGGTGGCATCCAGTGTGGCTTTAAACCAATTCCTCCATTTACCAGCCTTTTTTACAAATCCTCAGAATAAAGGAGAAAGGATCCTGCACTCCTTAGACATACACAGACAGCTCAGGTTCTACCTTGACAGGACTAAACCTTTCAGAAAATCTGACCAGCTGCTAGTCAGCTTTGCTACAGGGGCAGAGGGCAAGGCCATTTCAAAGCAAACCATTTCCAAATGGATAGCACACTGCATCCATTTCTGCTGAAAACACCATGGAAAACCTACCCCACAGGGGATCAGAACTCATTCCACTAGGGCTACCTCAACCTCTGCAGCATTTCTCAGGGAAGTCCCTACCAGGGACATCCTGGAAGCTGCAACCTGGAGTTCTGTACACACCTTCACCAAGCATTGCCACTTACCTATCTTTTCTAAATCCAGAGCTGGATTTGCCACAGCAGTCTTACAGGGCCTGCTAGCCAGCCCTAATACTTCTTGACTGCCTCCACCCTTCCTCAGCTTTGGGAATCAACCCAAGTGTGATGACTGCAACAGTGAAACACGAAGAACATAGTACAGTTGTGCACACTTACCATAAATGTAGATGTTCAAGTGTATTCACTGTTGAAGTCCTGGTTACCCTCCCTCCAGCCCCCTGACTTTTCTATACTTTCTACCTATCCTCTTTTTTTGCCCATGTCTTATGGCAATGGTATTTACTTTTTACTGGAGGTGTTCCACTCCATGTAATTGCTTCCTATTTTGGGGGCTCCTGACATCTGGGGCAAGAAAACTGATGTAATGGCTTCGGCTGCATGTTTTATACCCCTGACAACCTGACGTCATGGAAGAGGCGACAGCATCCGACGCAGAAATCCCAAGACTCTGGTATTCGGGCCGACTGAGGGCTACCTGCAGGCAGATAACCCAAGTGTGATGACTGCAACAATGAATACACTCGAACATCTACATTTAGGGTAAGTGTACACAACTGTACTTTACCTTTTACAAAATGGATTGTGCTCCCCAATCCATTTTCTAAAACAACATGGTCAGTCCTGATGATACATACATTGCTTACACATTCCACAAGGTGGTGTTCCCTTCCCATCTCTTAAGGGTGTAATATTGTCACTTTCCAAAGTTTGTTTGAAATTCCTACTTGTTTTAAACCTGTATTGAAAAGTAAAGCATTTTTTGTATAATCACCCTAAATGAAGTAAGGTTTATATATATATATATATATATATATATATATATATATATATATACACACACACGCGCGCAAAAAACATGTATATAAAAATATACATATATATGAAAAAATGTATGTGTTGAACATTTGTGTTTATTAAAATTAAACGTAAATAATAAAAAAAAATGTAATTAACAGATTTTATGTAATGTGGTCAATATAAGGTTAAGGATGTGTTAATTATGCAATCAAATGTGAACTATAAAAGGATGTCATGTGGTTTAACATTTTATCTGATGAAGTGTTGCTTTCTGAGACTAAAGCGCTTATCTGTGATTTTATTAAAGTTGTGGAACTTGACTGTAGTGGTTAGACTTCCCATACATGTCAAGCAGAGCACCTCGCTGTCCCTCTTCAAGAGAAATATTGATGAGTGGATGGGTAATAGAAAGTTCACCCTGGGGATAACTCCAGTGGCTCTACCTGATAGAGGCACTGGGAACTAACGAGCGGCATGATGCCAGGGCACTTCTGTGGGCTAGGCTTGTAAAGGCTCCAGGCCCATTAGCTTAGTACACACCTATGAACCTCCAAGCTTGAACCAAGGTAGATCATCATATTACCTTTCAGCAGTTTGTACTACTTACTAAACTAACTACACTATGTCCTCACATATTACAGAACTGAGGCATGTGTGCACCATATGTAAGTGAAGTCCTATTTGTAATCTTTTTGTTTAGGTTGTCATGTATTTAACATTAATTTTGCTAGTGGTTGACAAGTGTCCCTTTAAAGACACCTGTTCTCCTGATGTATCTGTCCACCTCAAGGGCAGATGTATGTTCATTATGCAAGCATTACTAGGGCCTGTCCACCAGCATGTAGCTACCCTTTATTGCTTATAAATGCCACTTTGCACATAACTGCTCAGCTTATTTCCTGACCACTGAACTGATTTCTTTGGTTATATAACTCGAGTATCACGTTTAGCAGCTTGTTGTATTTTATGCCACTGTCTTGAAAGCTGAGCCTGCCTTAGACAGTACACTCTAGGGCTCTGCTGCCCATTCCAAGAAGTAATATTTCTTTAGGTCTGTGTTTCTTTACCTGCTTGTCCCTTCCTTCTCTTCATCAGGCCTTACATTTTAACCCTTAATGCATTGTGCTCATAAAATTCCCCGGCCTTTATTTTCTTCGTAAGCTGTATTTTTGTTTTAAGTATTTACTCTTACCTCAACTCCATCCTTCCCATTACCATTTCTGTGATTCTGCATTGTGTTTGTTTACCTGAAAAATTTTCCTTCCGTTCGGTCTCCACCAGGAAATGGATAAGATGTTTTAGTTTTTACTGTTGTAAAGCTATTTGCAATGAAAGGTGAAGTACACCACAACTAGTCATACAGCAATTTGTCTGTTTTGGCTGCATCACCTACCTTTTAATTTGCCCACTGACCACTTCATTGATGATTTTTCAGTAACGCTTTTCAGCAAAGATTAGAATGCAGGCTTATGAACTCCTCATTTCGGGCCTCACTTATAGTATAACCATTTTCATCACAGTCAAAACCAGACTTCTCCTTTGGCTGTTAAGCAAACAGCTGTTAATGGATACTTCTTGGCTTTTAGGGTGTATCTTTATTGCCAAAGCAGGGTTTCCTGCTGCATTCAAAGTCCTTCAGAGTAGAGTTGTTAGAAAGGCTCCAGTTTTCACAGGTCATTTTTAAAGCTAGAACTCTACTTAGAGTTAAAGTAGTGGTGTGAAATTGACATTTTTTTGTCCTTGTGCCTACAAATAATCTAACCCATCCCAAATGATCATTGGGTCATACTTAATCATTCAACTTGAGGAGCATGAGTATATCTTGGAAGGCACCAGTCAATGTATTTTGTTTTACTGACCGTAAATGAAGTGTACACTTCTCAAAGTAAGGGACTTCTGTTCCTTCCCCTTTGTACTTTTCATACAAACATAGTTTGACAGAGCAAAGTGTGCATCCTTGTCCACAGACAGTCATCAAAAACAAATGTTTGCCATGGATGACTGTACACTTTTACAAGCTCAAGTCATCAGACTCAAGCATGGGTTACTGTGGAGGCTGTGTGCACCTTTAAAAACTCCTGTTCAAGATGAACAGTTAGTTGAAGTAATTTTACAATACTGATACTGCAGTACAGCATGGGGGGGGGGGGGGGTGCACTACCAAATGTGGTGTTCTTCAGATGAAACGTTAAGCTGGGGCCTCATCTGCCTGAGTTGGTGGTAGTTCAGGTGGATGTGAAAGATCCCATTGCACTTGCTGCAAAGCGTAGGGGAAGTTACCTGATGCCCTGACCAAATTTCACCAAGTCGGTATGAATACCATATCGAGTCTCCCCTGAAAAGTTGTCATTAGCCTAGTTGGATTAATCCATTCAACAGATTGTAAATAAACAAAGTCATTGCTTACTCTGTAAATTGTGTAATAAAGCATTTCAAAGCAAGCTATGACTCCTATAATAAGTGAAAGCCTGCCTTATCTCTGGTTGCAAGTAGATGGTAGCTGAGGAAACTGTTAATCATGTTCTCTTTGTTTTGATGCCATTATGTTGATTTTGGTGAGCAAGGTCAGCATGAAGGTGATGCAGACTGCATATCTTTCAGTTGCTGTTTTCTATAAAACTTCCACAACCAACTTTTCACTGCTCTACAGTACTGTTAGTATGGCTGATCAGGTTTTCCACCAAGTTATTCTACTTAAAGCTAAAAGCAGTTCACTTCATGTATTATCACTGAGGTATTTTAAAAGTTCATCTTTATATTCTGTCTTGTATACAGCCTGGAAGGTATGTTGTGCTAATGATCACCAATTAACTCTACACACAATTAAATTTTAAACTTGTGAGCTGCCAAAAACATTAAACTGCATTCAGGAAAGAGAAGCAAATTTAGTGTAGTGTGCTCACACATCACACAGTCATCTGTCACTTCATAGGATCATAGGACTTAACTAGGCTATTTACCCATAGGTCATTTCAAGTCTATGTGTTTCATCTCAATGTAATACCGTAGAAACTGTAGTCTATACTCAAGAATGTATTTAGTAATGACTGCCCTTGTCCAAGAGGGTTGTGGGCCCTATCCCAGGTAAGAATTTATGGTGCCCCATCCACTCGTCTAGGTTCCTTTTCAGCAGTGTCCTAGAGGTGCTGTGTTTCGCATTAATTGATAGACTGTTCCAAATACGCAGCAGTTGCTGGGAGACAAATCTGTCCCTCCAGCATGTCCTATTCAAGCCACAGGCCATACTTGGGTCCCTGGAACGGATAGCTCTAGTCCCGTTTAATTTATGGATGTGCAGCAAATTCATTGGGTTTAGGTCTGAGATTGCTCTGTAAGCCAGGCATAAGTCTCCCCTAAGAAGTCTATATGATGCAGAGTATAGTGACAGGGACTTTAGTCAGTCTGTGTAAGGTACATGCTGGGAATCTCTTGATGATCTTTGTAAGAAACTTCTGAGGTCTCTCCAATTGCTGCAGGTGCTTTGTACGGTACTTGCCAAAAGGGGTGTTGTATTCAATTATGGGCCTAATTAGTGACTAGGATAGAAGGGTTATAACCTTCTAGAGGTGATGCCTTTACTAATCAAGTGTGCTACATAGAAAACCTTCCTTACTACAGTAGATAGCCTTCCTTACTACAGTAGACACATGGTGGTCAAAGTTAAGGTCACGGTCAACATGTGATCCAAGATCCCTTACCACTTTATAGATACTTTAAGTATTGTTGATTTGACAGTGTGAATGGACATTGATTTTGCTGAAGGGAATGATGATGCATTTCTTTGCATCTGCATAAGACCCTTCTGAAGTCAGCTGACATAATTTGGGTATTCAGCAATTGCACCGAGTTTGCAGTTGTCCGCGAATCTGGTCAGCTACAGCCCCTTAGTTTTGGTCTAAACTTCTGAGAATTATATACCAAACAGTAGGGAGCCCAGCACTGACCCCTATAAGTTCAGAAATTAGTACCTGGCTAACTGTCCTTGTGGGTCATTCCAAACCCAGCCAGTTATCCCATGTGGGGATCAAATTCTGTACCCTGTGCCTATAAAGTGTACACCTTAGCCACTATGCCAAATTCCCACAAAATATCAGTTTTAAGTGATCAATGCACTTACAGCTCATAGGTTACTACTAGGCTAACTGCCCTTGTGGGCAATTTTAAGCCTAGCCAATTACCCCATGTGAGAATCAATCCTTGCACCTTTTGTCTGTAAGGTAAACAGCTTAACTGTTATGCCAACCTCCCAACATATAAATTAGTACCAGACTGACTGTCTTTGTGGACCATTCCAAGGCCAGATAGTTAACCAATGTGAGAATCAAACCCTGCACCTTGTGCTTATAAGGTGAACACCTTAACCACTATGCCAACCTCCCAACCTTCATAGGAAGCAACTACCATCTACCTTCCAGGTACAGCTTCTGAATATTAAAATCTATTACTGCCAAGTACCTCCAGCTCCAGTTACATTGCCAAACATTGCAAGTTGTTTCATTTGTACTCTGTCAGCTGTCAGGGAACCTAGCAAGTCATTAAGTTACCAAAATGTTTGTTTGTTACAGCTGTGTTTTATAGGGATTCAGTTTTCAGGAAAAGGAAGCTGTGATGCTTTAACTAGTCAGCATTTCAGTAAAACCACCCACGTGTGTCTTTCTGAATCAATCTTGGAAACCCTGTACTTCTGCAGTGTAACCAACATGGCAAGAAACCAATTTCTCACTTGTTCATTTAGCAAGATTTGGGAGTTCTTAATGAATGAAGAAAGCTGATTTAGCTACACTGGAAAAGAAGGATAGGGCAGAAGTTAATTAGAAATCTACTGTAGAAGAGCCAGAGGCATGGGAGGGTAGTAAAGATTAAACCAAGCTACTGAGTTGTTAGCTACATTAGTCAGCAGAGAAAGTAGCTGCATAAGGAAGAGACAGATGATTCAGTGGGAGTGTTAGTAAAGATACGGTAAAAGAGCAGGAAAAGAGAAAAAAAATGTTCGCGAAAGGATAGGGAACAAGGCTGAGATCATCTACTCGGGATATTTTCCAAAGACATGCATCTGGAGCATTTCTCCCCGGGCCTCCGCTGAAAACAGGATCTGTGGAACCTAGTCGGACATTCCCGGTCAACAAATGTTAAATAAATAAATAAATAAAATAAAAATAAAATATTTGAAATAATAGCTGGAATTCTGGTAGAATCACTCTACCAAAAATGTATAGTCATCCCCTTTGGGAAAAACAAAGTACCCAAAAATTATCACATAGACAGCAACCCACTGAGTACTGAAAAAGTAATCAGAGACCTAGGGACCCAAGTCGACAGCGACCTCTCATTTGATACCCCCGTTGCCAAAGTGGTTAGAAAAACATTCTACCTTGCACACCTCATCACGAAGGGATTCACATCCAGATCCAAGGATGTCATTGTACCCCTATATTCCTCCCTCATCAGACCCATGATTGAGTACAATGCCCCATTTGGTATGTACCTCACCTGGCATTTGCAACAGCTGGAGAGACCACAAAAGTACCTCACCAAGAGGATCAAGGGTCTCAAACATGTGTCTTATTCTGCCAGACTAAAGAAACTTCAGCTCTATTCAGTATCATACCGCCTGCTCAGAGGTGATCTCTGCCTGACGTACAAGGCCATGTCCAGTCAGGATCTGATGGACATGCTCCACCTCAAAAAATCCAAGTCCATCAGGACCACGAGAAAGACTTAAACCTCGGCACAAGTATGAATAGGACATGCTGGAGGGATAGATTCATAACCCAGAGGCTTCCCATGCTTTGGAACAAGATCCCAGTTCGTATTAGGCAGAGCCCCTCACTGACTCTCTTCAAGAGAAATCTTGATGAGTGGATGGGAGATCGTAAGTTTACCCCAGGGGTCACATCTGTGTCACTGCTAGACAGGGGCACAGTAAACTAATTCTGTTATATAAGGGGACCTTCATTGTGTCACTACTAGACACAGTATTCTAAATTTATTCTGTACATTTTTGTACCATTTCATGGGGTGGCAAATGCCACATCACTATGGCTAGGCTTACAAATGCCCCAGGGCAGATAGCCTAGTACTATACTATGAAACTATGAAGCTTTTAAGACAGTTTCTATGAAAAGAGATAATGCCAGCTGATAGGAGGCATGCCACATTGGGCCCTCTATACAGGAGAGAGATTAAGTTCACAATGAGCAGTTATGGATCTGCTACTATTCACTGAAAGCACATTTCACCAAAAATCAAATTAGTGCACTTTTCACTGAAAGCTTATTTCACCGAAAACACAATTCACAGAAACACATTTCACCGAAAGTTGTAGATGGCCTTTACCCCACTGTAGTGCGACCCTGGAGTTAGTATATATAGTAAGGGGGGTGTGGTGGGCATATTTCATGTATATATTGTCAGAGAAATATTAAAAATATGTGGGGGGCTACACCCCCCACACCCCCTTACTATATATACTAACTCCAGGGTTGCACTACAGTGGGGAAAAGGCCACCTACAACTTTCGGTGAAATGTGTTTCAGTGAATTGTGTTTTCGGTGAAATGTGCTTTCAGTGAAAAGTGCACGGTGAAATGTGTTTCAGTGAAATGTGCTTTTGGTGAATAATAGTGGATCCGCAGTTATATACTGGCCATTGTGAGTTATGTGGTGACCAACATCATGGAAGCTCCTATCATTAACACACTATAACCAGCCAAAGGAGATGCATCTTTGGAATTGATATATTAGGGAGATGAGAGAAGTAACACCAGTGGTTATTTATTTTATTTTGTAGTGTTTGTACTAGTTCAGTAAAGTATAGTTTGTCTTTTAGTTGCATGAGTCTCTGTTTAGGCTTTTATACTGCTTCTATCTGGAGGATTAGGGAGCTGGATCATGGGAACCCAGTGGGTGTGCTTGCCCTGGCTTCTTAAGGGCCTTTGAGTTAGTGCCACAAGAAAATCTGCTAAGAATGCTTAAGTTGATATGAGAAGGAGGCAGAAAGTGTGGATAAGTTGGGAAATGTCTCAAGGTTTTAACACAAAAGCTGAGTGTGATGGTTGGGATGTATGAAGAAAGGCAGTTAACTATATCACACGGTTCAGTTATGGATCTCATATTACTCTGTGCAAATTTCAGGCATAACATTAGAATAATAGGTTGCAATAATTTATATGTGCATAGAGGCAATAAAGGGAGACTTGAGCATCAACAGAAACTGGACCACACGGGTAATATGATGAGGAAAAAAATGGCATTTGAGATGTAGCCTACTGAAATTCAAAGTGCTGAACCTGGCGAAGGATTGTCTTCTGGTGGATTTCTTGATCAGTTATGTAATATACTTGCACTGGAAAAAGAAAAGGACATATGCGTAATAGTCAGTAGAAATGAGCTACCAATAACAATGCAAAGGTGGTGATGGTAGTGTGCTGGTGTACATTCCAAGGGAGATGCACCCTAGGGTCATCTATCAAACAACAGGAAGTCCTTAGCTGGAATACATAGTGCTGTTCTGGAGACCTTACAGGTAGCAGAATGCATTAATCAGTAATGGAATTCAGCAGGGATGTTAAGTTGACTGGAGGGAGAAATGTGTGAGACAAGACTAAACATATTGTGCTAGATTCATCTGAGATGAGGAGAGGCAGGGTGGATCTGATTTACGTCCATAAATCTCTTGTAGGACAGTGTAAGTATATAGAACTTTGAAGAGAGGACAGTTATATAAACCACTGAAAGTGTTCTAGTTCAGCCTACAACTGAGGAAAAACTATGTGGGTCATTAGAATGCAGTATTAGGGTGGTGGTGAAAACAAAAAGCAACTTAAAAATGGTCTTGAGTAAGGTGTAATGTGATAGTGTTCAATCTCGCCGTTTGTTCTTACACATGGGTTCGGAGCCGATCCTCGGCTCCGTGTCGGCCGCTTGCAAGCTCTGCATCGAGAAGAAGCTCGAGACAACCTAATACCCACAATCCCCCTCTGCCTTTACCTCAGATCTAGTTTGCCGCTGCTGCGTTCGCATCGCTGGAATCTAGCTCGAGCATCTTGAGATAAGATATAACTTTAATTTTGTTATATTTTAGAAAAATTTGTTCTAAAACTACTTTTTGGTAGACATAGTGTATGTGTGTGTGTGTGTAGGTAGAATTTCTCGGTACCGTTAACTTTATTTAACTGGTTAGAGTTTTTCGGGGCCTACCACCCCTTACTTAAATTTGACAACCGGACTGACATATACACCGGATTTGACCTTTTTCTATTGGATTTGTCTCTTATACTGGATTTGACTTTTCTCTTATACTGGATTTGACTTTTCTCTTTCCTGTAAAATGTCTGAAAAAATTAAATCAGGCTTTAAACGTTGCCAGTGTGGCCAAAAAATGTCAGTTACTGACAACCATAGTTCCTGTGTCTACTGCCTTGGCCCTCTCCACTTACAAGAGGACTGTTCAATTTGTCACTCTTTTAGTGGGAGGGTCATGACAGATAGGCGCAGGAAACTCATGGACAGGGGGTTATTAAAACCTTCCTTTCAGGAGGCTCTGGATGCTTCAGACCAGGCATCCAAATCCTCGAAGGAATCCAAGACGCCGGAGCCCAAGTCATCGGCTCCGAGCTCTTCGAGTAAAGTTAGATCACCGGTTCCACAGACTTCGGGGCCGAGTGTTCAACTGGTGTCGGTTCCTGAGCCTCGAGTCTTGGAACCGGTGATGGAGCTCCCTCCCTTGACTCTATTGAGGTCGGCTCCGTCTTCGGTTCCTTCGACCCGTTCTTCTTCTAAGCTCTCCGATGTCGATGTGGATCATGTGGTGCAGACGTTATTGGAGCATTCGGCCCTATCCAAACTTATTTCAGTTTCCACCCAGTTGGTGTCGAAACTTGAAGGCCTCCCATTGTCTCCATCCATTCCTCCTCCGAGACCTGTCCAGTCTTTGGAGCCGGAAGAGGTTGATCTTCTGATTGTGGAGCCCTCGGGTCCAGAACCGTCTTTTTCTCGGTCTGTTCCTCTCACCTCGACTCCGTCGGACCCGGTACTGGAGTCTCGGAGCCGACGATCTGTCCTTGGTTCCGGGGCCGAGAGTCGAACCGACGTTTCGGTTCCGACTCTTCCCCTTGGGGCCTCGGCGCGGATCGATTCGGCTCCGTCCTCGGGGTCGATGCCTTCGGTGCCTGTTTCGGGGATTCTTCCCATTTCTTCGGAACCGGGAGATTCTTCGACTCGGGACCCGGGGGCTTTCGATCTAATGAGGAAGGTGTTGTCTACCCAGACAACCACATCAATAGAAGCAACCTCTCCTCCCCATAAAGGGCCGTTATCCTCTGGCCACATCCAAGCGTCGAGCACCGGTGTCTCAGCCACCCCTGGAGGGTGCCCCCTCTTCCTCGGAGGCTTCTTCGGATGCTCCCCACGAAGAAGTCCCTAGGAAAAGATTGTGTAAGAGGAGACACTTGGATTCTCCACAAGAATCCTTGACATCCGATACTGACTTAGATGAGTCAGAAGGGTCCCCTAAGTCACCTTCAGAAGATGTCTCTTTTTCTGACATATTGGAGATCCTGAAACAGAGAGGTGACTGGCAGTCCCTCCCCCCTTCTGAGGATGAGTCAGTCTTGCTGAAGGCATTCGGTGCTCGCCCTTCCTCCTCCTGGGTCACTCCGCCCTTCGATGAATTAATGGAACTTATTGCTCGAAGGGCGTGGGAGGCTCCTGACACAGTGGAACCAGTCCCAAGGAAACCCAATAAGTATATCACTGCACCCCAGGACAAGACTTACTTGACAAAGGGAGTTCCAGTGGACGCTATGGTGGTGGTAGCGGCCACGAAAAAGGAGATGTTGGAATCTTCCTCATCTGTCCATCCCCCTAATAAAGATTCTAGGACTATGGACAGGTATGGGAAGTGCATTTTTAGTTCAGTGGCTTTTTCCATGCGATCCCTGAACTATTTGACCCACTTTACACGACTTCAGAGGGCTCTAGTCAAAGAGTTGGGAGATACCCTCCAGGGTACTACAGATGCTGCTGTCTCAGAGAAAGTGACAGCGCAACTTAATACCCTTACATCCATTGTGAACTCGTCCATGAGGCTGATTTCTTACGCAGCCGAAGGTTCGAGTAGGGCAGCAGCTTCAGCGATTGCTCTTCGCAGACAATCCTGGATGCGCTTGTGTTCATTTGCGGAAGCCTTCAAGTCTTCCTTTACTAACGCCCCATTTGACGGTGCCACTCTTTTTGGCCCCAAAGTAAAGGAGACCCTTACCCGGTGTGAGCAGGAGGGAAAGACTCTGTCTGCTGTCGGAGTCCGTTTTTCCACCCCAACCAGACCGTACCCCAAAGGGCAACGTGGTGGAAAAATGTGGTTTCGAAAACCCCAAGGATCTTTCCCAGGCACACAGGGTGATGCCCTCTAGAGGCAGAGGAGGGGCAGAGGTGGAAGACGCCGCCCTGGCGGCAGAAGGGGTCCGCAGAATCAAGGTGACAGGGATACACTCCCTGGTAAACCTTTCCAGCACTCCTGAGAGGAGGCCCGACTGTCCTGCTCTGAAGGCAGTCGGGTCGCTAGCTTTATACCCTCAGGCCTGGCAAAACATAACTACAGACAAGTGGGTAAAAAGCGTGGTTACCAGAGGTTACAATATACCTTTTCTATCCCATCCCATTCCAAAGAAAAGACTCCCAGATGTACCGCCCCATCTGCGAGAGCCAGCAGCTATAGAAATTTCAAAGCTGCTAGAAAAAAGAGTCATCCAACCAGTCCCAGCGGACCAGAAAGGATTCGGGACTTACTCAAGGTTCTTTTTAGTTCCAAAGAAAACAGGGGACTGGAGGCCCATTCTGGACCTAAGCGACCTCAATACCTTCGTCAAGAAAGAAAAGTTCCAAATGGTCACGCTTCAATCGATCCTTCCATTTTTACAGAAGGACGACTGGATGTGCTCAATAGATCTGAAGGATGCATACTACCACATCAAAATGGCCAGGGCATCCAGAGATCATTTGCGCTTCCGGCTGGGTGCCAGTCACTTTCAGTTTCGAGCCCTGCCCTTTGGTCTGACCTCAGCCCCCAGGGTCTTCACCAAATGCATGGCAGTGGTAGCGTCTCACTTGAGACGCCAAGGATTCCAGGTGTTTCCGTATCTGGACGACTGGCTCCTTTCTGCCACCACCCAGCGTCAACTAGTACAGGCCAGAGACTACACTCTTCAACTGTGTATTCACCTAGGAATCTCCGTAAACTTCGGAAAATCCTTACTACAGCCATCACAGAGTATCTTGTTCATAGGAGCGGAATTAAATACACATCAGTTAATTCTAAGACTTCCTCCAGAAAGGATACTTTCACTTCAGACTCACATACGTCTTCTTCTCTTGTCCAGGAAATCCCCAGCAAAACTGGTACTGAAGGTTTTGGGACTCATGTCAGCTTCTCTTATTGCAATACCCTTGGGAAGACTGCACATGAGAGTCTTACAATGGCTACTGTTTGCACAATGGTCGTTCCAACAACTACCTCTAACACACGAGATTCTTATAACGAACACATGCAAAACACACCTAAACTGGTGGCTTCAGATGTGCAACCTTTCCAAGGGGAGACCATTTGTGCTACCCACGCCTACAGTTACGGTGACCACGGACGCTTCCCTGATAGGGTGGGGGGGCATCTTTCAGGGACAGACAGTCCAAGGCGAATGGACCAATTTAGAGTACAATCTGCACATCAATGTTCTAGAGTTAAGGGCAGTGTTTCTAGCGTTGCAACACTTTGCTCCCCTTCTTCCTCTGGGAACTATTGCAGTTCAGACGGACAACATGTCGGTAGTCTGGTACATAAACAAGCAAGGGGAACCAAGTCCTATCAGCTATGCAGAGAGGCCATGAGAATCTGGCAATGGGCGGAGTCCACGGGTCGCTTTCTGATAGCAACGCACATCCCGGGGTCATCCAACGTCATAGCCGACAGGCTGAGCAGAGCAATTCTGTTACCGCACGAGTGGTCCCTAAAACAGTCACTTGCGAAAAAGATTTTTCGCACGTGGGGCCAGCCTTCCTGCGATCTGTTTGCGTCTCCAATGAACGCCAAATGCAAGAGCTACTTTGCCCTATTACCCCCTCCAGGGGAAGTCCCCAGGGATGCACTGATTCACGATTGGCCCCCGGGACTCCTGTACGCATTTCCTCCCTTCCCCCTGATATCAAAGTTTCTCCAGAAAGCCAAAAACCTACACAGGACAATAATCCTCATTGCCCTGTTCTGGCCTCGTCAAATTTGGTTCCCCTTCCTCATGACACACTGCATTCGGGGACCCTGGATCCTGGACCCAGAGCCAGATCTATTGACTCACTTGTCAGGGGCTCCTCACCCCTCGCTATTGTCCCTCCATCTAGCAGCTTGGCTGCTCCAATTCCCAACTTAGCCAGGTCTGATTTTCTTTCGCCTGCAGTTCAAAATATATTAGTGGCTTCTCATAAAGCTTCTACTACTAAAACATATACTAGTAAATGGAAGCGCTTTGTATTCTGGGCGAATACACAGCAAGTGGACCCTGTTATAGCTCCTTTGAATAAAATATTAGAGTTTTTAACAGACTTGTTCCATCAGGGTGCTTCTCCTGCCACATTAAGAGTTCAATTGGCTGCCATTTCTAATTTCCATGTGGAAGAATGTGGGGCTCCTGTTATGGCCCACAGACTTTGTAAAGCCTTTTTAAAAGGGGCTTTTCATATTAGACCACCAATTAGATCTCCTACGTCACCTTGGAGTCTAAACTTATTGTTATCTAAGTTAATGCTGCCCCCCTTTGAACCAGCCTCCTCTTGCCCATTGAAATATTTGTCATGGAAGACTCTCTTTTTGGTAGCCATTACATCCGCTAGACGAGTATCTGAACTTCAAGCTCTCTCCATTAAGCACCCTTATTTGATCTTTCACTCTGACAGAGTTTCTCTTCGCACTAATTCATCCTTCCTTCCTAAAGTTTGTTCTATTAATAATATTAATCAGTCCATTGAATTACCCACTTTCTTCAAGAATCACTCCAATAAAATGGAGTATATTCAAACAACAGCAGACAAGATGTATATATAAAAACAACAAAGACTATCAGTGAGTCCCAGCTCTACCTTCCAATAAAAAATTTATTTCGTTGAACAGTTCTTTCTCTAGCGCCTCGGCCAACAGCCTTTACAGAGTAAAACAGTAAAACTCATAAAACACTTGCAATATATACAAAAAAACAAGTAATTAATCAATTATATAATTAAACTATCAAATCACATATATTAGATATATTTAAAGTCATAGTCTTAAACAAGACATTGCCAGTTACATTCTCTGTTCATTCCATATGGATGTAAAGTCCCAAATTTCATAATCAGAATGCATTCCTTTTGTCTTAACATATTTTTTGCCTATCAACATCATTATAATATAATGGAACATGTTCCAAAACAGACACTTTTATATTCTCAATATTTCCATGATGTACAGAATTAAAATGTTCAGCAATAGGACTAGTAGTTTTATTATTTTTAACATCTCTAATATGTTCTTTTATCCTATCTGCCAACATTCTTTTTGTTTCTCCAATATAATATTTATTACAATCACAAAATATAACATAAACAACACCTTTGCTTATACATGTATATTTAGCTTTTGTAACAAAAATTTTACCATTTATTTTATTTACTTCATTTACAACATGTTTGCATATGGCACACTTTCCACAAGGGAATGTTCCCAAATTCTGCACAACATTTAATCCATTAATACAGGGCTTTTTATAAATACTACGTATCAAAAAGTCCTGTATACTTTTACACTTTCTATATGATGTCATTAGTTTTATATTTTTTAATGATGCTACATCTTTTTTAATAAAGTTCCAATATTCCATAATCATTTTATTACCAATTATAGAGAAGTTAGTGTACTTTCTAACAAAAACCATTCTCTCCTGGTCAGTCACATATTTATTACTACCTTCATAGTTATTTTGTCTAATAGTGCCTTTACTCTGTTTAAAGGCTCTATATAAACTATTTTCTACATTATCTGGGTTATACCCTCTAATTTTAAATATCTCGGCCACTTTATAGGCCTCCCTATAAGCCATATCAATATCAGAATTAAGTCTTTTTATTCTCAAAAAGTCCCCATAGGGATAGCTGACAATGTATGGGGGGGATGGCAACTATCTCCCCACATTTTCCAGCTTATTTCATCAAATTTTCTATGAATGCTGGTATGTATGGGAAAGCCATTATTGCCCTTAAGCGAGATATCCAAAAAATTAACCTGATTTCCCTGCTGTACATCACTAAATTTTATGCCAAATCTGTTGTTATTTAATTCATCAATGAAATTATCTGATGTATCCTGGTCACCATGACAGATGAAAATTAAGTCATCAATAAATCTGTAATATCTTAGAACATTATTTTGAAAGAAAGGCAACCTATAAAGATGTTCATTTTCAAATAGCCCCATAAACAGGTTAGCATAGGCTGGCGCAAACGCTGCCCCCATAGCAGTACCTGTAACTTGTCTATAAACAGTGCCATTAAATTCAAAAAAATTATTTTTTAAGCAGAATTCTACCAATTCCAAAATATAATATGTTTTAGGGCTATCATTCAAAAAGAATTTTATGGCTTCCAAGCCCAAAGTGTGTGAAATATTGGTGTAGAGACTCTCTACATCCACCGTAATAAAGTACATGTTTTCGCCCCAGTATATATCCTTTATTTTCCCTAGAAAATCATATGAGTCCTGTATATAGGAAGGTAATAACAGAACTTTCTTTATCAGTATTTCATGTAACATGATGCAAAGATTATAAGTAAAGTATCCAAAAGCTGACACAATAGGCCGACCAGGTGGTCGGTTCAGATCTTTATGAATTTTGGGTAGGCAAAAGAATTTTGCAATTTTTCTGTTCTTCACATTTATTTTTCTATTTATATCCATTTGACTCAGATAGTGTAATCTCACACCTTTCTGTAATAATATTTCAAAATCCTTTTCTGCCTTGCGTAGCTGACTAATGTTAGTTTTGCAATATATATTGTTGTTATCTAAATGTTGCATGCACATACCATAATAATCATGAGAATTTAATATAACAAGTTTTCCCCCTTTATCTGCTTGTTTAAAAACTATATTGCAGTTTTTACTCAGTTGTTGCAATTTTTCCCATTCCAATTTTGTTAAATTATAAGTATGCTTTTTATTCATAAAATCCTCTATTTCCTTTTCCAGCATTGTATTCAGTAGTGATTCAAATCGTACTATATTAGAATTTCTACATGGAGGTAAAAAATAGTTGTTATCTTTAAGCATATGTGTACTTAATAAGTCATAGGCATTATTTTCCTCTTCACTACCCGATGCACATGAATAAAAGCTTTCTTCACTTTCCGTTTCACAGTTAACATCTGACTCAGTCGTTTTATTTAATCTAAAGAAATGTTCCTTTAAATGCATTTTTCGGCATAATTGAAACAACTCAGTTTTAACCTCATACTTTTTAGGTAAACATGTGGGTACAAATTTTAAACCCTTCTCTAAAACAGAAAGTTCTATCCTATCTAGTTTGTAACTCGACAAGTTAACAACATAATTACTATGCAAGTTATGTCCATCTACCTTTCTTATGTTGTCCATCGCCCGAGTCTCTCTGGCGTTCTGTATTATTCCAACCCCTCTTCCTAGTATTGGTATGATATCCATTTGGTTCTGAATAGGTTTTGTGGAGTGCTTCTGGGTTTGCTGCAACTGGTAGTCTAGGAAAGATTTCTCTGTCATCTTCTTCCCACGAAGACGCTCCACTCTCGCCAGACAGGAAGTTCTTACTAGCATATTTTTCTGAAACCGGATTTCCTTTTTGAAAAGAGACACTCTTTCTTCTGTTTCTTTGAAAGCTTGGAAACACAAACGCCCTCTTGTGTTCATAATCTCGAATGTCTCTGGTTAATTTAGATTTTTTTCTTTCTACTAGATCTTTTTCATAGCTGCTTAATTTGGTATTAATACCTGAAAGAAAATTCTCCAATGTAGAATTCGATGTGATGTTCACCAGCTGTTCACAAACTTGTTTAGTTTCCACTACAAGTTTGTCTTTTTTCATATTGTCTCTTTCAATTAAAATTGACACCCATTCTAAACTGCACCGATGTGCAGCTGCTATCCATCGTTCATGAAATTTAACTTCTACTTCATTAGTAAGGTCAAATGGTGTTGATGGATTCTTAATAGACCTTAACCCCCTAGGTGTTATATCCAGTTCAATATATCTTTCAAGACTACCAATATTGTAGAAAGTAGATGTTTCTTTAAAAATCAATCTTTCAAGTTTAGAACACAAGTCCTGTATTTCTGGATTGTCAGAAATAATATTCTTTTTGCCTACCATAGCAAAAGGATTTGTAGTCGTTCTCTTCCTGGAATTTTCCCATTTCTTTATAATACCAAAGCCTGAATCTCCTGTGGCTTCTGGTGCTGCATTCTTTATAATTGATGTACCAATGTCATTAGGCAAATTACTGGAACGGTTACTGTTTTCTCCATTCCGATTAAACATCTCCATACCAGTCTCTCTAAATATTCTAGGAAAGGAGCACATGGACTCACTTGTCATATTCAAACAACAGCAGACAAGATGTATATATAAAAACAACAAAGACTATCAGTGAGTCCCAGCTCTACCTTCCAATAAAAAATTTATTTAGTTGAACAGTTCTTTCTCTAGCGCCTCGGCCAACAGCCTTTACAGAGTAAAACAGTAAAACTCATAAAACACTTGCAATATATACAAAAAAACAAGTAATTAATCAATTATATAATTAAACTATCAAATCACATATATTAGATATATTTAAAGTCATAGTCTTAAACAAGACATTGCCAGTTACATTCTCTGTTCATTCCATATGGATGTAAAGTCCCAAATTTCATAATCAGAATGCATTCCTTTTGTCTTAACATATTTTTTTGCCTATCAACATCATTATAATATAATGGAACATGTTCCAAAACAGACACTTTTATATTCTCAATATTTCCATGATGTACAGAATTAAAATGTTCAGCAATAGGACTAGTAGTTTTATTATTTTTAACATCTCTAATATGTTCTTTTATCCTATCTGCCAACATTCTTTTTGTTTCTCCAATATAATATTTATTACAATCACAAAATATAACATAAACAACACCTTTGCTTATACATGTATATTTAGCTTTTGTAACAAAAATTTTACCATTTATTTTATTCACTTCATTTACAACATGTTTGCATATGGCACACTTTCCACAAGGGAATGTTCCCAAATTCTGCACAACATTTAATCCATTAATACAGGGCTTTTTATAAATACTACGTATCAAAAAGTCCTGTATACTTTTCCCCTTTCTATATGATGTCATTAGTTTTATATTTTTTAATGATGCTACATCTTTTTTAATAAAGTTCCAATATTCCATAATCATTTTATTACCAATTATAGAGAAGTTAGTGTACTTTGTAACAAAAACCATTCTCTCCTGGTCAGTCACATATTTATTACTACCTTCATAGTTATTTTGTCTAATAGTGCCTTTACTCTGTTTAAAGGCTCTATATAAACTATTTTCTACATTATCTGGGTTATACCCTCTAATTTTAAATATCTCGGCCACTTTATAGGCCTCCCTATAAGCCATATCAATATCAGAATTAAGTCTTTTTATTCTCAAAAATTCCCCATAGGGGATATCTGACAATGTATGGGGGGGATGGCAACTATCTCCCCACATTTTCCAGCTTATTTCATCAAATTTTCTATGAATGCTGGTATGTATGGGAAAGCCATTATTGCCCTTAAGCGAGATATCCAAAAAATTAACCTGATTTCCCTGCTGTACATCACTCCACTAAAATGGAGTATATGTTGCACAAATTAGATGTTCACAGACAGCTAAGATTTTACTTGGATAGAACAAAAGATCACAGAAAAACTGATCAACTTTTTGTAGCCTTTGCTGATAACAGAAAAGGAGTAGCGGTTACCAAAAGAACTCTTTTTAAGTGGTTAACTGATTGTATCATCTATGTCTATGATTCTTCAAATCAAACTCTTTTGCACAAACCCAAAGGACATTCAACAAGGTCAGTGTCTACATCCCTGGCTCATGCAGCCCGCCTACCACTAGACGCTATTTGTGCGGCTGCTACTTGGTCTAAGCCACATACATTCATTTCTCATTATAAGGTAGACAAGGTTTCTAGGGACAGGGCAACCTTTGGTTCCACTGTGCTCAAGAATGTCCTTCCGTGAGTTCCTCAGGGACAAGGAGCTAGGGACGCTACCCATGTGTAAGAACAAATGGCGAGATTGAACACTATCACATATAGAAGTTATGTCCTTACCATAACGTTCCATGTGGAGTGTTCATCTCGCCTTTGTTCTTACATTCCCACCCTCCCGCCCTTAGGAAGAACGTTCAGTTTGGTGCCTGGCCTGGGGCATTCTGCTTCTGCATTGCAGTTGTTATGTATATAGTTGACATGTATATATATGTGTATATGTGTATATATATATATAGACTTATAGTTCTGTGCATATGTGATATAAGCATGAGTGTGCTCTCTCTGACTACTGGTTTGCTTGCAAACTAGATCTGAGGTAAAGGCAGAGGGGGATTGTGGGTATTAGGTTGTCTCAAGCTTCTTCTCGATGCAGAGCTTGCAAGCGGCCGACACGGAGCCGAGGATCGGCTCCGAACCCATGTGTAAGAACAAAGGCGAGATGAACACTCCACATGGAACGTTATGGTAAGGACATAACTTCTATTTATATGCTTATATGCACGCACACATCCACATTACGTTTAGCAATCCAGAACCACAAAAATAGAGAGAAGGGAGTGGAAATAAAGGAGAATGAATAGAAGATGGTCTCAGATGGGCTTTTATTGGTATTTTATTATATATTATATACAACGTTCAGCTCTGTGCTTTAGCAGAATTACTGCAAAGACATAGCAGTTTCCAGCTTGGCTATGATCTCATCAAAACAGAATATTTTCATTGGAATAATTACAGACAAACCTAAGTTTCTTGTTGTCATCATGTGCCTGTATATTAGATTGTCAAACATTTATCAAAGCTAGAAGGACATATATTATATGGCAGCCCTGTTTAGGGCCACCCAGGTATCTGGGAACATAGTGGATTTAATATGCACTGGTTCTTTCGGGAAGTCATGTTAAGAGAGGATATGCTAATTAATTATTCCGTAATAATTCCATGTTGCCCAGCCTGCTTTGCCTCTGTAGCAAGGACAACCAAAAAGATAAATGTCTCCTTTGACTTAGCTCCACAGAAGGCTTGGAAGGAAAATGTTGAAAAATGTGTAAGGAACAGAAACAAACAAATATATAATAGCCTCTAAATTATCCTTGACTGCTGTGGGAGCATGCCTAGTAAACCAAGAAAAATAGGAACTTCATACCATTTATGATTATGTGCCATCTCCTTCAGCCCATAATACTAACTGCACCTTCCATTTGCCAGCAACAGTCCCGGGTTGTTGACTTCCTGTCTCCATTTCATCCAGTGATAAGAAACACATTGTTATGTACACGTGAGACACTTAGTGCTCAGGTCTCCTGTCACCTTGGGTGAACTCTTTCCAGAGCTGAGTAATAAATTGCTTGGCTGAAAGACTTAATTATAAGACTTGAGTTCAGGTCTCCCCTGAAGTTAACTCTTTATTAAATTGTCACTTATGACATAGCTGTATACCATAGCAACCGTCCTATCAGTGCCCAGCAAAGGTCCTTGGGAGACATCTGGAAAAGGAGATGTGAACTGACCAAAACAGCATCAGTCATTCTTCAGGGAATCCCTGTAGTTTCAGACATGTCCAGAAAATAGCCAGAACCTCATTGTCCCCAGCACTTCCAACATAGCAGAGATCTGTTGGAGACACTGCCGCCAGTTTTTGGGGAATAAAAATAGGTGAAACACTGTCACTCCCTGAAAGAAATTTATTTGACCAGCTTCCTGTCTTCCAAGGCTGTAATGTCCACCATTGTGATGCCCTAAGATAGAAGGGTGCTCTAAGTGGGATTTCTGGTAGGAAATTAGGATGGATAGTGAGGCTGTGCTACCTCTGCCTCTGCCTCCTCAGCTCATTAATTAAGTTTTAGACTGTAGCAACGGCATGCACAACATGAAGGAACAGTATGAAGAGGCTTGGGTAGTTTTATTAGTAAGCAATTTTTTTAAACAAGAAACATCTTTATTAAATTGTCACTTATGACATAGGCAATCATACATGTATATAAATGAAAACAAACCATAATGACATTATTTATTTATTGCAATTGTTTACCGGGAAAGTCCACTGGACCTAAATGAGCCCATTTTCAATGGCAGCTTGGGGAGAAAAACTGCACATTAATTACATACAAATAAATGTTAACATACAAAGAAATGTTAACACACAAGAACAAAGTAAGTCGAGCAGTAGTAGTTCATTCATTGAAAATAATAGTGAAATTGTTTATTGTAATGGTACAAGTATAGAAGTAACAATAGAAAACATTCAAATAACACAATTGTAAATGTATATACCGAAGTTATAGCAGAGGAGAGTTAACTTCATGGGAGACTAGAAGGAGACAGATGGGCTAAAAGAGGGAAAAAGTCAAGCCAGGGAGACAGCAGAAGGAGTAAGTATAGTAGAGAAAAGGAAAGGAAATACCAGTAATTAAATGAAGTCAGGTTTTGAGGTTATTTGTTGGGTGCATGTGCATAGCCAGTGGAGAGGAAGCAGGATTGCTGGTAGTCCTGAGTGAAGGAGGGAGATTATTCCATAGCTTAGAGACAGTAAAGGAATACAACATTTGGCCAGTTGAGTGCCTGGTTTTGTCGACAGCTGATGATGACAGCATGACATGATTTCAGTTGCAAACATTAAACATCACTTGTAATCTATCCAGTCATTGTCAGTCAAACGTTACATAGCTTATTAAATTCCTGCCTTCCCTTAAACCTCATTCCTCCTCCAAAACATTATTCTGCATGTATTGTTCCCACAATTCCCATTTTTATTAGTATGCATTTTTCATTCTAAACTGAAGGACTTCTTCAGATCAAGTGAAATGAGGTTAGGACAAAATCACTAAACAGTAAAACCACCTTAGCTTCCTCAAAATGTTACTTTGTAGTCTGTTTGTTTTTAACGTGTTGCTTTTATTTTACAGTGGGATTCAGTTGTTAAGTTTAAAAGTTATTGTACATCGCGGAAAAAAATAACCCTTTAATGTGATTGTTGAACAGATACTGTATTGGGTTTGGACAGTTGTCTGCTGATATGTAAAGCTAGTAGCCTGAAAACAGCAAAAAAGGGCTGCTGAACTGCCTTTTGTTACCCTAGCCTAAGTGATACAATACCTTCAGTTGCTGAAGAGTTTGCTGTGCATCCTTAACACAGTTAAGCCTGCAGGGCCCTCATTAGAGGTTGATACCTTGTCAGCCATTGACGTTGAACATGTGAAAATGAATGCCAAGCTGAGTTTATTGACAATAGTTAGGCGTGGGGAAGAGATGAAAAGCTGGGCCTCTTGAAACCTTCATATCAAGTACATGAAACACAGTACAGTTGTGTAAAATCTTACCATAACAGTAGATGTCCTTGCCTTCACTGCTGCAGTCTTAACTATATGGGATTCCCTGTAGCGGAAGCCCGACATCTGGCCAATCTTCCAAAGTCTTCTGAATTTAAAAGGTATGCCAAATGTCACTATATGCCCCCTGCTTAATATAGGGCATAAAGGTGACAGTCAGGCTTACCAAAAACAGAACTGATTGCCACAGGAAGAACACCAGTCCAAGGAACACGAGGTGACTTTGAAAGCCAACAAAACACTTGATGCTTTTTCCCCTTGTAAGTAGTAGTACATGAACAGATAAAGCTCCCTACACTACAAAGAATTATGATCGGGTCTCTGATCATAGCCCTTAATTATGTGTTCTCTGCATGGATGCCAGGATTCACCTCTTGAGTGTCTCTCTAGAGGTGAATTTCTTGGCATCCATGTAGAGTACACATAATATACAGGTTATGATCAGCAGACAGCTCATAATCCTGTATGTGTGAGCTTTATGAGGTCTAGTTTGGAAGACTGGACTAACTGTGAATACTATCCCATCTGAGAGTGATTATTGTATCTTTGTGCCATATCTGGGAGATGGATGGCTCTAAGAAGCATTTTAGAGCAGTTTGCTGCATGCATTGTCAAAGTCATTTATAGTCAAGTTGTAGCTGCCAGTAATATAGACAAAATTAAGAAACTCTTCCATCTGCATGCTATTCAGCAAACATAACATGACTACTGTATGCCATTGTGTTAATTGCCCTCTGGGGCTGAGGACTTTGTATTAACCACAAAGGACTATATGGATTTTGCAGTAGCTGTGACACACTGCAGGGTCATTGCTATTACAAGTCTTCCTTAGCTGACAGTTAGCCCTACTTATGTTTCCATCCCTAGCAGAGCCACAGCTCTGATGCTAGCAAAGAGCTGTTAGTCTATTAGGCAGAAAGATGCTACTACAGTAAGGAGCTCCCAGTGATAGAATTACTTCTAGTGTTGAAGTAGGCACCTGCAAGTTTAACTTATAGTGTTGAAGTAGGCACCGGCAAGTATAAAGTGTGTAGTTCTTGTATGTTTGTGTTAAATTCTCCACACTTTATCTTTTGGTTCATTTACAGTAGTTTGTTATAACCCAGTTGGTCTGTGTGCAAGACTTTTTATGTTGAGAAGGCAACCAGAGGGTTTTGTAGGTGGATAAATGAGCATCAGTATTCCATAAAAAGCTGAATATTGATTTGAATAGAAATTTGCTGGTGAGCAACAGGTATAAAAGCTCATGCTATACCCAGTGTCTGTGGAGGTGATTTTAAACGTCTGTTGGATTATAATGAATTTAAATGGCAAGATGATTTAATTGCAGGTTATTTTTCAAGATTAAGAATTTCCTGTTTAAAGATTGTTCCTAAGGCAAGACCCTTGATACACTGATACTTATTGTGGTTTCATTGTTTTATATCTTTGTGCAGTTTTTAAGATAAACATATTTGGAGTAAGTTTTTTTTTTCAAAAGCATTTTTATTTTGTTTTCATTCTAAACATGCACTAATGTACATATAACAAATACAATAAAACAATAACAAAACTCTTTACAATATTTACATTCGTCCATGATAAACAATCATTGGGTCTGTATTGAATCAACGAACGCTGATTTCATCAACCCCAGTTCAGCGAACACTGGAAATCCCGAACACCTGTAACAGCAAATTTTTTCTCAGGGAAAGAAATCGCTGTGCTGGTTTCGGGAGTTTGCCGTTTCCTCCACTGTGGTGCGATCTTGTAGTTGGTATATTTAAGTGGGGGGGCAAAGCCCCCCACATTACATACTGTTTTAAGTTGTTTTTTTTTTCCCCGGGAAAAAAATCACTGTTCCGAGTGTTCAGCATTTTCAACATTCGCTGAACTAGGGTCGCTGTATAAGCGTTTGCTTATTTAATATAGACCCACAGTTATTTTATCCATGAGAAGTTATCAGTCTTTGTTCAAAAGGTTTTCCAAATTTTGACATGCTATTTTTTATGAGTAATGTTACGAGTTCTATAACAAATGGTTTGCAGTTCTTTTTTACAAACAACTTTTGCTAAATTAATAACATCTTTAAACCTCAAATCTCGTTTACTTTTCCAGTTCAAAGTAATAACTTTTCTGGCAATTGCAAGAATTGACCAGAGTAATTGAATCTGAGATTTAGGTATTGGAACATTGAATAGGATTAGTGAGTTAGAAATATGACAGTTATCAGACCATAAAACATTTACAAAATATCTGAAGTCTTTCCAGTTTTGAACATTTCTACATTCAATGAACATGTGAACCCAATTGGCCTCTAGTAATTCATCACATTTCCAACATTTACTTTCACTGTTTTTAAGTATAAGATTTATTTTATGTGGAGTATAGGAACTCCTATTCATACATTTCCATGTATACAATCTCCAATATAATGAAGAAGAGCTACCATACATAGAATTCAATAACAAGTTTTTGGATTCATCAGATATTTGTTCTCCATTAATCTTTACATAGTAATTCCAAAGATCTGAGTCAAACTTTAGTGTGTCTTCTCTTAGTATCATATAGAT